>NC_088715.1:42212581-42529456 GCF_963576615.1 Watersipora subatra | reverse complement strand
TGTGGCAATCTAGAACTACAGTTCCAAAGGGAATTCCTAAAGTGAGGAATGTCAAGGGGTTTCCCAAGACCTTATGTACATTTTAGAATAATAAACAGAAAATTATAATTATACTTCTGGACAAAATTATAAGAATAAAAATGTAAATGTCTGGGCTTAAAATATAGTCACCCCCTTATTCTGTCGGTAATCGACTTTTCGACTTGCTTTGCTAACACCTCTGCCTGCCACGATAAAACTGTGCTGAAAGAATGAAGAGTATGAGTGAATATTCCTCCTACACTGACTAAGCGTTAGCCTTAGTGTCCAGGAGTGAGAGCATATGACTCAGGTATTGATTGTGAGTCTTGTAGTTTTAGGTAGCCCTCAGCTACTTCTGGTGTTTTTCGTCAGCAAAGATTTCATCATATGTGATCTCTAATTATAAATTCTTGCCTGAAGTAGTGCAGTACCAGATGTGGATCTTGATAGATGGCATGATGCAAGTTGCTATCGTCTGGCAGCTGTCGCTGATAGATGGTCCGATTAGACGTGTTATGCCCAGTGTTCATTGTTGTAATCGTAGGATGGGTGGGTTGAAGTCTAGGAAGTAGACTTTTAATGATGATTTATCCCAAATCTAGAGTCTGCGAATGTTATAAACGTGGTAGTGTGTTTATATTAAATCTGCGTAGGTAGTTGCAATAGTGTTGTAACTTGTATTATTTAGTTTTTTCCTTTATATCTGTATATATATATATACTGTAGATTGTTGATATCAGATATAACAATAGCAACAACAATGATAAGCAAAGAATTGAAGAAAGTTGTATATATATACATCTTTAAGATATATATACATGTATATATAGTTTATTATAAACTACAGGTTAAAATCATTACTACTATTAGTTTCATGCAATCGCGTTGCAATCTTCAGGTAGAATGACTAAAATGTATAATGTACAAGCTATAAAATTACTTTATAAAGCTGAGGGCACATATATATATATATATTTGAAAAAAATATTAAGAAGAAAGTAAACTTTTAGTAATTGCGCTACAAATTTGTTTCGTGCGAAGCACTCTTCAGACGCGGCTGTACTAGCGTGTACTAGTACAGCCGCGTCTGATGAGTGCATCACACGAAACAAATTTGTAGCGCAATTACTAAAAGTTTACTTTCTTCTTAATATTTTTTTCAAATATTTCATACTCCACTAATTATCTTTTAGGTTTTTAGTGTAGAGTTCTCTTTTTATATGCTTTTGCACCTGCTTTTAGTTACTGGTTTTAGTTAGCTTTTAGTTTAGTTATATATATATATACATATATATCTATATATATATATATATATATATATATATATATATATATATATATATACCATACATCTTTAAGGTATATATATATAGCCTCAGCATATGACAACTCCACATGAGATGATAAAATAAGCAAGCAGGAGCCATGGGCAATGGTCAAAGTAGAAAGACAAGTAGCACAGATGTTGACAGAGGAAGCGGAGATGGCGAGGACAATGATTCTAACAAGGAAGTTAGAAATCGGGCGGGAGCTGTTGAGAACAGAAAAAATGGAGATGGCGAGGAGGCTGTGTCCATCAGGGAAAATGGAGATGGTGAAGATGCAAGCTCGAGCAATGATAGCAAGGATATGGAAGGTAAGGATTTTAAGGATTTAAGCACCATTTTAAGGGTCCATACAAAGCATGTTTGTGTAAGATAAAGACTGCTCATATTTGTCAAAAAGTAGTTTTTATAAGATGTAAAGGACATCGATACAATCTAGTGTTAGTAAAACTAGTGTGCTGGCAGTCGAGTGTACCGTGAGAGTCACTATATGTAATAAGTATGGGCACAATTATTATTAGATTTGGTTGGTTGAGTAACGTACTGCTAGAGTCTTTGCCTTTGAATCTAGAGTACTTATCTGGCTTTGATTCCCATATGGTGTAATCCTTTTATGTAATGCTTTTAGCGTGGCTTCTGATGGCTGATCTTATTACAGTGAAGATTGTGGAAACTTGTTGCAAGAAGAAATATGTATGATAAGCAAGCCTTTATAGTAGCGTCACTTTTCAGTTGAAAGCAAGCTATCAGCACCTGCTTTCGGATCCACTACTCCGCTATTTTTAATTTGTTATTAACATGTTAGCTGACAAGTTCTCTCTTTGGTACAAGCTGTTCTTACCTCAGGTACTTGTTCACTATGGTTCTTAGGCTAGCAACAAGGCTAGACATATTGCTCGTTTGTTGCTTGTTAAAAGCTGGTTCACAGTATATCGGTGTACATGTGCGTCGGTGTTAATCATATGATACTTCGGTGATCTTCTGTAATAACAATGTTCACACTATCACAAACCCATCCGTCATTTACATTCGTGAATAGTCCACGACATTTCGTTCTCCTTATATAATTGTATATAATACAATTATATAAATATATATAATTGTATAATACGGTTGCGGGTATGATGAAGTACTAATCACGCAGCAGCTGTCATGGAAGAAAATATAGATCGAGCAATCCGTGATGACCAGTCGTCATCGCTGATGTGGTACACAGGCTGTATATGGTACACAGGCTATATATGGTACACAGGCTATATATGGTACACAGGCTATATATGGTACACAGGCTATATATGGTACACAGGCTGTATATGGTACACAGGCTATATATGGTACACAGGCTATATATGGTACACAGGCTATATATGGTACACAGGCTATATATGGTACACAGGCTATATATGGTACACAGGCTATATATGGTACACAGGCTATATATGGTACACATGCTATATATGGTACACAGGCTATATATGGTACACAGGCTATATATGGTACACAGGCTATATATGGTACACAGGCTATATATGGTACACAGGCTATGTATGGCACACATTGTATATGGTATGCAGGCTATATATGGTACACAGGCTATATATGTCATACAGTGTATATGGTACAGGGAGTTGTGGATGCTTGATAAACTATCGGAAAAGTTTGGCAGCTGCAAACTTTTTCGACGTCTCCAATTCGCTTCAATGATGCCATCAATTTATGGTGTAGGCTACATAGTCGACAGATAATCACCAAGAGGACAACTCCTGAATATGGCAGTTTAGTATGAACTAGCCTTGAAAGTTTGACTTGCAACAAAATTCATATTACCGTTATTTGGTATCAAAAGATTCACCATGTCTTACTCTGCTATGTTGTAGGTGCGAAATATGTGGAAATGTGATTACAAGCTCTTAAAAGCTTAAAAACGAATAGTTAATTGCAGCCATCCCGAAATTGCCATAGATTAGAATCCCTTTCCAAAACGGCTCAAATGGGACGTAATTGAACAAGATTGCTTCTGTTTACACTTTCATGCAACCTCATTCATCGAAATATTTTCACAAATATACTTCACGCATTCAATAAAACCATGTCTATTGTCCTTATGCGTCTGTTTCATTAGCATTGTAATGCTGTCGCTTTGAGCACTGATATCTTAAAACCTACGTGAAAACTCGTTTAATTTTTTAACCTTAGCTCGAAAGAGTGCATATCATTCTTTGATAAACATGACGAGCCTGTTGGACACTTGTGATAGTAAACAAATGCTTCAGAAATTATTCGCGCTGTTTGGCAAAAAGTATGGTTCACATGATCAGATTATGACTAGATGATTAGATCAAGCCGAAACAAAACTGTAAAGTAGCGAGCATCTATATTTGATGCGGGCTCTTTGCTAAAACCTGAAGTGTTTGTCATAAACTAGTGCTACGAGAAGTTTTATATTGAGCCTTTAAATTCGCTTTTCAATTCACGTGATAACATCATGTGTCAAAACAATAACCAAATCGTTTGATTATGTCAGAGAAATAAATTGATTCCAATCTAGAGCGGTTTTGTGATGGCGGCGATTAACTGTTCGTTTTTGAGCTTTTAAGAGCTTGTTATCACATTTCCACATATTTTGCACCTACAACACAGCAGAGTAAGACATGGTGAACCCTTGGATACCAAATAGCTGTAGTGTGAATTTTGTTGCAAGTCAACCTTTAAGCAGTGCTGACTTGTCAGCATGATCACAACCTGATTCTTGTTGACCTGCAGCGGCAGAACTGTTCCGGAAATGCTGACCTTCTTTTGAACATCGCATGTAAGATGTATTGCGTTGTCATGGCAGCATTGTCTAGGAATGAAACTCCATTAGATAACGATATGTTGCATCAAGGATTAAGTACAGACCACTCGCTTGCAAGCATGTGAAAGTGGATTGCTCCAGAAAAATTATTGATTGACCTTGGCTCATGTTTACATGACCTTCAAATGTGAGCCTACTGAGGTGTTAGAATCCACTACAGCGGTGCGATGCATGGGATACTTATTTTCATCTTTTTATAGACTTGTACTTTAAGGAGCCTTTAAAAACCTTTAATAAATTTATTATGTTTTTAAGGACGGAGAGGGGAAGAGAAAAAGAGGCTATAGAAATTGTACACATCAAATCTTTCAACAACAAAATGACTCACTAAATCCCTAACCTATTTAATAACAAATTTTAACAATAACAATATTTAATAAGTCACAGTTTTCCTCTTCAAAGTGCTTAAGCAACTCTCTAACACATTTTTTTCTCTGTCAAGCTTGGTGAGGGGAATTTGAACATTTCACAATTTTGAGAGTCACCTTTAACCATTCTAGACTATTCTAGTAGTGGCTACTATTCTAGTAGTATGTAGACTATTCTAGTAGATTTAAAAATACCTGAAAATAGACAGGAAGCCTGATTTTTTGTCTTTTAAAAAGCATTGCATTTGAAACGCTGACATTTATCAGTCAAAAATAAATCATTTAAAAGGTAAGCCGTTGTTGAGCCGTTGTTGATCCATTGTTGACCCGTTGTTGATCCATTGTTGAGCCGTTGTTGATCCATTGTTGACCCGTTGTTGATCCATTGTTGACCCGTTGTTGATCCATTGTTGAGCCGTTGTTGATCCATTGTTGACCTGTTGTTGATCCATTGTTGACCCGTTGTTGATCCATTGTTGAGCTGTTGTTGAACCGTTGTTGCGGCGTTGTTAATCCGTTGTTGATTCATTGTTGATCCGTTGTTGAGCCATTGTTGACCCGTTGTTGATCTATTGTTTACCTGTTGTTGATTCATTGTTACTCCGTTGTTGAGCTGTTGTTCAGCCATTGTTGAGCTAATTTGAGTTGATCTTCAAAGTTTCTTAAAAAGTAGGCAGCTGATTGTTTACAGATATAACCAATATCTGCTGCTCAGTAAATGTTCAATTCAAATGAAACAAGAGCACTGCCACAAGTTACACTGCTGGCTGGCTTTTATTTCCTGATATCAAGACAGGTTGTAACACGTCATGATAGTGGCATCCTTTGATAAATACAGACAACTGTTTTCTTAATCATCCTATAAATTACTGTATATATTGTAGTGTAACGGAAAGTCCTAGAACTCGCAAAATCTAACATCTAATTAGAAAAAATGTATTAATGTACATTTTGTTAGACTTTTACAGTCAGAAGATTAAGTTCTATAACAAATAAGAGAATAGCTTTTGAGCTTTTGTAGTCTCCAAAAAGCTATGTCATTTGTTACAGGTCAGCGTCCCCAAATTTGGTACAGACACTCAGGCCAGCCAGAGATAAAACGTATTCCCCCCTTTCCTCCGTGTAAGTTGATTGATGAACAAGAAATAGAGTTGGACTTGGCTAATCACCACATCACTCACATGTTCTTGGAGAATGGAATGATTACAAGAGGAATAACTCCACACTTGAAAGCTGTGAAACTCAGAAATGTGAACCTCTCACAACTTGATTGGTAAGTGAAACTAATATTGACACAGTCGTAAAAGCAAAATGCTTTTTGTTGCATGAACACTGATAACACATCACGAAGATCCATTCATTACTACATATGAAACACTATAGAAGACTATCAAAGTTTTATCAAAGACTAAGAAGTTTTGTCAATTTTAATCTTAAAACATCTTGGCAGTCAGATCACCTCAAACCGTAAAAACGATCGCAGGTGATAGAAAAATACTGATACTCTCTGATAAATTCTAATGAAATTTTGAGTAAGTTCATCTGTAAATAACATGTAGCAGTAATAGGAGTTGTTAGTAATAATATGTAGCAGTAGTAGTTAGTAGTAGTAATAGGTAGCAGTGGTAGTTATTAGTAGTACTAGGTAACAGTAGTAGTAGTAGTTATTAGTAGTAATAGGTAGCAGTAATAGTTATTAGTAGAAATAGGTAGCAATGATAGTAGTTATTAGTGGTAATAGGCAGCAGTAGTAGTGGTTATTAGTAGTAATTGGTAATAGTAGCAGTAGTTACTAGTAATAGCATGTAAGAGTAATGGTAGCAGTCTGGTGTAGCTGGTTTTTTAGCAATTAGTAGTGATAGCATTGATTAGCATTAATAGTCAGCAATGGTGGCAGTTAGTGGCAGTAATAGTTATCAGTAGTCAGCAGTGGTGGTAGTTAGTGACAGTAATAGTTATCAGTAGTCAGCAGTGGTGGTAGTTAGTGACAGTAATAGTTATCAGTAGTCAGCAGTGGTGGTAGTTAGTGACAGTAATAGTTATCAGTAGTCAGCAGTGGTGGTAGTTAGTGACAGTAATAGTTATCAGTAGTAGCGAGCAGGGATTGACAGAAGTAGCATTTAGTAGTAGTAGTTAGCAGTACTACTTAGTATTTACAGTAACTAGCAGTTCGAGGTCTTAGCTGATGTTAACCTCTCAGAGGTTTATAATAAAATACTACATTGAATTCTTCTAGGCTAAAACCTGCGACAGGCTTGAAGGAGCTTCGCATGAGCTTCAACAATATGAGTGCAGGACTTCCTTCTATAATTGGACAGTTTAAAGATCTTGTGATACTCAGGCTAGTCCAGTGCCAACTGACTGATCTTCCCGAGAGGTAGAATTTGATAGCGCCTGACCATACATGTCTAGCGTAACATCTAGTTAAGACAGCGACTGGCCATACATGTCTAGCGTAACATCTAGTTAAGACAGCGACTGGCCATACACGTCTAGCGTAACATCTAGTTAAGACAGCGACTGGCCATACACGTCTAGCGTAACATCTAGTTAAGACAGCGACTGGCCATACATGTCTAGCGTAACATCTAGTTAAGACAGCGACTGGCCATACATGTCTAGCGTAACATCTAGTTAAGACAGCGACTGGCCATACATGTCTAGCGTAACATCTAGTTGAGACAGCGACTGGCCATACATGTCTAGCGTAACATCTAGTTAAGACAGCAACTGGCCATACATGTCTAGCGTAACATCTAGTTAAGACAGCGACTGGCCATACACGTCTAGCGTAACATCTAGTTAAGACAGCGACTGGCCATACACGTCTAGCGTAACATCTAATTAAAACTACAAACACTTTTGAGTGAGTGATTAGAGTGTGCTTACAAAATGCTGATTTATCGGAGTTGCTTTCATGCTGACAAAGTCAGTTTGGTGCAAAATGAAAAATAGTTGGCAAAACATACTTAGCCTCAATCGCCAACACAAGATCAATAAATTACTGCATTCTATGTTCGTCCGATTTTGACAGCCATCACTGACGGAGTAGGCCTACAATATGGATTTGACCAATCATATCTTGCAATAGTGCTGGAAAACGATAGCAATATATTCTGTTCTCCCACAGGGTCAGCTAAAAATAGCATACAGTGTGTTTACACCAGCACAATATAAAATCAATACTAATTAGTAGAATTATTATGCATACATGCGCACAGCGTGTAGCAACGGAGTGGCTCTTTTTTGTCTTTTGTGATGGTACTCAGTCAAAATTGAATATATATCGATGTTCTATTTCATTAGATAAAAATGATGACACATTTTTTGTAGTCAAAGTTTGAGTTGGTTTGGTGTAAAATCTTCCCCGACCAAACACGAGCGAAGCGATTGTTTGGGAGCTTTATGATAAATGCATATGCGCACACAACTCCCAAAAAATTTTCTGTCAACGGCTGTTACCAAACCCTTGTACCGAAATCCCATCAAAAGGTTTAACCATTTTGTGTTTAGTCGTTTAAGTATAATAATGATACAAAACACATATCAACCTATTTAAATATGTTACCAAGTCTTTGAAAAGTTGACGCAATATCCTAAAACTAACCCATCTGATCGGATTATACATACATAGACAAATTAATTTGGCCTAAAATTGCCATTAAACCTGACAAACCTTTTTAATCAGAATTAAGACCGGCCAAAAAAACGCTGATAAGGCCATGCGACAGAGAGTAGAACCATTAAGCCGTGCACATTTCACGAAAAAAAAAACGTGCACATTTCACCAGTCTATGGCATTGTCCAATTGCCGAAGGTTTCTGTAATTAACGTAGAAGTACTGAAAAGTAATCGTTTCTTTTTACTGTTTCTACCGGACTCTGACATTTTGAACACTTATAATGAGCACTTTGGTATTCCAACTGATGTCCAAAGCAGTGAAAGTAAAGGAAATGACGATGATATTTTTCTCACGATTCTTATAAGATTGTTACAATATTTAATTGTAAGAATAATTATTCGGTTTTATAAGATTATTATAAGATTTAGTTATAAGAATAATCATTCGAATATACAAGATTGAAGTATATAGTGACTGATGGTGGGCGATATGTTACTGTTATTATTTTTCTAAATATTGTGTTGATGATACTACGGCTGTGCCCAATATCGCTGTACTGCCAAGTCGTTTTTAATATCTGCAAAATTAAGTAATAGGCCTACATTTTCTTATAAATATACATCTATTTCTATCACAACCAGCTAAAATCTGTTTAGATTTTTAAATTCAGCATAATTTTTTAGATATAAATTCAGAAATCTAGATAAATATCACAACTTCTTGATAATTGGTTGCTATGACCAATGATATACAGCCCCCCAGCCTGTGTATATTACACAGCAGCTTGCCAATTTACTTCTAATATTGCATTTCTCCTATTGCAGGGGAGAGACATAAACATATAAGCTTTTCCTTTCATTATTGTTGTTTGTTGTACATAATAACACCAAGTACATTACAGCTACCATTGCAGCTACCATTGCAGTTATCCTATTGCACCGCAGTGCCATTTGATTGCTAATATTGTATTTCTCAACCGGCAGTACCTTTTCTTTTTCCATTATCACTTTGGTCGTGGGCTGTATGACAGTGGAATTTCTAGTTGTAAAAATGAATTTTAAATCATAAACAGACTAGAAGCATTTTCAACCCCAACTCTCTAAGAGGAAACACAACTCCAACACAAATCATCCCGTGTAACTGTACCTTTATAGCCTGATATTCACTGTTCTCAATGCAATATCCAGTAAACCTGATTTGACTCAGCCAAATGCCAAGTTTAGTGAAAGCTAACAATGCTAGCATGTTTGCCGTCTTTGTCTTATTACTGTACATCTGTCAAGTTGGCCAATCTTTGAAGAAATAATTGCTCAAGGGGTCAAAGGGTTATACATTTTAAAGGATACCTCAGAGGAAGCGCAGAAACTAAATGACTACCATAACATTAATGATATCACTTTTCAGTTTTATATAACATGATTTATTGCAACTGTTTTGTAATTTTTTTCCATTTAGTTTACAGTTCATGGTTAACGCATTTTTTGTTTGAATATTTTGGTTTGAAAATCTTTAAAATTTTTGGTATTTGCTAAAATGTAAAGTGCTGCACTTGACTATCTCTGATACTGTATTCATAGTATATTGGATTAATATATATTAAATTAATGCCTATAATAATTCATCAGTGATTGATTATTCTGGTAGCTTAGCAGTTCAGAGATCCTATTCTTAAACACCTCTACATCTGTTTCAATATCCTACACTCATCATATCTACAAAAAAGTCTGAGTGCAAAACTGTTTAATCATTTACTTTTTCTTTTTTACAAAAATTCAAATAGATTTTATTAAATTCTTTTGTTATGAAAAGGTAATCTATCACGGGATCTGTTGTATTTGCTGGTTGTTCCTGAATTGAGACGTGTTGACTTGAAAACGTCAATGTTAAATTGTAAAACTAACATCTAGGGTGCTGGCAATATGGTTGTGTAAACAGGATGTTGTTACAATAACGAAGCATTATGTCAGAGTTGCTTTAAATAATTTTGACATAAGTTCTAAAAATAATATTATATACTAGTTTTTAAAATTTTTGTATATATAATTTTAAATTTTCATACGTTTTATGTAATCTTCAAATTGCTTCTTACAGTTTTAGCTCCCTGACGAACCTCAAACACTTGTACCTGAGCTACAATAATATGAGTGGGGGGCTTCCTTCTGGAATGGGTGAACTTAGGGGTCTAGAAACTCTTCGACTTATTCAATGCCAATTGACAGACTTACCACAGAGGTAGAGTATCAGCCTTCAAATTTGTCAGCTAATGCCTACTTGCCAAATGCCATATCTTTTTCCATATTAAGGGTGCTCAATCCCAAAGTTTGTGTCATTCGCAAAATGAAAACGCCAAAAACTTGCAAGTCGGCGAGTCTTGTTACATATAAAAATTTTTACTGAATGTTTCAAGCGGCAGCACTTGCAAAAGATGCGTAAGAAAATGCCAGGCAAGCTATTTCACACTAAACACTTTCCATACTTCCGTCATTCCTATTTCGAAAGCGTTTTGCTAAGTGAGATAGAACTGCGCTGCTATGACCTGTGCAATAAAATTCATTATCTATTTTAATAAAGGATCCGCATTTATCCTCAACATTTGTGCAATAGATTGAGTAACGGTTGTGTGATTGAGCATTGACCTTCATGATTGACATACGTGTACTTGTTACTAAGCTATTACTGATGCTAAGTAGAAAACATACTGCCATACAAATTTCTGCCATTTACTATGAAAACTTTACATAGCACTCACTAGTAACTAGTCTATTGCAATATGTCCCATCATAAATTTCTTTCAGCAACCAACAAACTAGTCGTTTCTACATGACTGGTACCCTGATGGTCCCGTGTGCCCTGAGAAATCATCATTTGTAATAACTATTTGCACTCTCTATATATATTTCTCAATATATGTATATATATATATCTTTCCTGCTACATTTCTGTGTTCTCCCTTAAGACTTAGGTTCTTCTCGATTTCTTAATTCTTTTTCAATCTTTTAAATCTGTTTCTCATGAATAGCTTTTTCTTTCGCTATCTCTCTCTCTCCACTCTCTCCATTCTCTCACACCCATCTCATCTCTTGCACCCCTCTCTCGCTCTCTCCTAAACTATCTTCCCTTCTCTCTTCTCTCTATCACTTTCTCTCCTTCTCCTCGATCACTTTCTGTCCTCCACGATCACTTTCTCTCCATTTCCTCTATCACTTTCTCTTCCCCAACTTTCTCTTGAATCTCTCCCTTTTCTTTCTATACGTTTAAAATAAAGGTGAATCATATAGCTTTTATAAAAGATTACGGAGATTCTTTATATCTTTTGAACAATCATTTTTTGTTTGTTTCACATTGTTTCTACAGTTTTTCGTCTCTAAGCTTGCTGAAGGAGTTATTCCTGAACAATAACGACTTCAGCAGGGGTCTCCCAGCCGCAGTTGCACAGTTGAGGAATCTTGCAACTCTCCATCTGGTGGGATGCCAGCTCGGAGACTTCCCAATCAAGTGAGTATATTCTATATACTTATAAAACTCGATCTTGTATTTTGCTAGAAACTGTCGAACTTAAGAACTAATATAGGCAATAATTAAAGTGCTTCACAAAAAAGTTGCTTTGAACGAGTCTCAACCACACAGCATTTAGCTTGGTAGGTCGACAATCGACCACCTACAGTAATAAATCGCCTTCCAAAATTTTGAAAAATTGTCGAATAATCTGCACTATAATAAGAGCAATGTTCCGTGATGTTAATGAATTCTCAAGTAAGGGAAGAGTTATAAGAACAGACTGCCAGAGCTACACACTTTACCTAAAGCTTATTTAATGGGATAAAGCAGACAAATTTCAAGCAAAGCTGGGCTCAAATAGCATTCTTTGAACTTTTGTTTTATGTACAAATGAGCCACGATGTATGTGATTAGAACCCCGAGGGTGCACTTTCGCATGCTTTAAGAGCAATTGCCTTCATGTATTGTTGCAGTGAAAGCAATGTAGTAATTTGTGTTGGAAATGAAAGAAGTCTCAAGCAACACTAGGTTTATTACTAGTGTAGAATACCGACTAGTCATGAGATGATGGAAACTTGGGCTACTCTTATCTAGCAGAACCATTCAAACTGTCAAGTAAAATATAAAAATTTGGCTCCTTATATTTCCATAGCCAACATCCGCCGTATAATATTGTATACCTCGATGAAAATAATTTTACAAACTCTTAACTTCGCTCACTGTTCTGCTTCTATGAAAGCATTCAGTATCCCGAAGCTATAAGTTTTTGACCATAAGATTTCACATGATTATTAACTTTTGAATTATGAGCAAAGCTTTAAGGAATTGCAATTGAAAATTTCCTCCTTGCCTTGTAAAGACAACAAGGTGTGGGCTCTGCCTTATGCTGAGAAAATGCTCAGTATATGCTACCAATTCTCTTCAGGTCTTCAGGTCAGCTACACTTGAGCAAACATTAAGAACTGTCTCCATTTGCCTTAAGCCATGATTAGAGGTTGAAATTAAATTAATTTCAATGGAATTTGAACTTGTGACTTTCAGCTTGGTAGACCAGCATTGTATTGACCAATAATTGTGCAGTTACTTATTACGCCTGACGATCGTGTTATTACCTACCGATAGTCATCAACCTTTTAGAGTACTTTTTCTTGCAGGATTGACTCTGAATCACAACTGCAAGACTTGGATCTATCGTACAACAAACTGGTTGAAGTACCTGCAGTTGTTTACCGTATGGCTAACCTCAGGATTCTTGGCCTTGCTGGTAACTCACATTTGGTGAAAATAAACAGAGATATTTCTCAGCTTCAGCAACTTGAAAAGTTATTCTGCGGTGGTTGTGAGTCTCTTCAATCTCCTCCATTCGCGGTATGTGAGCAAGGTCTCTCAGCTATGCGCCAATACTTCGTGGATCTTGCAGAAGGAAGTGGTAAAAAATTACTTCCTGTTCCGGTAGCAGTAGTTGGTATGACGGGTGCCGGGAAGAGCAGTCTTATTCGAAGCTTAAAGTCTGGTAAAAGAGAACTCACCCAAAGAAATAAGAATCCACAGTTTGATGAAACTACAGAGGTTTTTGCTATGGAGGATCTAAGCGGCTCATGTCTGAAGTTTATCGATTATGGCGGCCATGATGTTTATCATATGGCCTACCAGCTAGTCATACAGGAGCGTTGTATTCCACTAATTGTGGTTAACATGGAAGAGGTCCATTCATCACTTCTTGTGAGTGCAAAAGAGGGAGCAAGGAGACTATGTGTAGACTGGTTGTCCCACCTGTATGTCTCTTGTCCAAGATTGGGCCCTCCGGTTTTGATCCTTACACACACAGATAAATTGGATGCTTATCAGATGAAAGATTGTAGAGAGAAGCTACTCTCTATGTCAGAAAGAGTCAGAAAAGAAATATTGGATGAGTGCACAGATTTCTCTAGTCAAAGGTCAGACAGAGGTGAAACGATCTTCCATTTCACAAACATCAAAAGGCCATTATTTGACCCTGCAGACATTTTTGAGTTTAATAATGACCTCTGTGAAACAACCAACATACAAAAGCTGAGACGAACTCTTGAGATGCGATCCCAGAGTTTGATCATTGAAATCCCCAAGCGCTGGCAGAAGGTAGAAAATTTTGTCAAAAAGCAGACATCTAAACCCTTCATTCCTTTGTCTAAGGTTTTACGGAGTTTTGTGCTAAGAAATCCAAAAGTCATACTACGCTACATGCACAACACTGGGCAGGTTCTGTTTTTTGACAAAATCAGAGATCTATCCGGTTACATATTCCACAAAATTCCAGCCTTAACCCAGATGATAAGCCTATTGTTTCACCACTCGGCTGCAACTAAATGGAATGCGAGAGTTGAAAAATTTTGCCCATTTGAATACCAGGGAAAGAGGATTGGTAAACACAAATACCAGTCATTCATACAGCAGTTTGCCTCTACCGGCTTCATAGATGAAGCTTTGCTGGTACATCTGTTTATGACTGACTCAGAATTTCCTGCTGATGTAGCCATGCAACTTCTCAAAAGTTTCTACATTATGCATGGACCAATAGAACGCGAGCCTGGTCAAAGCGTCTACATACTTCCCTACTTTGCCCAATCTTCAACAACAGAGAAACCTAGTCAATCAGCAGACCTTGTGCCTTTGCAACTGGACATCGCCCTAAGTGGTCTCTCACCACCTCCTTATGTTTATCAGCTGATGACAGTAGCAGTTTTAAAGCGATGCCCAGCAATAATTTCCGAAATAAAGGTGGAAAGAAATGGAGCATCTATATACAGTGAAACCTTCAGCACACACATCAGTCATGACTCGTCTATAAGGGTGGTTTCATTGCATGTTAGAACCACTGTAACACACCTCCCAACCTCTTGGAAGCATCTAATAGAAACAGCCAAAGACATCCTCCGCCAGTTTCGTATTGTTTGGAAAGGAAGTTACGCAGAGATTCTTGTATACTGTTCGCAATGCCTGCTCTCTCCATGCTCAGAGCCACATCGGGAAGTCGACCCAAATTGGTTTTATCCTATCGATGATAACTACAATACCACCATGACAAAGGTTGTTTCGACTAGTTCTCAGCTGGCAAAGGTCACTTGTCCTAATTGTTCTGAGAGGAATGTTCATCCGAAGCCAGCCGTACCTAAACCACTTCGATTTCCTTGTGAGTTTGGTTTTTTGCTTTATTATCTCTTGGTTTTTAGCCATTTTAGTCACATTGACAGGGGCTACCTGTAGGAAGAATTTCCTGTTTCACCAACCACCTGGAGGTTTCACTGCCACACAAATTTGGCACTGGACTTACAGGCTATGTATGGACTGTTATAACACTGCTATGGACTTGAAGCAGGCTAAAATTATTTGAGGTTTCTTTTGTCAATGTAGGCAACCAACTATCCACTGAAGAAATACGAATTTTAGAGTCACATATCTTTGGCATAAGGCAGAGCTGCACTAAACCATCAGCAGGTAATCTGTGCTATACAACAACCTGATTATCTCCTAACCATCAAGTTTCATTGAAGTAAAGGTGTATCGGATTCAGCGGATCATTTGAAAGCTCATTAATTAGTGTAGTAAATTTTTATACACAATTATTGGTTGATTTAAGGTAGAAGACCAACCAATAATAGCTGACATAACAGCTTTAGTGTCAATAATATATCAAAGAGCTTAGTTTAACCCATGAGAAAACATAGAATAGATTGGTTTAATACTTCTCAGGCAATGGGAGTTTTTTCGCTTACAGTTTTCCAAAAACTTAAGATAGCATAATCATATTTACAAAGTTTAGCAATAATATATCGATTGAACCAATCCAAAAACTACAGCTTAATTACAACGAAATAAAATGAATATCTATTTCCTTTATATGGATAACCGATGACCAGGAGGTGATGGACTTGAGTCAGTGCTAATGTGGTGGTTTACGCTGAATGTGAAAAAATTGCTGGCTTATAGCAGAGTATTTTTCTTGTTAACAGACAAATCAAAAAATTTGGAATTGTAAATAAATCTGACAAGATCATGTGTTAAAAACACAAACAGTTGCTTAACAGTGGTGTTGCTTGGAGCATTAAAAATTTTAGTACAAAAGTTTACAAGCTTAATTATTTTATATATACTATAACTCTGGCGGTCTAGTGAACCGTGAAAGGTTGTCAGGTGTGCTGATAAAGCGCACCTATTCTAAAGATCTGAGCTGTGAAAAATTGGTGCAGGTGGTAGTGCACCGTTCAGGAAAGCTGTGTCATAGGTTTGAATTCGTATGATGCAATCTTTTTTCCCAACCTGTAATCGTGGCTTCAGACTGATGGACACAACTCTTCCTATAGTAAAGATTATTGTCTTTATGTCATTATATTTTATTATAGGTGATCAGCCGATTTTGAATGAAGTGGGAATTTGTGAAACTCTATTGCTTGACAGCAGAGAAGGTTCTCCTTTAACACCAGGTACGCAGTAAAGTGGCCAAAAAATACTTAAATACTCTGCATACTCAGCAAGAACATTTTTGATGTCACTGATGAGGTGTGTTGCATAAAGTTACATCTAATAACTTTGGTACATTTCATTCTGGAGCTTTTTAATTGCTTCTCAAGCTGACTGTTGTTTGTTGACACGTTGAAAAAAGATGATAGAAACGTGTTTGATGTCATCAACTGATTTTCTGCATAACATTGCTGATCAATTAGTTTTTTATATTTAATTTGTTGAGATGCTGTTGATACTCACTTTGGTCTTCTTTAGAAAAACAACAAACACATGTTTGATGTTATTGATGGTTTCCTTGCATGAGCTTACCATCTCAACATACTTTGTGAAAACAAATATGTAAACTTTTTATCTTTTCAGAATTGTTGTGGTTGTTTTTGTTTTTATTGTCATTGTTATTATTATCATTGTTGTTGTTATTATTGTAATGGCTGTTGTTGTTATTGCCGTTTATATTTTGTAACAATATGAATAACCTTTTTTAATATCACCAATTAGCTTCTTACATAAATTAAATCCCTCTACTACATTTTTAAATACTAGTGGGAGCCAGCCCTGTATCCAGGCCGGCACTCGGCCAAGCTCCCAAACAAAAACGAATAAAGGAATCAACTCGGCATTTAGTAAAAAAAGACTAGCTTGCTTTGCCAGGGTGCCTAAAAAAGAAAAAGCATTGCAAGCAAGGAGTAGAACATCTTTGTGCTTTCTCTATATATGTGCTTTATTGTACATTGTTTATATACAAATACATATAGAGTATATTTGACTACCAGTGTGCAGCTAATCTGAGATTGGTGTGATCCACAATGACTCCTTTCCTATTTCTTTTACATCGGTGGCAGTTGTGAGATCTATTTGATCCTTGGCTCTATGCTGACCTCATTTCTAGATGAACTTTCCAACACTGCCTTGAAAGTTGCAGCTAACAAGAAATCCAGGGTGAGCTGAGTACATTCTGCATGAAAAAGGAAAGCACAAATTTGGGCATACAACATGAAAACTGACTGCCTTGAAAGTGACAATTTGGTACTCATAGGAAACCCCTGCAGAATGACCAACAGACATGCCAAGAGAGCCGATCCAGCCACAGATGCCATGGCCTTAGACCCAGTTCACCAGGTCTAGGGATGTTGAGGACTTTAACAGCTGGTTCCGTGAGGTAGCAGATGCAAACCACTGGACAGAGGAGGCTACCCTGAAGCACTCGAGGAAAGCTTTAAATAAGGACGTTAAGGACTGTGAGTGAGCCGGATCAGCATCAGCCATCTTTGACGTACTGCTTGCTTGGTTTGGACAGTCTCTCTGACAGGCTCAGAATTGGCTTAGCTGTTTGCGGCAGAGCTACAAGGTATCACTGCAAAAACATGCATGAAGGTGAAGTGGCTAGTCAGTATTGCCTGCCTAACTACACTAAACCAACATGGCAATGAAGACTTCTACAACTTGCCAAACAATCCCCCTCTTTAGCTACACTTGTTGGCAGTGCCCACCACCACATTGGCAGATGTCGTAAAGGATACAAATACTACAACTTACTACAAGTATAAGTAGAAGAACGCCAGCCCACCAGTGCTCCCCTCAGGGTAGTCAATGAGGAACCGTTTCGTCCTTCTTCTGGATAAACCAGCAGAGAGCCATTGCACCAAAGCATCCATCTTCAACCCACAGGAAAGATGACCCAGGACTCACGAAAAGGGACAGACAAGTGGATCTATCCTGGAAGGGCTGGACGAGGGAAAGGCAAAGCAGAGAACACCCCTGCAACCACCTGTAAAAGCTATCAGCCCTTGGATAAACCTAGTCTGTTTAGCTCCACACCCACCTGGGAATGAACAAGTTGGAGCTGGAGACAAAAGAAAGAAACACGAAGAGGGCGCTGAAAGGGCTTTCATCCCAACCCAAGTGATGCATGGCCAAATGACCAAGCCAGACACCTGCATTAAAAGTGGCAGGACCGACCCGAAACTAGCCAGAAGCTCCCAGCCACCAAGGTAACCAGGCTTCCACTTCAAAAGCAGTCAAACATGGCCCGGAAAAACTATCCGAAGTAGTCCAAACAGGCTTACCATGGTCAAAACAGTCGAAAGCCTGCTTTGAAAGCAGCAAGACCAACCTCTACCCAACCAGCAAAGAAAAAAGTATTCACAAGGCCAAGAGTCCCCAGCTGTGTGATATGACTCGGTTATGACACAGGGAGATACCTGATTTTTCTGGGTGTAGTAAAGAGGACCCAGCAATGGTGTGGGCACTGATTTAACTTCACTCCACAAGTTAATTCCTTCCTGGAAAATTAGAGAATCAGCCTGTCCAGTTTCTGTTGACATGGACTGTGTGACAACCTTGTTGAGTAAACAAGTGCTTGACCTGCTACCAGGAGCTGTACGGAACCGGCTGGAGAAAAGACACAGCCGTGGCCTGTTGGCAAATGGGATACGGTTACCATTCTATGGGGTAGTCTGGCTTCCGATAAAGCTGCATGACATAAAGATAGAGGAATCTTTGTGGTGAGCCACATCAGCTGAGACGCCATACTTGCCAGAGATGCCACTCTAAGAGATGCCACTCTTAGAGGCTCACCAGTGCTCCTTTAAATTTGATCAGCCCTTGGTCTGAATGGATGGAAAGCCTGCTGGGCTGACAAGGTTGCCTGCTGCAAACCAAGATATAAGTGGCATGAGAGATGGCGATACTGGATGGAGGACAAGTCTAAGGAGCGGTGCTTCTTAGCTATGGCACTGAAATGCTGGCTGAATTGACGGGATATTGACCTACAAGCCAGACCCGAGAGGAGGACCAGAGAAGAAGATCAAGGCTGCTTCGCCAGGATGGGGATAGCTGGGCCGAGGCTATGTACGATATCGCTGCTAACAGCGACACAAACTTATAGAGGAGATTAGCCATTTGAAGCATGAAGTCCGACAAGACAGGGCTCTGGCTACTGGGCTCAACCAGCTTCCACCTGAATTCTAATTGGAGAATGGTACTTCCAAGGAGGGATTGGCTAAAGGCCAACACTTGGCTCGGTCATGTTACTAAACAAAGAACACCAAAGGAATCGAGTTGGCATTCATTAAAGGAGGGTGGAGCTTGCTCCGCTAGACTGCCTATAGAACTCGAAGCATTGCAAGTCAGAGGCAAAGCACCTTTGCATCTTCTCTATATATATATATGTGATTCAGTATATACTGATTATATACAAATACATTTGACTACCACTGTGCAATTGATCTGAGATTGGTGTGGTACCATGAAGGCATCTTTCAGACATCCGCAACAATACATTTACAAAACTTATTTTTATAAGTTTTCCAAATCGGCTGAAAAAGTGATTTTGAAACTCAAAATCACCATGAAAGAAATTTTTGATTTTCTCCTGTTGTTTAACCCATTGCATGCAATTTTCTAATAAAAGTTACAGCCGTTTGATTTTCTTTCGAAATTTGTGATGTGCCTACTTTTTAAATAAACAAGCCAAGACTTAACTTAATCGAAATAAACTGCGGTTACTCTATTCTACACAGAATCAGCTGAGGGGTCTCAAAGGTTTCAGCTACAAGAATGCTCTTCAGATGAGGCTAAAAGTTTCATATCCGATGCTGTGGAGGAAGGATACTGTGATGATTCATCCCCCTCTACGAAATACTTCAAGCTACGGCTGAAGCCAGTCAGACAGAAGAAAATTCGTGAGCTCTACAATTCTGATGAAGTAAGTTATTATCTTGCATTCTAAAGCTGTTAGTGTATAAGGTTTTAACTAACCAATGCAGTAATACCATGAGATACAAGCTTAATGCGTTTGGTGACTGAGCTCATATAGCAGTTCACTCATATTTCAAATTATTTTTTCCTGTATAAAATAACTAAATACATATTAATCTGTTCTCACTCACTGAAAAAAACAAGTCTGAAACCAAGAGATTACAACATTTAATTGTTCTAATTCACCGCCTACGCTCACAAAGTAACAAATACTGCTGCCTCTAGCATACTGCCAAAGCTGCCTCTAGCATATTCAACTGCCTAGCCGGCTGCATTGAGAACTGTCTCATATACGTGTATCTCAAATTTTCTCGTAGCTAAAGGCAAAACTTTGCTCCATATTTTCCTTGTATCTAAAATTTTTCCTGTCAGGACAGTTGTATGTCAAGGTATTTTTGGATACATAAATGACATTGATAGAGACCTAATATGGGATATTAGTAAGGTTCCAAAGAAGCGCTATACTGAATAATATTGAATGAATGGTTGATAGTAAAACAAGTTACTACTGCTTTAGCTAGCTGTGAACAGCCGAGCCAGTTTACCTAAATTGACCTAAGTTTGAACCTGAACAATAATTGTCAGCCCCTGCTCATCAAATGCATTACACCTAAGAAGTTATGTTCTCCCACATTACTCAGGTTTATACTATGAGTGAGCCAGTGAGGGGCAGAGTACTAATCATAAATAGTATGAAGTTCAATAATGGAAACAGAGCTGGTTCCGAGGTTGACTACAAGAACATCAGAAAGCTGTTCAAAGACCTTAAGTTCGACATTGTCAAGTCACAAAATGAGCTAACTGACCTTAGCGCTGAGGTAACTCGACAGACTACTGCCCTTTTTTGATTCCATGTGGAAATGCCTGCTGTCATAAAAGTTCTTATCTGTTAACATGGCCACTTATTAGTCATTTCTACTAAAATAAATAGCAGCTAGATTAATAAGAACTGCTGATGAGTATTGTTGTGTTCCAAAAGGCCATCTACAGTGAGATAAAGTGTGAGACCGAACGAAAAGAGCATCTGAACTTGGGAATGTTTGTCCTCGTTATCATGACGCACGGTACTATAAACAACCAGCTTCTGGATATCTTTGGTAAAGTTATTCTACTAACAGAGATTCAAGACCTGCTCTCCGCTAACAAATTCCCTGCAATGAAGAGCAAACCCAAAGTGATAATCATTCAGGCTTGTTCAGGTGGTAAGCTACGTATATTAAATACTACTTTTGTACAAGTGGTGATGTGGCGCGGTCAAATTAGCTTTATCAACAGTTGCTGCCCTAAAAATTTGATGGTTTTAAATTGCTTGAAACATCAAACTATTATAAAATATTCTATTAAAAGTCGCATTACCAACCAACATAGGTTGCTTTAATACACTGTTTCCATGCTACGAATGGGTTTGGAGTTGCCCACTGCCAACAGACTCGTACCCTACCGTTTTAACGATTCAGAGTGTACTATATAGATCTTTTCAAGATTTGTGATGTATCCCTCAAAACAAAACTTATTTAAGTAGACTCACTTTCAGGTCACTGCCACTTTTCAATTCATGCATAATCAACTAGTTCCACTAAGCCAGGATACCTGATCGCAATTGTAGTTTTGTGTTGCTTATTACTGTGCTCTACATTACGAGATATCAACAAAATTTACTACTTAGTGTACAGAGGTCGCATGAACGACAGTCGCTTAGTACGCTGAAGTGTTCAGAAATTTATTGACCACCACTGGGGAGAGCTTAGCCGAGTATTAACGATTCAGATCTATATTTCTACGATGTCGAAGAGTACTCCCATAGCAAATGTCTTCGCACAAATTCAACGAAGCAAAATGGCATCGAATGTGTTTGGAGTTGACCATTTCTATGATTTGGAGTGGAACCAACTCTGAACCCATATGAGGCGTGGAAATGCAGTGATGATCTATAGAATACATAAACGCAAAAGATGCTCCTGAGTTGCCTACGAGTACCCCAAAGGGGTAGGCGTGATAATCTATATAAGAAATATCTATCATTGAATGGGGTGTGATAAGCATTTGTTCAGCCGTAGATGTATCTGAAACCTTGAAGTTATCCTCTACATGCCACATTCAGGAATATGCAACCGAAATGGCAAGATAATTACTCTATTGATGAGCTGCAGATAAATCTATTAAAACAATTTTAGCGGTTATCAAGCATTTTTATTATATAGCAATCATTCTGTCATAATCTACAAACATTATCATTTGGAAGGACCTCAACTTGTATTATGCCTTAAAAAGTCAATGAAACAAACCTTACATGATTAGCATGTGCTGCCATGCAGCACAGTAAAAATAAAACTATAGCACTTTTTCGATCTTTCCAAGGGGTATAGAATTAGAATTCTATGCAGGAATCTGAGAGCACCTGACAGTTTGGCTTGGAAGACTGAACCGTTATATACATGTATGTAATAACGCGATAAGTCTCCTATTTACTTGAGCTATCTTCTCAATTCATATAAATAATTTGTCAGCGGATGCTGACAGCGAACAGATATGCGTGCAAGTGATCTTTAAGTCGCTGGATCACTGACACTATTATTTTATAGATATACATATAGGTTATTTCTTTAAGGCTTGTCTAATTGTTATCTTGCTCTTAGAATTTCTAAGACATCAGAGAGCTTAGCTAGTGTATCAATCATGTATTTTATTGTTTAGATCGACATGACTTTGGAGAAAGTAGAGAATTGTCTCCAAATTTATCAAAGCTTCCCGAAAAGCTCACTCCATTTAGTTATCCTGGTACCATTTCATCAGAACTGGCTGTTACAAGTACATCAGTACCACCCAATCAGCCATGCGCCATTGTTACCTCAGGTGAACTACCCAGTAAGTCACCTGTAGTCACAAAGGCTAGAGCATCCCCTAGCCAACAATCTATCAGTATCAAGGAACCACCCAGTCAGCCAACTGCCATCACGAGCACTGGAGACCCAACCAGTCAGTCACCTGACATCACTAGCGATGGAGAACCACCCAGTCACTCACCTGCGAACACAAACGCTTGCGGATCACTCAGCAAAGCATGCGCAGTCACTAGCTCAGAGGAATCACCCAGGGAATCATTTGCAATTTTTAGTACAGAAGAGCCACTCCGCCAACCTTATACAGCCGTTAGTACTGGAGTGGCAGCTTGTCAGTCTTCTGTAGTCACCAGTACAGGCGAAATACCCATTCCATCAGCAGCTGTCATTTGTATGGAACCTCCAGCCAATCAGTTACCTATTGACATCAGCATGAGCAAACCATCTAGTGAGCTCACCACTGTGCCAGCTCAAAGCCCAGTTCCCGCTCCACCAACATCTTTGAACGCTGATGACTTTTTTATTATGAAAGCCAGCAGTGAAAGTAAGAATACAGTATAATTTAGAATAAGATTATTTTACATTGTAAAAAAATACAGTAGACGCTAATATAACGTAAACCCTTTACATAAACTTCCGAAAAATTTTCCAAGAGATTTTACGGTAAAAGAATTTACCGTAAAACCTCTCGGATGCCATGGCATTCTATTTTTCAGCCATTCCCCTAGAGTGGCACTTTATTGGTGGTGACATCCAAATAGACGTGGCATTGTGTTTTTCGAATAGCCTGTCAGAATTTTGGAAAGATAAATTTAACCCTTTTACCGGCAAGGTGAATGTAGCATATATTTTGCACTCTCCTTCATATGAAGCGAAATTAACCCAATTGCATGTAAGAAATATGTTATAACTTACCTCCAGGTTGTTGTAGATCTCTAAATAAATAAGCATTGGGAAGCTGAGTAATATCTCTACCGATTGATTTATGTTGCTTGCAGTTAACCTACGATGATCTTATAGCCTGGGTTGCAATTTGTTGGAGCTTCCAATTTTTTATTCCATTATCTTAAATTTAAAAGATATTTTTATTTTTCATGTATTACTAAATGTAACAACGTTGCATAAAAGCCCGTTGCATTAATTGATATGCTTGCTACAGTTTGCAGCCAAAACTGGCTTTTTATGTGCTATAGAAAATGAGTTGTAAGCATTTATTTATCGAAAGCCAAGTTTAGATAACAGCAATGATGTTATCAAAAACTATGCTATAAATTTGCAATTTTATATAATAATAATAATAATTGATCAAATGCTACAAATATACATTCAAGAACAGGTGACATAAACAAACCATATTTAAAATACATGCAAAAACAAAAATTAACATTTTTGAAACAAAGATATTTGCATCGTTATGCTCAGCTATTTGTTAGTATCCATTTCATCTTCTGGCTGTTCAATACCTTCCACAGTGTCTGTTGATCTCAACCCTTTTTCTGCACTGCTGAACAAGTCGATATTAGCCTCCCAACAATTTTTTAGCAGAGCATAACTTTTACGCGTTAACATACTTTTTGCAAAAATAATGAGAAAATTTTAGTCACGTGTACAGCTCAATCGCTTAGCATGCTAAGGACAAGTTTTAGCCTCACAATAGTAGTACAGATTCCATCGTAATTGCTAAACCGTTTTTCACAGTTTACTACTTACTACTAGCCTAGGAACTACTATTAGCCTGATAAAGTTATTAATCAACTCTATGGTGTTGCTTTCAAAGTTTTAATAAAAAAAACAAAAAGCTTTAGAATTGGACAACGAGATAATTAATTATTATTGATATAAACGATTCATTATTAATACAATTTTGTGGACAATTTTCTACTGATCACATGCTATTATGGTTCGTAAAGATCACAGAATGTCAAAGCAGCGATTACATAGCAGTGGAGTTCAATTAAAGGGTGCCGCTCTATTTTTCAACCCTTCTATTATAGTGGCAGTCAAATAAAGGCGGCGTTCCAATACAGATTTTACAGTATGTAAAGTTTTTGCTTTGTTTTGTGTAAAAAAATCCATACAATGTAAAGGGTCTAGTCAATGCAAGTTCTCAAATTTGATTTGAATTATAAGAGTCTATAATTAGCCATCAAATATCGTTTTCCCCTTGCAAAACTGTGGAAAGAAAATGATGGACAGATTTATCCCTATTATATATAATAACAGTCTCGTTGTCTATCGTGCACAGAGAATAAGTAGCCGCATAAGTATTCAGAAATGATCAAAGGTGGTCACTTGGTGCAGGTGTTAGGGTGTTGGTCTACCATGCTGAGTAGCACAAGTTGGAATCTTGTTAATAGCGGCCTTTATCCTAACCTCTAACACTGGCTTCGGACAAACAAACAAACAGACAGACGAACAGACACCATTCTTATTATCACAAATATATATTTTTGTTTTACTTTATTTCAGACACACAACTTTTTTTGCAGCATAGACCTTGTCTAAAAAAAGTAAAAAAATCAATTGAAATTGTCATTGAAAGCACGAGCTTTCCTTAACTCCTTAATGTAAAATTACTGTAGTCATGAATACTAAACCTAGTGAACATGAAAAGAAAGAAGAGAAAATTTGTCGATACAAACCAATAATACCACAGTTCCTGTAGTCATTAAATTAAAAATTTTATTTTAGTTTTTTCTATTTGAATGGCCAAAGGGGTGAGTTTGATATGAACTTGGAACAGATAAAGCAATTTACATGTCTTTTGGTTCGTAAAACTTAAAATCACTATAACGTATAACTATAACGTAAACGTTCGTGGATGAATTAATTACGTTGTAAAAGCGTCTACTGTATTAGACTGTGTGTGTATTCCAGCATAATTCAAACAATTTTTGTTACGCACATAAGGTGTTAATGATATCGAATTATGTTATAGCTTATGTCGCCACAAAGTCTCGAACTCATGGCTCATGGTTTATCAGAATTTTAGTAGCCACTCTCTATAACCACTCATGCCACAGAGATATCGAGAGCCTTTTCAAGATAGTAAGTTAAAGCTATAGAGTTCTCTATCTTCGTTTATTTTACTTATCTGCCAATTTATATGAGGGAGAAAATTCTTACTATTCTTTTTCTGTTATTTTAGAAACACCTGAATTCTATTTGCACTCTTTCGAGTTCTAGTACCACATATGTTTTTAACACCTGTGAACTGCACCAAGAGCAGTCGTCATGTACCCAAGAGTTTTCTTATTATTGCTACTAGTATGTTAGGCTGTACTGTGTGCAGAGAGAGATTGTCAGGTGTAATAACTATATGTATAGTTATTCTTCAATTTGGTGATTGAGTGGTACAGTTGGTAGTGCGCCTGACTGCAATATGAAATGTCTGAGTTTGATTCTCTCGGGAGACAACTTTTTTCCTAACACTCTTAATGCGGCTTCAGACAGACGAAAGGACACAGCTTTAATTATAGCAAAGATTATTACCAACAATTTCATGGGTTTTAGAAAGTGACTGACATTTTCTAGTTCCCTCCAATATACTCGAGCCTTCGGTTGATATATTTGTTTTAGATACAGGCACGGGTGAGAGAGGTGAGCCTAACTGATGAAAGTGCCCATACGGAGGAATATTCAGGTGGTAATGTACCGACAAGCATATGCACATTCACAAACTACAGGAAGTTGTATCTTTTCCCTGGAGTCCGAACATCAAAAGGAATGACGACTTCTCATTGATTACTGACAAGCTTTTACCTATATATTATTTAGCAAATAGCTTGATATTTTGTGTGATTTTGCAGGGTCATATGCATGAAAATATGGGCAAGCCATAAAGCAAAAAACATTGCATTACTTATGAAGACTTCAGCGCTATATACTGAGTATTTATTTAATCAATGTGCAGTGCGTCTATAAAAAGAAATATATCACATTATATTATTTTATCACAAATTATACATTATTCAAACTGACTGTAGTTTTCCTTCATCGTCGTGCAACTCTTCACTATATATTAACTTTGACTTGAGCGTGTAGACAATCCCTAAAACACAAATCTAAACTGCACCGGAGAAAGATATCATAAAGATATGAGCTTGCTTTGTGGTTTTTGTGAGTGTGAACAATATACCAAAATGATTAAAATAAAGCTGTTACAAAATTCAGAAAATGTCTGATTTGTTGGGATTCCTTGAACAAGCATCCTGCTTAACAACCTTGAAATAAGCTCGCGTCACATAAAGGTAATTTAACATTCGACAATTGACCTTTTTCAAAACAAAGTGTTTTAAATGAAGGTAACATTTGTGGCTAATGATCATTTCTAACATCTGTGTACTAAACTTCTGTGAAGGATTCGTACTTTTTAGAATGATCGGTGCTTATTAGAATCCTTGAAGGTTTACTTGCAACAAAATTCACATTACAGTTATTTGGTATCAAAAGATTCACCATGTTTTACTCTGCTGTGTTGTAGGTGCAAAATATGCGGAAATGTGATTACAAGCTCTTAAAAGCTCAAAAACGAACAGTTAATCGCAGCCATCACGAAAACGCTGTAGGTTGGAATCCCTTTCCAAAACGGCTCAAATGGGATGTGGTTGAACACAATGTCTTGTTTACACTTTCATGCAGCCTCATTCGTCGAAATATTTTTACAAATATACTTCACGCATTCAACAAAACCATGTCTATTGTCCTTAGGCATCTATTTCATCATCATCATTGTAATGCTGTCGCTTTGAGCACTGATTTCTCAAAACCTACCATAAAAATTCGTTTAATTTTTTAACCTTATCTCGAAGTAGTGCATATCATCTTCTGATAAACATGACAAGCCTGTTGGTCACCTATGATAGTGGAAAAATGCTGCAGAAATTGTTCGCGCTATTTGGCAGTAAATATGGGTCACAGGATCAAATTACGACTCAATGATTAGACCAAACTGAAGCGAAACTGTAAAGTAGCGAGCATCTATACTTGATAAGGGCTTTCCGGTAAAACCCGAAGTGTTTGTCATAAATTGGTGCTACGAAACGTTTTATATTGAGCCTTTCATCGGTCTTTCATTTCACGTGATTACCGTGAAAGGAAAGACTGATAAAAACAACCGTGTCAAAACAATAACCACGTTGAGTTGAGTACATTGCCAAAATAAAGGGAATCCAAACTACGACGTTTTCGTGATGGCTGCGATGAACTTTTCGTTTTTTAGCTTTTAAGAGCTTGTATTTACATTTTCACATATTTTACACCTACAACCCAACAGAGTAAGATATGGTGAATCTTTCGATACCAAATAACTGTAAAGAGAATTTTGTTGCAAGTCAACCTTTAATTTCTCCATTAAAGTAAAAATAGATTTGCACATAGATAAATGATAAAATTTTAGTTGAAAGTTTGAATTTTACTAAAATACATACTAAAACTTCTTTTAAGTATGTATTTAGTAAGCTAAAGTTATTTAAGTTCGATTCAGAGTTTATGTTACACAGCTGTCTTGAAAAAAAGAACTCTTTACGATACGTACTGCACATAGTATATTGTAATAATACATTTTTTTGCAGATTATAACTACAAAATGCACTAAAGTTATTGTAGGTAACTATGGTTACTAAGGTTAACATATTGTTTTGTTACCATTTTTTAATGATGATGATTTTGATGACTTTTACCAGGTGTTTGCATTAGATAATTACTATAGATCTCTATAGCACTCTATACAATATTCGTGCCTTATGACACCAACACTGAAACGAACTAAAATCATATAATTGTATAGCTAATAATTTTTCATTGTAATTGTAGCAAAACAGCGTATTTAGCCATTACTTGCATTTACAGTGGTTTTATTTTTTTCTCCTAATTTATTTGAACTGCAAAAAAAGCTTTTCTCATGATATGAAGTTCAAAATTTATAATGGTTAATGTTGTATATATGTTAAATAAAAATAAACTTAGTATGTATGTATGTATATATATATATATAAATTGTTTCCTCACCCCGGATACCCCGGATGGGTGGCGATTTCTGCTCTAACTCGGGTCTCCTACCAGAGACCTGGGAGTTTGAGCACTCGCCTCAAGATCTTAGCTGTTTCCAATAGCGCACTTTTCTGCAACTCACCTGAGTTGATTGCTGTTGGTATTTGGGCAAGCCACATTTTATGCGCCCGTGTTATTGCGCCCAGTGCCCCAATGACTACTGGGACTACAGTTGTTCTTACATCCCAGCATTTTTCAATCTCTTCTTCAAGAGGGAGATATTTCTCTACCTTTTCTTTTTCTTTGCTGGCTATATTGTAGTCATTGGGTACTGCTATATCTATTATAGTAGCTCTCTGGTTCTCCTTGTCCACCACCACTATATCTGGTTGGTTTGCTAGGACATGCTTGTCAGTCCGGATGTAGAAGTCCCAGAGGAACTTAACGTGGTCATTTTCATTCACCTTACCAGGAGCTTTTCACCAGTGTTGTGGTTTATTAAGGCCATACTCGTCACATAGACTTCTTTCATATATATATATATATATATATATATATATATATATATATATATATATATATATATATATATATATGTATATATATATATACATATATATATATATACATATATATATATTTATATATACTCATGCTACAGACAGTATTGTTTTGGCTATTGAAGCATCATCAGTGCAGCTCAGAGCTTAGGCAAGGGACACAAATCCCATTACCAATGAGAGTTGACTTTCTGCCATGAAACAACCAGGTTGTCTCACAGACTTTAAGAAAGTCAATGTGCTGGCATATATATATATATATATATATATATATATATATATATATATATATATATATATATATATATATATATATATATATATATATATGAAAGAAGTCTATGTGACGAGTATGGCCTTAATAAACCACAACACTGGTGGAAAGCTCCTGGTAAGGTGAATGAAAATGACCGCGTTAAGTTCCTCTGGGACTTCTACATCCGGACTGACAAGCATGTCCTAGCAAACCAACCAGATATAGTGGTGGTAGTTGGGGCACTGGGCGCAATAACACCGGCGCATAAAATGTGGCTTGCCCCAAATACCAACAGCAATCAACTCAGGTGAGTTGCAGAAAAGTGCGCTACTGGGAACAGCTAAGATCTTGAGGCGAGTGCTCAAACTCCCAGGTCTCTGGTAGTAGAACCGAGTTAGAGCAGAAACTACTACTACCCATACGGGTTAACCGGAGGGAGGGAACAATTTTTTTTTATATGTATATATGTATATATGCACATGTATATACATATATATTTCTATATATAGGCTATATATAGGCTATATACACAGTATATATTTATATATAGGCTACTGTAGTAAACTTACAAATCAAGCGAGATATTCTAAAATACAAACTCTATGAAAAGAGTGGTGGCCATGACAAAGGTCATGGGAGGAATAACTCCGAAGAATTGTACCATTTGGATCGGTCCAAAAGACGTCAGGCTCATCGTGGCGCTTCGGACACAGAAAAGGATAATAGATCGATGAAAGGAAAAGGTGACTTAGACAATATATATAAAAAGGGACTTTTGGACAGTGGTTGACCTAGAAAAGATGACGGATGCCACGTTACTGTTCGCTCGTTCGAAGAATTTTTATATGTTCATGATTACTGCCAGAATAATCTAGTTTCTGTTTCAACCAAGTACTAGTTGTTCAGGTTATTTAAATAATATTGTTTCCGTTTTTATTCATACGTTTTCTCAAGATAAGATTTTGTAATTAGCCCTTTTCATTATCAACATATGTCTTACTGTTTTGTTACGATTACTATTCCCTATCCAGTATATGTAGAATGTTCTGGGCTTTTTGTTAGTGTTTAGATTGTTACACTGCAATGGCTCATGGTCTAGCAATAATGTTTTATTGTTACGAATGTGAAAATTTTTAGAAAGACAGCAGTCAGCAAGACGACATGATTAATCGGTTTGAACGATAACCGTCAATCTCTAGGCCAATTGCTTACGTAATATTAATACTGCCACAAATTTTTAGGCAGTTCAGTTTGTGTTTAGCTCTTTAATTAGACGCATGATTAGTATTACTATAATAAAGTCGTTATTGTTGAAGAAATATCATTATAATCGTCACCAACAGACTAACAACAAGCTCACACAAAATTACTACAAATAAACTGGATAATTCAATAATAAATTATTCTCACAAGAGTTGTGTTCTCTCCTGTTGGTTTCAGCAGGTTATAGCATTGGCAGCGTTGGTTTCAGCGCACTCTGTTGGTTTCAGCAGAACACAAGTGAGTTGGGTTCAGCTCCCTCCTGTTGGGTTCAGCAAGTTGTAACGTTGGTTTCAGCGCAGTGACTAGAGGTAGGGGTTGTCTCCACTCTACTCTTGCGAGTTTTCTTCACTATATATAATATGTGTATATATATATATATGCACATAAATATGCATTAAACTTTTACTCGATGTTGTAACAAATATGCCTGCGAATAGAGGCAATTTATTTTTCATATCATAAGTGTAGATCACTAACTAAGTAGGCCTACATAGCCGATGATTGTGTGAAACTTCAAAGATTCGCTTAAAGCTTGCTATAATGTTTCCTGGCAACTAGGAGATGATACTAACCAGATAAATATGTTAGTTCTAACCCAAATTTTTACTATGCAGAAACATCCATCTCTAATAATTTGTTTCATATGTAATGTATTTATATACTATCCTCAAACTATTCAGCTGCTGTTAATGCATTTAGACTTCGATCATACGGCCTGGGACATTGATAGAACGTTATCTAGCTTAGAACGGGAGAGAGGGGGTCCGTAAGAAGCGACACTAAATGCAAAAATTGAAGATTTAAGTCTTCAGTTAGCGCGTTTTATAGACTTTGTTGGGTTATGAATTAAGTCATCCTGCAACTTTTGCTATTAGACTTAGAATCCAATAGTTGGAACTTGCGCCAATATTTTAATACATGTACGGTAACTGTAATTATTTTTGCCAAACTCTGCGTATATCTACAGCGAGCTTTACAGACAGTTTGACGCCAGCATTGTTCTTTGGCTTACTCAACCTTAGAAACAGTAAGGTTTAACATATTATATTTTATGCACTGAAAATAAGGCAAATTATTTTGTTATACTTTACAAATAATTACCATATTGCTCTTAACACAATCAACATTATTGTAAACGTTAAACTTTGCTCGAATTGAATCATTTGCGCTGCGTAATAACTGCCGCTCAAATAAGTAAGTAGGCTTCACCAAAGAGAAAAACAAGCGACTGTGTAGCGAGTAACGTATTTTGGTCAAGGTAAGTTTCAGACTATTTTTGTTTCGCTTAGATTTGAAATGCTAAATTTCGATTTTTTGCTATTGAAATACTAGCTAGGCTGTTTTTATTATCAGTATTAACAAATTATGCATATGAACAAACTGTTATCGCCCGATTAACTCGGCGCTGTGTGTAATAAATATAACCAGGCGTTTATGATTATCGTCCATAGTTCTGAAAAAAGGTAGAATGGCTTATCGCTTTTAATAAACTCATAAACAATTGATATCGTGACTGTCTGGCGATTGATTCAATGCTTGGGCATGCGATAAACCAAAATTATAAAATATTAAAATTTCGAAGCCGTATGTTTAAGATGTTTTGGAACTTTTCAAATCACTTATTCATACAATGAGTAATTTTCACCTAGGGTTGTAACCGTTTTCAACTTATTAAGAAGTTTTTAAAGTTTGAATTTCTACGAATCATAACTTTGAGCTGATGTCTCAATATTGTGTCATTTGAATCGCGTTGTACCGCCTCCTTATGATCGATTTGTGAAGGCATTAAATTTCGGTAGTTTTGCTATTTCCTATGTGTGCTTGCAGAATTTGTTTATATTTTAAATTCAATTTTTAATACACCCATTATTTTGAGCTTGATCAATTGTTTTAAAGGTTTACATGTATGGAAAAGTGTACTTAAGTTATTTTAACGTTTAAACATTATTTGACGTGATTTTCTTCAAATGTAGTGCAACATTTAGTCGGATGCTGTTGACGGCTCTTTACGAAAGTGGATAATTTGCAGCATGAATTTTCAAACTTTTTTGCATTACCAGCGTTATGATAACTACTACTGCTATGTTGTTTGAATTTAAAAAAAATAAATGGAGCAGCATAATTGTACAATCTATTGATTTATTATGCCACAAAACTAGTCTAATTTTTTTGGCAGCAATCTACCTTGCGACTTTTGCTGATACTCACAAAATTGTTGAAGGGTCTGACTGTGTAATAGAATTAACCAAAAAAGCTTCTTGTTTATTTGCCAATCTTTCTACTGTCACATATCCAGTGCAATACTTGCTCAGCTGTTTATTGAAAAATGATGACAGGATTTTGCTAATAACTTCTTATTACTTAGTTGCGTAGGCATAACACCTTTCTTAGACAACATGACTCTTGTTTCATGTTTACCAGTTGCTATTTGGCGGCAAATGCATAATTCCTACCCATTCAAAATGTTCTGCAATATGTTAAGGTTTTAGTATATAACGATATAAAGCAGATTAGATGCCACATTGTCTTGCTTAGCAAGTAGAATAATGTAATTACCCGATATGGCATTTTTTCTACAATATTGACTTATTGTAGGCTGAAACGTAAATGTACAAAATGATAGGTTGCACCTGATTTAATTGCTAATGCAATGTAGATTACGATGCTTTACTCCACTGTAGACATTTGATAAATAGGTGAATGTGCTGGGAAAAAAATATTTCACTGCAAATCAACAAACAGCTAATTTTATTGACTATTCTGCTTAACCACTATTTGAAACTTTTGCATTTTGTGATGATCACAGTTGCATGAGTTAATGTAGAATATTTTGAGATTTATAATATCTCATAAGCAGGATACAAAGTGGTTTTTATTGGCTGTCCTTCATAGCAATGCAATCTCAGATGAATACTTCCGATCCGGTCAAATTTAATGAAATTAGTCACTCACATGCCCACAGACAAAGTACATAATTATGTTACCCACAGACCAAGTACATAATTATGTTACCATTGATGCGTTTCTCTCCATGTAGATTCTATCATGATCATGAATATTTTTTCAGCTGTTTGAGTGCTGTTCTTTTCAGTTTGCTTCTTAAATGCTGTAAGAAGTTCGTAAAAAAGAATCCAATTAATGTTTTTTTATTTCACATTAAACTATGTAGCATTTTTTTATTGGCATCAAATGTGCATGGGGAAAGTTTTGGGTGTCTGTTATTTCTGCGTAAGATTTGAGTTATGCGAAAGAAAAACCTCGTTGTTCTATATGACATTTGCGATGGTTATTTGTGGTTCACTGAGTGTGAAGGCGCTGCTGTGTTCATACTGAAATAGAGAAGTCACTTCATGATGAATTGATACATACTTTAGGTAATTACATATATAGCTTTAATGTAATTCTATTATATAAAACTACGCGAAAAGCTCAATTATTTGAGAAAAACGAGATAAAGTAGCAATCGATAAAAATATTTTTGCTACCACTTCGAACTTTAGTTAACCCTTTCACTGCTAACCATGTACGAATTTAGCTATCGGCCTAGTGCCGGCCATTTTACCAAAAATTGCCGATATTGCTTCATGATATGTATACAACATTTTTTCAATTTCAAACTATCTAGAACATTTTTCGTAACAAATTTTATTTTGCCAACATTTTAACTAACACTGCTATGCAAAAAATTCAATGTATCTATACTTTATGCGATGATAAAGCTATGTGAAGCGGTCGCGACGAAGCTAAGACGATCCTCCACAATGTTCCTTACTCTTACAAAGCTATTACTTTCACCACTATCAGAGTCACTGCTGCTACTTTAATTATTTGTATTACCACGGAAATCTAAATCTGAATTAGCTATAACGTCATCAACATAAGTAATTACCTGTTTTCTGACTCGCGCGCGGTACTTAATGAACTCACACAAAAATTGTTCGTTTTTAGGTTAGTAGCTCTCAGACAAAAGTTTAAAATTGCTTTATTATTTTAGGCTAATTTCATAAAGATATCTTCGGACAACGTTGTCAATATCTTGAAAGTCCTAAAGACCGTGGGTTATGTTATCAACGAATAATAAAATGAAGTTACTACGCAATTGCTGGGAAAGTCGCAACTATGCGTCTGTGACACTCGACCCTAGAAAACGCAGAAATGCGTCTTTGGCAGCGAAAGGGTTAAAGATCAGCTGTATAAGATGTAATCTTGGCAGTTCAGTAAAAGAAACTATATAGGTGAAGGTCAAGGTGGTGATGAAAATATTGAGCTAGTCTCACTTGCACAACATGAACTTTAGATAAACACAACTTATTTTTACTTTTTTAATTTATATTTATCTTAAATTATCATGTAAAGCCCATCCACCTTTCCTCATTGTTAGCTTTCTTTCCTTTGTATCACTTTGACTTTCCTTACTATGGTATTTTATTTAAGTCACTCGACTGCCCAAAAATGCATTCAAACGCTGAGAACTGTATTAATACAAATTTTGACTAAGTAAATTGCACATAGCGGAAATTGAAAAATGGATTGTTTCAATTTCTCAATACAGTTAAAATCGCTGTTTTTGTAATAGTTAAACAAATTAAACCATTAGCTCAAAAACAGCAATTAATAAATTTTGCAGGCATCAGGGCTATTTATATAATGACTTACCAATGGCACACGCAGCCATCTTACTATTGACAGTTGTGCAACAGAATTTTTTGCTAAGTATTTGGACTCAGCTCTCTACTGATATAAATTTCGATATTTTTTGAAATACTTATATCATAGTAATGCAGTCTTTTTCTGTCCACTCGGGCTATTGTAAAAAGAGTGTAAACAAGTCTTTGTAATATTCTGAGCTTACTAGTCCCTGTTTATAAATTTTACATGAATAATTAAATGTATTAATCATTATTATTGCAATAATATTTAATGTTATTTATATTGAGTGACGATTCATGTTTCACATGCTTTCGATGACATTCACATCAGGTCTAGCATGTCAGTGTTTGCTTTGTGTCTTTGGATTACCGGCGTCTTTGATTAATTCTGTTTGCAGTCAACAGGTGTTGGATGCACTGCAAGTTTATTGCAAACCATAAATTACTGTCACAATAATTATTTTTATGATCAGTAAAAATAGAACATTCTAATTTAATATTGTTTAGAATGCATAATGTAATTGGCTAATTAAAAACCGATTTTTACATTATTTGAATTGAAATGATATATACAGCATCATGAAGAGAGTATTGAAAGGCTTGTTTGGACTGCTTAGCTAACGAATCTTGACAGGTATCTTTATGTCAAACAACCATGGGCCTGCAAGTGCAGCTTCACTAATAGCTCCCAAGAAATGATGCAATTTCAACATAGTAGGAGTGTTTATCAGTAAATAGTTGAAATGTCAGCAGTTTGATTGCGGTGGAAAAAGGGCACTCAGTTCTAACCAATGAGAGGCATATGGTATAAAAACTTTTCAAACAACTGCCGACAACTTGCTATGGCAATCGTAAATACATTCCTAACAAATATCTTCTTGTTCTACTATCCATCCCTATTAAACATCAACTTTCTTAGTCAATCACCCTTTAATTGGATAAGTTCAAATGATAGCAATATATCATCTCACTTATTTTGTTAGTATATGTCTTAGGGATATCGAGCGATATACCAACTGGGCTTTTGCTATTGAATTTGATTCGTTTGATTGAACGTATGCTTTTAAACTTCACGAATCTAACGAACACATAGTGTATTTTGGGCAGTGTCTCCAGCAAAACCCCCTTTTCTGTTATCGCGCAGCCAAATATTGACACCTTTCAAAATTTACCTTATGTGAGTGGTGATTACTTTGGCGCTTGCAACACTACCATGATTGTAGCACGGCTTTGGAGACAACTTCCGCAGTGAAACCTTCAATTCTCTGGTAGCAAATCCAGATTACTGGTTGAAATGAGGATTCATGTTAATCTCAATGTAGCTGTATATAATTCCTGTATTATCCTTATTCTACTGTCCAACCTTGTACAGGAATTTGGACTAGTAATAGAGTTCGAAAATAAGCCTGTAATCAGTGGTGTTGTTCAGTCGCTCATAAATTTAGTTCTTTAATGGTGGTTTCAACCAGAACGTCAGCTCTCTTTATCCCGGTTACAACCAGTCGTTGATTAAGAACCAAATGCATCTGAGACTAAGCTGCCACATCTTGCACCACGGACAATAATTCGATCGAAGAAACAGATTGAGGAGAACACGTTGTGCAGGATCTCTGCTATTAGCTTAACACTTTCACAATTTATGCCAAATTAATATTCTGCTGGGGCTCCACTGTAGTGATTTATCATGCGAAAAAAACTAGAGAGCTATACAAATTGAAATGTTATATAATTGTTACAGCAAATTGTTTAGTCTCCAAATTTCATAGCTTTAACGTGTGTTGCTATATGTAGGCTATGGTTTATAGCAAGGTGAAATTTTCCAGTTTCTTCCAGATGAATGCTACAGGCTATGACCAATTTGTTATTCTGGTAATATCTGCTGAGTTGAATCAGGTTTGATTACTCAACTTGGTTTGATAGTACCAGCGGAAGACTGCTCCTTGGTTGATGAGCCTAGATTATTTTGACCTGACCTATCAACCAGTATTTTAGCTTGGTGTTTGATCATACCTCATACCCCTAATAGGGTTTTAATTAAAAATTCTGTAACGCACCCAAGTATATCCTCAATCAGTGATATATTAAAGTTGATTACCAACTCCAGCTGTTTTTAGTGCTCTCTGATGTCTTGTTTGACTGACTCTTCTAGCTGATGTTACCCGAAGATCTTAGTCAAAGCTGAAAGAGGAATTCAAAGCTCTTTGTTGGTCAATATTTGTTGTGATTTAGCAATCGGAGACTAAAGTGAGCCAAAATAAATAGTGAGATGTTTGTTTTCTCCTTCATCATTATGTAACTGATATAAAGCAACGAATATTAGGTCCGCTTCAACTTATACTGTTGAATCTTGGGAGAGAAGATTTCATATACCTTTAGTTCCTTTTTGGTACACTTGAAAATTCATCATGCCAGTGACTAAATTACTACTAGACAATTTCTATAAGACATACTCCACTGCAGACCTCATGAAATTATACCAGGATCTTGAGGTGTTTCCTTTTGTGACAGTTCAAAACATTCAAGCACTCAATTCAAATCATATATTTGATGAAGTTTTCATAGTTTTCATCTTATATACTTTGTAGTCACAGTTCAAAGCAAGTTACTGTTTTTTGAAGAAGTCTGAGCGCATACTCTGATAGTATCAGAACTTTCCAAATGTTTATATATTTTTAGACTTATCAGCTTTTGCAAAAATGAAAAATTCGGTAAGTTTACTGGGGCCGGTCAGTTTTTGTGACTGTTGTTTTTGTTGAAATACTAAACAAATATAAACATAATAAATATATAAAGATATATTAACAAATTTTATTTATTTGCATAGAATGAATGATGATTCTTAGTCATCAAATAATCTTCTTTAGCAACGGTTCTATTCATTTAATTTATCTCATCCTTTGTTTTTAACCTACAACCTACCTTGAAAATGTTGCAAATGTAATCAAAGCTAGGTTATCACCAGTGAAAAATCGTTTTTTGACATTAATTTTAGAAAAGTTTTAACGAGTCATAGGTTCTTCAGATACAGTATTCGCGTGTTATAGCTTTCTATGAATGTAAATGAGGTTAATTTATTCTTGACAATTATGTAAAGGTACTACATCATGGTTTTCTGCGTTTATCACCTGTAACATATGAGTGATTTACTCCAACTTGTTTCTCCTTGCTGACTAGCGTTGTGAAGAGTTGTAGGCATTTGTAAGCTGTCTTTTATGTCTTTGGCATATTTGAATAGGCCTTTTCATTCGGCGTAATGCTTCTGTTAACCAACTTCTCAGAGGCAATGAAAATCTCCATAGGTGAAGCTGAATAACACAATGCCTTGGATATCTTTGTTTACTCAATCGTTTTGTTGCCTGTTTTGAAAGCGATAAGTGAATCACTTTGACTGCCTGCAGGCCTGAGATTATTTACACGGTGACAAATCGGAGGTCAGTAACGATTTATAGCCACTGATCTTTGATAAATGTTGAGTAGCGTATGGTCAGTTTTCCATGTCCATCGCATTGTATTTTGTTACGCCGTTTTGATATGTCTGTGTTCTTTCAAGTCAAACGAGCAAACATTTTATTGGCTCCTAGTATCTGAGTGTGCCATAAATAAGCTGTTGTAGATGGAGTAGAATCAACGGCTAATCCTAGTTGCTTCTAGAAGTTTGATAAAAACGAACAATTAGTGGCCAAATCCGATCAGTTTTAACATCAGATGTCTGTCTTCTCACTATAAGAAAAAAAACAATTTTATGCAATCTAGTACTTATATTATAATCAATTGCCATGCTGCATCCTATAATCCACAAGTATTATTATTAGTTATTGTTATTGTTTAGTGGGTAAATGATCCTATACCTCTTTGAATCATTAACATATATTTAACTCATGTTTTACCACCCTTCGTACTTGGCTTGGTTTACCAGTTTTTTCAGCTAATAAGTAGAGCTTCAAGATTTCCAAGAGCCACCAGACGATTTAATATTGCAAATAGTTGGATCGCGATATTATTTTGTTAAGTCTTCTAAATTTTTCTTGATATTTTTTGTATATTTTAACTTGAAAAGAAACTGTTGTGATAAACTGTTTGTGATAATTAGGAACATTTGTTTCATGAATGCCCGTACGCCTTGAAAGCCATGGAGTGAGCTTGTGATAAGACTAGAAGGCCCGTATGTTTTAGTTTCTGTATCGCTCACTCTGAAAACCCTCAGGTATGAAATAAATCGCCATTATACGATTGCTGTATATCATTTATACGATCGGCGATATCTCTTTAAACTCTGTCGATTTTCAAATCATTTACCTCAATAATCACTATCAACCAATTAAATCACCATATCGTGAAGCTCTACTAACAGGTCAAGCAAGCACCGAATTATTCATTAATGTTTCTTTTTTGTTTTTTTATTTATTACTGGCAAATCCAAACCTTTTTTATAAGAGCTACTCTGTATAAAAATGATAAGTCATAGCATTTTCATTTCAAACCATATTTACAGGTACAATTGATCGATAGTTGACGGCTTCTATAACACATTCACTGACTTGGTGATATTTAAATCCAAAGTACAGCACTCAAATTCATTTTGTGTGTTTTAACCATTTTCAGTTTTTAAAAATATACTTCCATGTAGAAAAAATTGCAATAAGGAAATTGCTGTTGATTTCATAATTTCAAATATATCACCTCCATGCGAGTTTAGTTCCCCGGGGCAATCTCAGAAAGATGTTGATGCACTATTCAGGACGTGTTTGATCAGCCCTTACACATTCACCAACTGCAGGAGGACCGATATATATAATTTTAAGTTTGGTTAGGATTATTGACGTTAATCAAGTCGAGCATCAATCCAGCAGCGGGTTGGATTATAATTATAAAAACAGTTTTTCATGTTATTTTTTCTACAGTTGTATCAAGGTCTTTTGGATTCCCTACACTTACACGTCTGGGATATTCATGAAAATATATTTATCATTAACAGGATTTCGTTCTAAACAATATGCTTAGTCATAAACTTGTGCGTATTCTGTATAATTACATTCAACGGTCTGCTACCTTCCCTGTATCTCTTCTGGTGATTAGATGATAACTCATGGACGAATTATTAAAATCTTTTTGCACTCATGGAGTGTGTCTGCTATAACCCTGTTATCATAGCCTTAAAACGTTAAATTATTTACAAAGATCTCATGCCAAGATTCATAGTGTGGCATATGGCTCTTGGCAGTGACATATGCTTAGTTTCTGCCAAGAGGCCTCCCCAATGTGCTTATCACCCACCATCTGACCCGATAATTGCAAAAGCTGCTGTGTTCTTTGAAAATTGTGAGTAGTGTGCACTGGAATCCGAACATAGCCTATATAGAATTCTCCTTCTGTGTAGGAAATGTAAAATCACCTTAAAATACTCTATACACTAACTGATGTTGCGCGTCTCTTTTCTCGCTTCTGGTATGTTGGTTGTTGCAGTTTATTTGTACATTTTTGCTTACTCTCGTAGCAATCAATACACTTAGTGCATTTTGTTAAGTTGCCAGAATCAGTAATCCTCTGTGTAACAAATGAAAATAATATACAATAATTGACAATGCCTTCAAGTGTATCACATGTAAGAGTACCATTAAAAAATTGCTAGTTCGAGTTAAACATTGTAAAAAAAAACATGAATATGCACTATTGACTTTTGAACACACTCATTGTCAGAGACATTGCTAGAAGTCGGAGCCCAAAAACACCGACATTTAGAGAATGTGTCTTGGTAGTGTAGACTAAGATTGCTAATCCTGAAGGTGATTTCTACAAGCAGTCGCAGCAATAGCTAGTTTTAATTATCGGCCCTCTATTTACACTAGCAGTTCGCCAGTTGACCTTCTCTCATGAAAGGCTTGGCCATAGCTAAACCTGTATTAATAGATGTGCAGGCTATAATATTTATTATAATGGAGATGGCTGAGGAGCCGTGGTGTCTCTGTGTAGCTTCGCAGTGATCTTGTTAATCATTGGGTGCAGCTCCGCGAGGGATTGTAACATACTAGCTTCGGTTTCCTTGATCTGAGTCTGTTTGTTCGAATCCTTTGTTTGATTTCCTTTTGCTCCTTTGAGCGTTAGGACACTTAAAACAGTAGACATTACCTCCTTGTTCATGTCCCTTTAGCTCATCTCCCTTCATTCTTAGATGTAGTTCGATGCTGATGGATAGCTCAGGTGATTTTTTGTGTTAGCACTCTCTCTGCCCCTCTTCATAGTGCCCCTCTTGTGCGGTAGTCAAATTGATATCAGACTGCAATTAATTCTTAGCAAGTTTTATCACTCATCAATCAGTCAGTTTCTTGTATGACCAGGGTCAAACAACTTGTCAGATTGTGTGTCACTCACGTCAGCTAACGCTGAAACTTCGCAATGACCTCTTGTAGCAGGTGCTGAGTCTTTGTATCTCCTCATTCAGATAAACTTTTCTCCACTGATCAGTTAATTTATCTGTTATTTTTTATGTCTAACTGTAATATTAGCCTCTGTTGATGTCTGTTTGGACATGCGGATATACATGAATAATTTAGCTGTTTAATTTTGTTTGTCGTGCTATGGTTAAATCTTTGGTTGTGTAATATAACACTCTTGCGATGTACAGACTATGTCTCTATGAGTCCTTTTCAAGCAATATAAATAGGGTCCGCGGTTAGATCACTTACATCTCTGTGGTTTACCGCCTCATAATCATCTCGTTTCATTCAACTCTCGCAATACACTCTGAAATGCCCTTTCTAGTTGTGGGTTTTTGGCTTTTCAACTATATTGGATTCCATAATGGAGTCTTTAACTATCCATGTTTAACCTCTAACTAATGGGTTATTTCCAGACATGATGTCTCCATTATTATCTTTGAGTCTTCGTCTACAACTATTCAACATTTGATTAAGATAATCTCAATTTATGCTAGTGTGTTCTATCACATCAGAAAGACTGTAGGCTGCCCTAGCCTGCCATATCATCTAGATGAAGACTGGGCTGTTCTAGTGTTATGTATGGACACAGCTGTGAGCTGCCCTAGAGTACTCCTCCATAAGAGTAAGTCTGTGGGCTGCCATTCTGTATCATGTGGTTGAATGCGATGGGCTACTATAGTATACTGAATCTTCTAAGGAATGGGGGCTCTGGGCTGTTCAGAGGCGAATACTAGACCTTTGCCTTGTTTGTCGCTTAGGCCGTAGATGATCGCCTAGGCCGTAGATGATCGCTTGAGTGGTGTAATATAGCTAGTTCTTACATTGTCAAACATGTCATTGGGTTGCTCGTTGATTGATATTGGTGGGAATTTTTCATGTTTCGCTCGTTAATGTTGCTAGTTTTTGCAATTTTATTGTTTTGTCAGGTGATCTGCCTAGAAAGTGGGTGCAAACATTCCAAAAGACTACATCACTTTCTCTTTTTTTAGTAAAACATGGGTACTAGGTACCATTACAAAGTTTAGCTTCTATTTATTGCCTCGGATTTCTTATAATTGAAAAAATCTTAAGCATGATTAAAATTCAAATACAAATTCTTTGATATCTTTTGAATCATCAATTCTCTTTGATCCGCCCAGTAATGATGCTTGTTGCTTGGCTATGCGTCTGCAATTTCTGAGGAGAGACTTAGTCAGAGCTTAGTTGACGATCAGCGGCACCTAACCAAGGTGCCAGTCTTTTTATCTCTGTCATTCATGATGTGACAATTTGACTCGTTTACCTTGCTTCTTGTGAGTTATGTTAGCGTGAGTTGGTGTCAACTCTCCTGAAACTGCCAACAGCAAATGTAACATGGCTTTCTAAAAACATTGCTTGGCTTTTTGCCGATAGCCAGCGGAGAGCATAAATATTTTGTGTGTATAAAAGAACTGATGATATGACATGCATACACAGGTTACAAGTCCAAACAAATCAAAAAATATCAAGCTGTCTTAACAAGTTGCCATTATCAGCTCGTTATGTATGTCAGCTCAATATCATAAATGCTGAAAACTTTGCGATCAAAGCTAAAGGAATACATATGCTACCTATCTGTCTCTTTTTGACTGACTCTACCATGAAGAGCTCTACTAGTTGGCTTATCTTGTGCAGTTAATTAACTTGCAACCAGCTTTTCATGTGACTGTCACTTCAGTCTACGACGAATCTCATCAACTAACAGCCTGCTGATGTTGCAATCATCATTAACATATGTAGCTATCCGCTATCTTTTCTTCTGCATGTGGTCATGTGATTACGTAAATTTAGTGATAAACTGCTAAGATCTTCAACCAAAATGACATTGATGATATTGCCGATGCCAAATCAAAGAACCTTTGTGTCTAAAGTGTTTTGTAGTTCTACTCCATTAATGTTTACCTGCGCTGGTATGAAACCATTTAATTTTTGCTCCCAAAGTAGTTTCATTAACCTGTGGATTCAGTACGCATGTTGGTAGGAGATATTCATTATTAGATGGCGTAATGCAATATGGCCAGTATACACGGCAGAAAGATTGAGCTGCTTTGGGCAATAGTCCAAAATCAAATGATTCATACAGAATATATCTGCCACTTGGTGATTAACAATGCCTCTTGTGTACAAATACAAGTTGAATTATAAAGCAATTGGAATGGAACTGGCCCTTAAAGCATTGATAAAAGAGCTGTTTAAACGAGCCACTAAATGTTGACTTTTAGGTTACAAAAAACAGTCAGTCTAACACCTTGTTACATAGTCACGCTCCCACTAAGAATGCCATTTGTCACAAGGCATGGTGAGTTAGTAGAATGTATGCCAATGAACAGAGCCCTGGCTACCAATTAGGGAAATCTCACAAGGCCTCTAATAAAATTTTAAGTGAGAACACTAGTGATTATAGTTGTGTGTGTAATGTTGCTGGTGGATACGCATTATTATAATTTCGTTATGATTTTTCTATCATAATAATGATAGAATTATTTTAATCTAATTTTCATTATTTTTTCAATCGACTACAAATTTGGTCTTATGAACATGATCATAAATGAAAATGAAACTTCCTTGTTGACAGAGGCGTCTTATTAACTAAGGAGCAATGGGGCTACTTAATTTCTCTGATTACTTCTCTGATAACTCGGTTCACACCAGAAACATTTTCTTTCACGTGGCATGTTCGAGGTTTCGGGCCCATTCATGCCATGCAATTTAATCTCTTTGGACATACAAATTATATATTGCTTTTACCATCATGCAGAATTTTCCTATCTGTACAATTGCATGTGCTTTTACTGTCTCCACTGTGTTCATCTTTGATGTCTGTTCCTTCCTATTTGTCTCGTGTCTAATGAGGAAACTTCGTCGAACTAACTGGGTGGCAATGACATGTTTTTGTATAAGCCTGATTATGTACACCAAAGAAAACATTGGTGGCAATGTATCGCCGATGTGTAGTGTCGAAATAAACCTGTTGGTCTACGCCATTGGAGACGAAACTAGTATGATTGAAATGATTGATTCCGATGAATATGATTTTTTTTATTAATTCCCAGCATTAACTGTTTTCATTTAAGATTAGCTTTCAAACGCCAAAAACATGGTTCACAAAGATAACTATTTTAATATGAGCAATAATATTTCAACTTTTAACAGATAAATGAAGACCTCTGGTATAAATTGGAACTGTTCATAAAACACTACAGATAACCCTTTAGGTAATTACATGTCAAAAAAATTTTTCTATTGTCTGATTTATGTCACGAACCACAACTATTTTTGTACCATGTTTGCATCGTTAATGCATTACAGTTATTTCTTAAGCAAAAATCCAGCATTGCAAATAGCTGCAAAAACCTAATTGCTATCACAAATTATGGATCATTATTAAATAATAAATTTGCTAATCACGCTTTAATAATAACAGTAATAGAAAATACATCAAATTTCTTGTCCTTCACTCAACTAATGCCAATTCTCATTGATCAATGTATTTTTGACGTAATGCGTAATGCGTTGTTTAACAAGCTGATGCATCGGTCCAGGGAAAATATCTATAATAGGCATTTCATCAGTCTGTGTCAGGAGGTCTTTAAGCTTCAAGATATTCTACAAATATTTCTGCAACACTTGTAGTCAAAAAATGAGTACAGGGCTGTCGAGTCTAAACTCTCTCTTCTCTTTCACTTCTCCCGCTGTCAAGAGGTTACTTGGCTGGAAGCAAGGAGATGAGGAGGAGAAATGGGCTGAGAAAGCGGTAGATTCTCTTGTTAAGAAACTTAAGAAGGAAAGAGGTCAGTTCATTTCCTTCGCTTGTCATTTATTACTCGCTGTTGTTGACAAATGCTCTCAACTATTAATATGGATTGTTTTTTGTTGGCGAATGGCTGAACCCTGGCGATAGTGCTCAATAGCGTTTGGTTATTGGGCTGCTTCAAGTGTGCAGGATTATTTAGCCGCTGTCCCTGACCAAATTTTGTCATTTTCTATAAGATCTATGTCATGGAATTTGTTATCTAACCCTTTGCCGGGAACGACATTTAACTCACCTACATTGCGCACCCTCCCAAAGGCAGAGCTATGTTAATGTCACCAGTGTCAGCTTTTTGAAAAGTGTTCTTTATTTACGTCGAAGCATCGTACTGAACCGAACAAGAGACAATTTTATGTAAAATGCAAGACTGATAGATTGATTACTTATTTCGATAGCATTACTTTTAAAGTTAAAAAAAACGAAAAACCATTGAGATAGAAAACACACGTTGACACTCTGTAACAATGGCGTCGTATGCTGCTCCTTAAGGGCGTTCTAATCGTTCATCTAAATGTTTTAAAGGTTTCATATTAGGCTGTAAATACCTTTATGGACCAATCAGAAAACAATGGGTCAGATGTAGACCTTAGTCACTTCGAGTCGGACTAGTTCTAATTATTCTTATCAAACTTCTCCAGTACACCAGTCACTAAATTCACGACAACAATGAAGCAGTTGATGGATATTGATGTAATCTAATCATAATTAGTATCATTTGTGTGGAGAATTTCCTGCTGATCACCTTTTATTACTGGTTCATGAATATTAAACAAACCATTTTCGCGTAAGGACCAAAATAGTTAAAGGTTGACTTGCAACAAAATTCACATTACAGTTATTTGGTATCAAAAGATTCACCATGTCTTACTCTGTTGTGTTGTAAGTGCCAACTATGTGGAAATGTGATTACAGCTCTTAAAAGTTCAAAAATGAAAAGCCTCCGTAGATTGGAATCTCTTTATTTCGATGACGTAGCCACGAAATTTGGTTATCGTCTTGTCACGTATGTTCTCACGGGAATTGAAAGGCCAATACAAAGCTCAATATAAAACTTATCGTAGTACTAGTTTATGACAAACACTTCGGGTTTTACCGAAGACCCCGTGTCAAATATAGATGCTCGCTACTTTACAGTTTTGTTTCGGCGTTATTCAATCGTCAAGTCGTAATCTGATCATGTGACCCAATACTTCACAAATAATTTCTGCAGCACTTTTCGATTATCACAAGTGACCAACAGGCTCATCATGTTTATCAGACAATGATATGTACTCCTCCAAGCTAAGGTTGAAAAGTTTAACGATTTTTTACGGTAAGTTATAAGATATCAGTGCCAAAAGTGACAGCATTACAATGACGATAAAACAGACGCGTAAGAACAATAGACACAGTTTTATTGAATGCGTGAAGTATATTTGTGAAAATATTTCGACGAATAAGGTTGCAAGAAAGTGTAAACAGAAACCATCTCTCACAACTACATCACATTTGAGCCGTTTTGGAAAGGGAATCCAAACTACGGCGGTCTCGTGTGGCTGCAATTTTCTGTTCGTTTTTGAGCTTTTAAGAGCTTTTAATCACCTTTCCACATATTTTGCACCTACAATACAACAGAGTAAGACATGGTGAATCTTTTCATATCAAATAACGGTAATGTGAATTTTGTTGCAAGTCAACCTTTAATGACAAACATTGCTAATTTTTTGGAAAAATATTCGCCCATAGGGAGAAAACTCTGAAGATAAATTTGCTCCTGAAGGTTTAATTCATGAGGCTCCTATGTTTGACCTCCTCTAATCAAATCCATGCCTTCCTACTCTTGTTTTTAGAAACAACAATTGTGGCAATCATGCTTATCTTGCCTACTTCAGGAATTGTATTTTGCGATAATACAAGTAATAGTATAATACAGTAATAGTAGTTTTATTTTGCTCTTATATTTTTGTAGTTCTATTGTAACAATTTATTGTTGAAAATACCATTTAGGATGCAAACAGATTTTCTTCCATGTTTGTTGCTTTCCGGTGCTATGGCTATGCTTTGGCAGAATTGGGTCAATCTTTCAGTGCCGAATTGTTTCCATCGGTAATTTTCATTCAACAGGAACGGTTGCAATAATGTTGGTGCACTGTTGGTACATAGTCTTGTTTTGGTGAAATAATGTATCGAGCATTTGTCGATCCCATTTATGTCATGATCAGTAGCTCTTCGCTAAGGCTTGTACGATTACTCTACGAGCAGCTGCTTAGGAACTCCTCTGTCAATCGAGTTTCGTTTCCTCAGTTTGCTGTAAAGGCATGGGTGGAATGCTGCGCGCTTTCTATATAAAAATGATTAACCTAATTCAAGGATGATATGGCTATCAGTTTTCATATAGAGCCTAAGTTACTAGCTTGCAGAATGTGATATTCCATTATGTCATTGTCGACTATATACAGTATACTTGTCTTTGAACTCGAGTATTGCTATATCATCTCTGTTCCTTCACTTGAGTATTTATATTATTCGAGGATGAGAGAGATTTCATGTCGATCATATACAACTACTAATTCTTAAAGTATAGCCCTAAGTTGGCCTCTCTTCCCTCAATTTGTCAATAGTTGAAATTTTATGCTAGCGATGATGGGTGTTACTAACTAACAGAAGATCTTGTGCACTAAGGCTGGACGCATGCCAGACAGGAGTTGTTTGCTAACCTAGTTCTAGAGCGATTCCTGGCATTCTTAAGTTCCTAGATCAAAGAATGCAGACGTATAATCCATAATGTTACTTTAAGATAATATCTTAACAATTATAGCCGGACATTCCGTTGAATTACCGTTCCAGTAAACGTAAAAAAAGTGAAAGGGTTTTTGTAAATGTTTCTCGAGATTTTACGAGGTGCTAGAGGTTTTCATGCTTCAGCAAACTAGAAGGCTGATTGTTCTGGAATGCCCGACAGCTGCCAATTTTCTGGGACAAAATAACTTTAGATTAACGATTGTTTTTTTAAGAATTTCTGAGCGTTTCGATAAGGTTTTTTCTTTGCGATGTTTCAACTATTTTAGTGGCTGTATGTAGGTATGAAAGACTTGTAAAGTTGTTAAAGGAAAGAACAAGGCATTCGTATCTGTCAATTACTGAGTTTTTTCACCTTGACACATTATGGTGTGCTTTTAAACTGATATTTTCTGATATGAATGTCTGAAGAGAATATACTGTTGTTTGCGTTACATCATATCCATAACTATCGACTTGTTATTACTGCAGGCGCTTTGGAAGACCTCGAGAAGGCTCTTAGTAGACCAGGTGAGCCGAGCAAGTGCGTATGCATACCTCGCTCTCTCGACGGTAGACTCCAGGTCAGTGAATTCCTTCCACTTTTCTTATTGGAGCTTCCTGTTTTGGAGCATCCATTATTGTCATTTTACAAATTCACTTAAGCCTGGTTCTCATATACATTGCAAAGCACCGGCGACAGCACTGCAGGCTATTAGCGATGGACAGCATCGCAGGCTAATTAGCTCTGAAATGGGAACCTAAGCGCCGTGTACCGCCGGTAGTTGCCGGCGGCATCGCAATAGTTTAGCGCTGTTCAAATTTCGCAAAAGGCTGCAGGCAAAAACCTTCCCGAAGTGCACTGTACAGGTGAAGGTCACCATTATAGAAATGACATGGCGAGCGAACATTTTATTTGATTCCGCGATTATGTTTAGCGATGCAGCTTTATATGTGAACAGATGCCGCCTAGCGTCGCAAGCGTTTTACTGCGCAAGTTACCGCCGGAGTCTCGCAATCGATATGGGAACCAGGCTGTTGTCTCATCTCTCACTAATATTGCACAGAACTAAACCTCTCAGTAAACAGATAGCCGGAGTAGTGATCAAGCTAAAATAACAATTCAGTTTTTTTCTAATGGACACACTTCTCAGGTTAGCTTAACGTTTATTTTGCATTTTTATGAATTATCTGGTGGATTTTGTATCATGTTATTATTTAAGGAGGTTGTAAGCAAGATTTTAGTTATTTTCCTTTCTGGTCAAACTAGAACACTTACTATATCAGCTTTCAAATTCTTAGTACGTAACTTGTGGTGGAAAGGTGATGAGCGGCGATTGTCGTGCCATTTTTTAAGTAAGGTAATTTTAGTTTTTAGATTTTATGTTTACATTTATAGCTGCTTTCATAGTTTGAGAGAACAGTTTGCAAATGAGGTCTCACATTTGATTTGTTGATAGTAACTGATTTATGGCATTTCCAAAACACTAGGTCGATGAGTTCAGTGCCTTGTCTGCCTGGCTGTACCTTGTCGCTGTTTTGACATTTGTGTGCATCAGAGTAGTTAGAAGGATACCAACAAGTCATGGTTGAAACAAATGTGTTGGAGGTTGTGGAACCACGGTCAGGCTTTAGCTGAGCACGATTACAGCTATTATTGTTGGAGATTGTGGAACCACGGCCAGGCTTTAGCTGAGCACGATTACAGCTATTAACTATGAAAAACAATGTTTCTATTATTGTAAATTTACTGCTATTGAGTTTGTCATGCTCAATAATCCGATACTGTTATCAGGTATTTGTTGCTCGTTACAACCTTGGCTTTGACTAATCCATAGACTAAAACTCAACTTATTTTAGCTGTAGTCATTCACCTCCTCAGCAATGTATCACTGCTTTCACAAGGCTCCACTTCTTAGGCTAATCTTACATTGCCAAACAGCTATAAATATATTTTTTTGCCAGTTTTATCCAGTATTATTTTGCACCAGGATATTATTAAATTGTGGTTTTACAATGGCATCATAAATATGAACATAGTTTTGTGATCCTCTTCCCATAATGGCATCCAGTTTAGTCTATGTACTGCACGAGTGTACAACTCCGTCCAAGACAAGGATTACATAATTTTCTAATTTGCCCTTTCGGATGTTCGCAGGTCTCACACAGAAAAGGATTGCCACACGTCATCTACTGCAGGGTATGGAGGTGGCCTGACCTTCAGTCCCACCACGAACTTAAGCCTCTGGAGTGTTGCAAGTTCTCCTTCAACAACAAAGAGAACAAGAATGTCTGCATTAATCCGTATCATTACAAGAGGGTAGAGAGTCCAGGTTGGTTTATGTGTAGGAGTCGTGTTTTCCTTGCTTAATGTAATGCTTATGTTAGGATAGGAATATAATTGAGAAGTACACTGTTCCTAGCTGACGCCTGCTAAAGACTCTCAGGCGAATCGATCACTCTGCTTAAACAATCCTTGATAAATATGAAATACCGGATTGTTAGGCCTGCACAACAATATACACGCTTAAAGATGTGTTCACATCAAATTCTAGTAGAATTTTATCAGAAAGTATAGATATTTTTCTATCATTAAAGGTTTTGTTTGTTGTTTTAGGTGATTTGACTGCCAAGATGCTTCAATATTAAAATCGACAGCACATGTTTGTTTAGCATTTTAATCACGATCAAGTTTGGTCAATTTAAAGTTGGTACATCCTGGCTGTCAGATCACCTATAACGACAGACGAAGCCTCAAATGGTAGAAAAATATCCATATACAGTCGGCGCTTCTACAACGTATATAATCCGTTCCAGGAACGTTTACGTTATAAGAACAGTAAAGTACATGTAAACCGTCCAATCCATACCAAGATCTTTCCAAACCCATCCCTTTGGCCATGCAAAAAGGAAAAATTTGACTTAACTTTTTCAATTTGTAGGCTGTACCGTAATTGCAGTATTATTAATTTGCATCGACAACTTTTCTCCTTTTTATTATCAATCTCACTGGTTTTATGGACCATGATAGCGGTAAACTTACAAGTAGGTGGGGACTGCACATTTTGGTTGTTCATTTACAACGATTTGCTTATTTTTATTATAGCAAAGTCTATTCTGCAAAGTAAAACTAATAACAAATATTTTGTCTGTCTACAGTAAGGCAAACAACAAAATCTTTTCACTATAAAAAGCGGTTCTACCTGTTTGTCGTCTTTCTGTATTCAGAGGTCAATGTTAGAATAAAAGATAACTTTTGAAGATACTCCAACTCGTGACATTCAGATTGGTAGACCAAGACTGTAGCACCTGCACCAATCGATGTATTTTTGAACAATTGCGCAGTCATCCTACTCTCCTTTTTCCCGACACGTTTAACGATCTATTACGATAAACTAGAATGTCGTGAAAATAATATATAATGCTATACTCACGGCGTTATTTCTCCCGCAAGTGCGGTGAGATAATCTAACATTCAAATCGAATTTGCAAACTCGCCCAACTTGGCGCTTAACGTTGTATGGAATATTTTACGTTGTAGGAATCAAAAACTTCACATAATTTTCTTACGTTATCTGGATTTTACGTTACAGGAGCGTTTACTGTATTGTAATAAAAATCTAGAATTTGATGTGATCACATCTCTAAGCATGTATATTGGTTTATAGGCCTAATAATCGCGTATTTCACATTTATCAAATATCTATTAAGCGGCGGGACTTGCCGAGTCCAGCGTAGATACAGCCTTATGACTACCAAACAATATGTTACGGAGCTGCTCATTTATTTGACAGTTCTGATAAACCATCAAATGTTAAAAATAAATGTAAAAAGGCAAATGAGGTGTTCATAGTAATTGAATAAACTAAAATAAAAGCATTTGAATTAATTTATTTAGCATTTTTGTCTCAGTGTGCCGTTCACTCACGCCACCTTATTTTGGACTTTTAATTTCGTCTTGACTGTCTTCTACCCTAAAATCTTTTCCTTCGTTGAACCAGTCGATGTCACCACCAAAATTAATTTTTAGTAGAGTAAGTATTTTTATGAAGAGCCACTTTGAGGAGCCATAAAAGCAGATGAACTGTTATAAATGGGGCAGCTTGCACGTGGTTGCTAAACACAAATAATAGCTTTATAGTAGTACAGACTATATCTTGTTTACTCACGCTGAATATCGCTATATTACAAACTTATAAATAAAAAAAGGATTTTAAAAAGGGCCCCTCCAATCCCAACATTGTCGGAATTTGTCTGGAGGTCAAGGTCGGACAACCTAACATTGTCGGGTTTATCTTGAAAAACTTAAAAAGGCTTTTAGTGAATGTTTATGTTGTTCATGGTAGAAATATTGCAACACTTTAAGTATATTTGTGGTTCCACAGTCAAGTATTGAAAATGATAAGCTGTTCGTCGAACCAGCATGGATGTTATGGCCTTCACATGACCTTCACTCCCTCAGTGACTCATCAGTTAGTATGTTTGTCAACCACTTAGTCAACACATCTCAACCTGGCAGACATAGAAACTTGACCTTTATACCTTACTGCAATCACGCTGCCTCCATTGTGCTCATACTGCTGTCTGTTACCAAATTAGCAGTTATCACCAAAGGGAGCCACGCTTAACTTATAGCTAAGCTATGCGAATGACCGAATGCAAATATTCTTATCATAAATGTTGTCATTGCTAGTTCGTTTGCCTAAGCGTTTATCTACTCGAATGAAATAGCATCATTATAGTTTGTCTGATCACCATAAATTAGTGCTTTTTTCTAATAATCTGAATGTTAAAAATGTCGCATTACTCAATGAGCTGCTATCCGCAGCATTATTTTTGTTTTTGTGAACAAATCCACTCATGGTTTGTTCTAAAGAATTGTCATGCTATGGCGTCCATGAGAGATTCCATGTAATAATTGTCGGAATTTGTCTGGAGGTCAAGGTCGGACAACCTAACATTGTCGGGTTTATCTTGAAAAACTTAAAAATGGTGATTCTCTACGACTTCGCAACTCTTCATTTTTTATTCTTTATTTTTCACCGTTCTGTGAAATGCTGTTCTTGTTGTAGTGCTGCCACCAGTGCTGGTGCCACGGTATAGCGAGTACCCGACTACTAACCCTTCGTTGCTGCCGTACCAGCAGGTCCAGGAACCACCTATGCCCCACAATGTCAGCTACCCACACGGCTTTCCTCAAAGCCCCAGCATCATCGGCAGTCCGGCGCCGGCGAGTCCCAACAGCCAGTACTCTGGCAACCTACCCAGTATGTCCTGTTCTATACAGCCACTCCGTATCAAACATATTTTTGAAACTTGAGCTACATATTTGAGTTGTCTTCTCATGTTGCCTGTTTAATCAGTTGTATTAAAGAATCATGAATTTAGCTTGTGGTCTTTACTTGTGTATACTGATTTAGCGCATTGCTGTCAGTGAGTTTTTGTTCCACACTGCCATGGCTATTCTCAAGGCAAATAGCTCATTTCTTAAACATTCTTCAAGGGAGCAACATGCATTTAATACGGCTGCCAAAGGACCTACTATGTAACACCCTTGTATATTTATGATCACTAGTTCAACATGATTGGCTTCACAGAGGTGCAAATAATGAAGTGATTATATTTAAAACTACTTTGTTTTTTTTTGAACAAATTTTGTGCAACTCAATCCCGTTTTAAAATCTCAACATATTTTTGGTGCTCAATGGACTTGATAAAGAAAAATACATTAGTCACTCCTATAACGTAAGTGGAACGGATTACATTGTAGTGACGTCTGCTCTATAGATATTTTATTTGAAACTTTTGCTTTTAACGGGAGTAAAAATTCCGATAGTGTAGAACTATCTATTATCTTAACCAGTTTTTGAGGCACAAGTTGGTATTTTTAGAGCAGAACAAGTACAGGCTCGAATTGTAAGTCTATCGTGGTTCTATTATTTTGTCAGCTGACCCTCCACCCCCCGGATATCAGGTACTGGATGATAGATCTACTCTCGGGTCTCCGGCTACACTCGGGTCTCCCGCTCTCGGGGCACCCTCACCGCCTGCCCCAAGTTCAAACAATGGTGAGGATATGGAGCACCAGAATAACAGCACCACAAGTCCTCCAACTTTGAACAATATACCGAACAGTATGCAGCACAGTCCTCCAGGGGCAGGGGTAAGTCTAGCTTGTTCGTGGTCGACACTGTTGAATGTTGCGGAGTGAAGTGAAGATGAGATAGAACTTGGGCGGAATTCATTGGTTACAAGGGTTTGTTTTAGGGTATCATTGTTCGACAAATGCGTTCTCACCATCATTTTCAATAAAATTATGGTAAATCCTTGTGTATAAGCCCCACCTGAGATCCTAACATTTTGTTGAAAAGCTTTAGGTGCATAGTATTCTCAATGACTTGGGTTAAAAATGTGCTGATTTGTTGCTCGTTTACTGTGGTTTGCTGAAAGCATAATACTTTCTGTGCAAAGGTGTGAACACTCATTTGTTAACTGCCAACAAACATGTGAGAGTGACGACATACAGACACGGTAAACTTGGCGAACGACTGCATAGCTATGTTAAATATATGCGTTAAATGAATGGAAAAATGGCGAGCATGGCCTATACAAGTTCTATGCCTGTAACTCAAAAACAGCCTTCAAAGTTTGAGTGGAGACTGTACATGGTGGCGGCTTATACACTAGGATTTGCGGTACAAATTCGCAGTAATTCTCTTAATTTTTCCTATTCTCAGTCGCAAAAACATGTTTTAATGCCTCATCACTCCTAATGGCTTTAAGGAAATACTAAACCTCCCTCGTGAGTAATAACATAATTAACCAATGAAACATGCCGATGCAAAAGCGTTCAGAACAGTCTTCAACATGCTAGTCTGTCTGTCTGTCTAGTCCGATGCCGGTATAGTAATTGGCTGTAAATATTGGGACCCCATAAATCCCAAATGTTTACCCGTGTAGCCATCACTGAAGGCAGAGGGAGAGGTTGTGCAATTACTATGAGCTGTCTGGTTGAGTGGTTACACATTCAGTTGGAGGTTTGTCAGCGGGGCCGTGATTGTACCACGATGACTGTTTCAGTTTTAGCCATTTACCAGGTAAACTGTTTTTCCTTCCTCTCAGATGTTGTATCCCTTCTCTACCTCTCTCTATGACCAATGAGGATGTCCCTGACTCGTCTGACACGTATATCTATAGCCAGGGTAACATCCATGCTCTCAACATTTGTTGTTACGCTGTTACGTTGTTATACTCATTTTGCCTGGTTTGCTTTGACAGCCAGTGTTCTGTCTGGGCAACTTACTCTATAGATGATGTATAAGGTGAAATATGTAAGCTTCTACTATATTATATTTGAATTCAGTTTTTAGTTTGATCATATTTTGAATGGTGCTTATTATGCGCATTGAGTAAATGGTCACATTGCTTACAACTTTATTTTAATACAAATTAATTAATGGTTTTATTAATTAAATTGTAAAATGAATTAATGGTTTTCAAGTTTTTTTTTCTGTTTTTGCTTAAACATTTTGTTGAGTAAATGACAAACATGGATTGTTATTGTCGGTGTCATACTGCTGACCGTCCGGTGTGGGGTGTAATTAATTGTTGTACAGTTTTTCATCCTCATGACTTTTGGGAGTCTTTTTCCTTGGATGGTTTAATGATTAATCAGAAAAACTGCTTGAGAGACCTATCTACCTATAGGTGTTTCGTTATCAAACACAATGTCCTTCTGTAGACATTGCTAGAGTTCACATTTAGCCTACTCTTCACTGCTGCCTCTCATTAATATAATCCTTCAAACCAGGAATGCTTATCACTACTCAACTTTTTAAAATTCAACAAATCTTTATATTATGGCCGCAAAAATGTAAAAATCTTCCTCTTGAAGCTGTACTGAGAACTAAGAAAACACATTTTCAAAATTTATGCCATTTAAATTATATATAATTTATATCATAGGTGTGTGTAAAATAAATGCGCCTAAAAATAAAAAAGACAACAAATTGATATTCTTTTTTGGCTTGAGTAAAAAGATGATAAGTTTTTGGATCTTTTAAATTTGATTGTGTCTCAGCTCCCTTTGTATCACCATCTGTAACGCCTAAAAAGTTCAGCTCGGCTGGTGGCATTAGTTAATATGTCCTAAAGCTCAATACATGAAGTGATGCTAGTTTGATCAGTGGTTGTGTGGCCAACTGAGGACTCTTCTGTTAACAGGATGTGCGTCCGGTGAGTTACCAGGAGCCGGCCTACTGGTGTTCTATCGTCTATTATGAGCTGAACAACAGGGTTGGTGAGCTCTATCAAGCCCGTAACAACTCAGTTACGATAGACGGATTCACAGACCCTTCGAACAACAGCAGGTTTTGTCTCGGACTTCTCAGCAATGTTAACAGAAACTCAACCATTGAGAATACGAGGAGACACATTGGCCGAGGTAGTGTCAGATCTTGTTCGATGTCCTACCTAACTACCTACCTACTTCTCCAGTATCGAGTTATTAAATGATCTCTTTCTCTCATATCTTTCTTCTCACCTGGTCATTCTGGTCATTTTCCTTTTAAGGACGAGCCAGTTGTCACTGCGATTGTCAAACCTTCATTGGATAATAGTACACTTTGTTGTTCTAAATTGTAACTTTAATTGAATGTTATTTAATGATATTAAAATTATTTAAATTTAACTTAGTATTATTTAATTATATTAAAATTATAAATGAACTGAGAGACAATCTAGATCAGCTATATCTCCAACTAAGGGTTTTTCGATTCCTCCATAAATAAAATTTAGTAATAATATTATTCGGTGTTCTAAGTATGTCTTGCAAGTAATATTTTATATCACAGCTTTGTAAGGGGTCATCAAGGAAATACACAATTAGGGTATGCGCTTCAACAGCCATCATGATTATGATCAGTTTGATGCTGAGGCTATGCTACATGATGTTACTATTGGTTAACCCAGGGGCACAGCTTTACTATGTGGGTGGAGAAGTATACGCCGAGTGCCTCAGCGATACTAGTATATTCATACAGAGCCGCAACTGCAACTTTCATCATAACTTTCACCCAACTACAGTCTGCAAGATACCACAAGGTGAACATAAGCTGTATGTCTTGAAAATTGCTAGCAACTATAATTAGCTATGATAATCTCTGACAGGAGCTGATAACTCTTCATTAAATTTGTATTTGCGTGTAAGAGGTTGAAATGTAATATGTCCGTTTATGTTGTTACAACAGTACAATGTACTTATCGCAGGTTGCAGCCTCAAGATATTCAATTATCAGGAGTTTGCTGCTCTTCTTACGCGCTCTGTGAATCATGGATTCGATGCTGTCTATGAACTCACCAAGATGTGCACAATAAGGATGAGCTTTGTCAAGGTCAGGATTGATTCAGTCCAATTGCTAACATTTGTTTTCTTTCAACCATTCATTGTTGAGCATCAAGGAGGTTATAGAGCAGAAGGCAAATATGATAGGTTAATGCTTCATGCTCAAATGCTTATGGTTGTACAGACGGTTCCCTACTTACGAACATTCGAGTTACGAACAACGATACATACGAACAGGTCTGCGCGTAGGCACTACTCAGAAGCACCACCTAGCATCCACCTTTCTCTGCCCAGTTCGTTGCAGTGCATAGGTTCGTGAACGTATCTCCAGTGCGCAAAGAACTTTTTTATTTTTACTGTACGTATTGCAAAGGAATTTGCCGGCCTTTACTTGGCACGATCTAGACTAATAAATAAAGAGAAGAGAGTGCATGTAGTTTCATTCAGCTTTTAATTAGCAAAGGAAATTTCACTAGCCGAGGAGCGTACGGCTATCTGCTCTGCTCAACTAAATGAGCGAACTCCTTTATATACAATAATATCAACCGTTCCGGCTAACGACAAACGATAAGAACACCGGCTAACAAGGTGAATAAATAGGACTGCTAGCGCGTTGGCATGACAACAATATAAGTGACGATAAGTGATAGTGTTATGACGGTATATCAGATATAACAGTAGCATAACGAGTGAAACAACGATATAATAAACGGACAACACATACAGAAAATAAGACAACGATAAATGATAGCATAACGATTAAAACAACAATATAATAAAAAGGACAAGACATACAATAAATAAGAAATGCAGTGTCATGGCCTGGCGTCCACCAAAGTATTATCTCCATTTTATTAAATATTTTTTTCAGTACAAACCAATACAGGTTACTTATACATGCCTTAAACATACTTATATAAACCTTCAATATACTTATATAGGCCTTAAACATAAATTATAATACAAAATATAGCACCGAAGCAACTTAGGAACAAATTCACCTTACGAACAATCGTTCGGAACATAACTCGTTCGTAGGTTGGGAACCGTCTGTACCTCTTTAAGGTACACATGCTTTATGATAACCTGCGTGTTTTCTATCTAATGGCAATTTGTCTCTGCGTTGCTGTAATCTATATTATAGCTTTTTTTGTCAGTTTAAACTGTTTTTATACTACAACAACGACTGCTGTTTCCTTTCATCTGCTAATGAGAAACTAGCCATGTTACTTGTGACTGCTTTCTAAAATGATAAGGGAATGAACTGATAGTCTACAGCGCTATATTGTAGGGTTGGGGCGCGGAATACCACAGACAGGATGTGACAAGTACCCCCTGTTGGATAGAGATACATCTGAATGGGCCTCTGCAATGGCTCGACAAGGTTCTCAGTGAAATGGGCTCCCCTAGCATCGCTATTACCAGTGTATCCTGATCTGATTCGGAGCCTGTTTCCTCTCACTCTTATATATTTGTAAGTGTTCGTGGCAGTCCTAATTGTTTTTAATGATATCTGACTCACATGCCCTCTTGGCAGCATAGAGCAGTGATTAAAAAACAAGTTGCTGTCGCTGTAACAAAGTAATGAATGATTTCAACTTTCATTTATGTAGCAAATAAGGTTGAAAGATTTATGGCAAGATTCCTGATTCGCTAGCTATTCTGCTACATTGTTTCATTTAAGTTAAGATAAGGTTGATAGGGACTTGATAAGGTTGTTTCACGCAGCGTTGTTCTACTACTTGTTCCTAAACCTTGCGCTACAACATAAACTCTTATCTGATGCAGTTTTATTATTTTATTTGACGACTCTCTCGGATATTTGACGCTCGATCAATTTTACCAGTATTCAAGTCACTTTTAAATTTTCTAGAATAACCAAAACTATTTTTTATCTCCAGAATTTAGCTAGTTGGAATACCACCTGTTAAAATACTGTTATACTTTTTATATACTGTTATAAAAAGTTGAATGAAAAACCATCTCAGCAAGAGCTATTAATCTGTAAGGAGTTGTTCTCTCTTGGAAGTAGTTAGCTGTGAGACAACTCCTGCTTCTCAATTTTATCTTATTGCTCCATGGTCAACTTTTATATACATGTAGAAACATTAGGTCAGACTTATCCAAATGAGACATCACGCTGTTCACCTTTCATTCAACTGCTGTAGTGAGCATAGCTTGTAAATAACAGTAACGACAGCACATTCTAACATTGGTTATTGATTTGATTATTGATTTGCTAGCGTCAACATGGTGAATTCATTTAATTCATGGTGAATTTGTTTGTCACCTCTGTTGCACGCCGAGTAATAATTGTAGTGCGCTAATTTTATTCTCTGTTTTTATTAAAAAGATTTTTACACAAACTGGTTGGGTAGATAATGGGAGCAGCGATTACCAACGATATTTCACTATTCCACTAATCCAACGGTAAAAGGTTTGAATATCTTCCCAAATTGAGTACCGTTGAAATTTGATAGTGGGTACACTAGCTGTAGGCTACCTGTTTACTGCGTTGCATTGCTGATTAGGTTAGTGAAGGTTAAATCAGTTTTGCTTTCTGTTCTCTTTGTAGTCTGAGACAGGGTTCTCTTAGTGACACTGTGAGCATATTCTATTCGGTATAGCACGGATCTCATTCAATGCAACTATCACACGCACCTATCCTCTTCTAGCCCCCGCACTACGCACCACATCATCACCTTTTCACAGTTTTAGACAGATCGCCTGTTACAAGTGTCTCTAGTCCGCCGTAAGACACTGGCGCGTTTGCTATCAATACCTTCATAAGTTGTTTACCAAGATGTTCTATATCACTACGCGTTATGTGGCTAAGGAGCTCCATCCTCTCCAAGAGATTGTTCGTAAATTTTAGTTCTTTTTGACTCCGCTGTGCCTTTGGTTATAAACCATGTGCTGTGTTTTATGTACCGTTGTTTGTAACATTATTAGCCCACCACACATGTAGGCGGAACCATATGTCATGTTATTTGTTAATAAGACCCCATATTTTATACATTTCATATAATTATTTAGTACATTTAACATGGTAATATATTTACTGTGAAACAAAATTAATAAACTTAATAGTGGCTACTTGTATGTTCTCATCTTTGTATTGCTGCCAGTCAGCGTGGTTCACTGGTTCAGCTGGTTGGTGGCACATCATTTGAAACGAGTTATATGTGTGAGTATTGAGATGATACGGTTGGTACAAAGGCAGGCCTCAAGGGTTGGTTAGTTGAGAACCTTTACAAAAAGTCTGCAGATATGAACGAGAGTGCGTGACTAATAAAGATTTATTACCTAATTTTGGGATGAAAGGACAGCGGATTGCTGACTCTGTAAGCATAAGTTGAAAATGCCAAGACCTAGATATGTCTCTCCAGGCTTGAAGTCCGGTTCCCATGTTGGATGTGAGACACCCGTGATCATTTCGTGCAAAATACCTGTGGCGCCTGCTCGGGACTATGTTTACTTAAAACTGCGTAGCTGATTTTCGCATAAAAATGACTGCTCGCTATGCTGTTTTGAAAGTGCTGATTTTCACCTGTGCTGTGCATTTTGGGAAAGTTTTGCCTGCGACTCCTTATAAAAGTTGAACAGTGCTGGCCTTGCGTTGGTACTCGGCGCCTAAGTTTCCATTAAGATGCCAATAGCCTTGCCACCGGTGCTTGCGGGGTATATCGGAACCAGGCATAACAGTTAAAAGTTGCCTCCCTATTGCACGATCGATTAACCAATGATTTATTTTTAGGAACACACTAGCACTGACAAAAACCCAACACAAAAATAGTGAGATCTATATACAACTTGTGGCTTCTCGACTCTGCCTAATACATGTACTACATTGTATGGAATAGCTTCCTGGATTTTGATGTTTTCTATTAGTTGCAGCATTTTATGACCCAGTTTTCTTTTGCTACTAATACCTGATTGCAAATAACTCTCTGGATCTGGTCGGTCAGTCCATGCTGTTGAAAATATAATAAGCGCAGTCAATGACAATATATTTGGTAATTACATATTGACTACAGAAAAGATAAATATCAGAGAACAGAGATGTCTCATTTTAATGAACAGCACCCACTTAGGTTAATGACAATTATAATAATAGTGTTCTCTACAGCTACACGCATTCATATGAAAAGAAATCTTTAGAAAAGTAACAACAACAATGTTACGAGCATGAGAGTGATAAGAACACCACAAATGTTAGTGACATCTAGCAGGACTGGATAAAACAGGTCATATTAATATCCAATCGTTAAGTTGATGGAGTCCTTGCATTTCATCTATAACTGCCTTTCTAAAATAAAATATTTTAGTATGAGACACTCACTTTGAGAAATTGAGCAACTTTGACATCTGATGCATGATAACAATAATAATAACAATGATCAAAGTTATCTTTACTATAATAAAAGCTTTGATAACGCTTAGAGGTTAGAGAAAAGATATTGCTTTTAACAGAATTTGAACTTCCGACCTTTGGCTGGCTAGACTAACACTACTATCTGCACCAATACACCGCGGTGATACCTTAATTATGCAGTTAGTTATTACTCCTGACGATCTCACACAGCGCACTGAACTGTCATAATGCTAATAATGATGATAGTCATTATAGTAATCTTTATAAGCCATGTCCATCCGTATCCATGCCTAAAGTGCCAGAAAAAATATTGCTTTGCTTTCAAGGGATTCAGACTCGAGACCTTCAGCTTGGTCATTGACACGCTACCACTGGCATTAATTTCAGAATTATTGTGGGGTTACTTCTTATGGCTGACTATTCCTCACGTCGAACCGAATTGCCGGCTTACTAGAAAATAATGATAAGAAATTATGACAAACTATTGCAAAACTATTACCATTCCACATTCAAATCTTTGAACTATTGAGCAATACAAGGTTAAATGAAAGCACAAAGCTTGTGTTCAGAAAAAATGTGCCTAAGGGAATTCTATGATGAGTACAACCATTATAGGTTGCTTAGACAAGAGTTAGAATATATTACAAGTGTAGAACGTATTTGTTGCTAAAGCTAATGGGCCATTCCATGGGGACTGGTCCAATGTGTGTGCTGACCCGTCACAGATATGATTAAAACTAATCCTATGTGAAAGAGCATGTCAAACTTGGTGGGAATCCAAATTTTTTAGTCTCTAAACATTTCGTGGCGCTGCCGGTATCACCCCAAAGTTTGCCGTTCAAGAGGGGCAACTCCGAATCGGACTTTTTTAGGTTTTTTGATAACAAATATCTCGAAAACTATATCTTCTAAAAATCTGAATTTTTAGTTATGTCTTCTTCCACATGTGATCTATCATTTTTGTTTAAAAAATTGTCTGTCGGAGGTTGTGATTTGGGGTCAGAGGTCGCTAAAGTAGGTCAGCAGGCCCTATTTTTGGCAAGTTTTGTAGATTTAAGCTATTTTAGCGTCACGTAAAACCCGATTTCTTTTTCATTTTTAGGCAATGTAACTCTTAACATATGCCTATTAATGTATTTTCTACATAAAATTAATTTATATTTGTCAGATTTCATCGTCGTGTGGGTGTGGGCGGGACAAATCCAACATGGCTGTCGTCGGCAGCGATGGAAAAGGGTGACGGAAACCACTAAAAATCACAGAGATAGCGTGAAAAATTATATAATAAAATAATGTTTTATACATATTTCACATGCGCTGATTCCAAATCTTGTCTCAAAATCTATGATATTCTGCTAGAAAATAGGTTAATAGCACAATGAATTGAAGACACTTTTATATAAAAAAAAACATTCAAGGCCGATTTCAACACAATAAGGCTGCTCTGTCCGGTCCAGTGTATCTGCATAGACATTGAATTCACAATTACCATTTATGTGACAGTCATCACATTTGCAGCATAATTAGTAACTGCTTGAACATATACCAGTTTAAACGCACAATGACATCATGCTAATAGCTGAGCGATTTCTTCCTGTAAATGTTGACTCAAGGAATATTGGCGGTGGTTAGCTGTCTCAAGATTTACCCGCATCAAGATATGTTGAATTGGAACATACAGTTCATATGGTCGTAATGGGTATTTGAATACCTTGGCTGGTCCATGAGTTAAGAGAGAGTTAATTTTTACATCCTCTTCTTTCATGTCTATATCTATCACAGATCCAATGTACCAGTCCTTTTCATATTTGTAGGTAAGGTAATCCCCTGGTTTAATTTCCGCCAACGCAATTAGCTGAGTCTGAATTAGCCCTGTCAGCAAATTTCCTGTAAAGGTTTTGCCATAATCTATACTGATAGATACTTCACCATTAGATGTACGCCTGCCTATATGGGTTCTCCCTATTCTTTCGAAACGATGATGGCTACGGGGTGCAGGTACAGGGACGCCATCTGTTTAAAATCGTTGTTCTTGGAGTAAACGCACTTTGTCGATATCTGTCTCATCAAACCATCAAGTTAGCACTTTTGTAATGTTTGATTTCGAAAAGTTATATAGATCTTGAGGCGTAGTAATAAAATGTCCCAAAGTTCGCTGCAAGCTTGCTCGACGTGCCTAGTATTTAATGACTGCCCCTATACCATCGCAGGCAGACTTTCCATGCGATGTTGCATAGTAGTGCCATTTGGCCGGCACCTGAAAATCCTCGGTGTGAAACATCAAATTACAAAAGGCTTTGTATGACTTATATTGGCCTGTGCAGCCATCTGTGAAGTAGTGTATCATCGTAAGATTTGGCAGTATACGTCTCAGTCGAGGAAGGAAATCTTTGAGCATCGTATAGACAGCTAAATGGTTGTGATACAAATAATCACTTACATAACAGTAAGATATGTGTAAAAGTTTTCCCTCGGGTGATTTGTAATATACTACTATAGGATGTAGTGTGGCCTGGAGATTGTTCCAGTGGAACGATTGGGAGGCATCTTGTACAATAAAGGAGTAATTCTCCGCGAAATCCATCTGTATGATGATTTCCGTAGTGTGAAGATTTTGGAGAAATGCAGACTGCTCCTCTTTTATGTAATGGTGGGCACTTAGTTCATCAACTTTTTGGCACATTGTGTCGATAAATTCGAAGATGGTTGGACAGTGTTTCACAATGTTTGACCGGTCAGTAGTAACCCACTGGCTATATGTGATTTCATCGTCTCCTTCATAGTCAGCTTTGTCAAACAGCTCAGAAAGGCGATTTTCAATGTTTGCTTGACCTGGACAATTCTCACACTTTCTCAACATACAGTTTGCCTGCTTACGATCACAAACCAGCATATCAAGAACATCCGTGTAGTGATTCAGTTCCGGCACCTTTTCAACCATGAAACGAAAGTTTTGGTGAATGGTACACACACAAACGGAATGAGTACCATTTGTACTAGCAGTTTTGCAAAACCTTGGCCTAAGTTCGCAAAATTTTGAAACCTTTATCTGGTTACCACAGATGGGGTTTTGTTGGCAGAAATGGTTATACAACTCGGTAAAATTGCATAAAATCAGGCGTTGCGGTTCATATTCTCTAGTACCATCAGAGCTTCTATGTATTGAGACCTGTTTTGCTGCAGGCATCAAACGAACAAATTCACTGTTTTTGTAGAAGTTTTCTACATCAGCTTTTATGTTAGCCGCTAAACCTTTATTACTTTTTTTGATGGATTGGGGTGTGGCTAAGATGCCTTTGGTTCGCTTTAGCTCTCTTGCTTCCTTGACTTGCCTTTTGGACACATTGAAATCTTTGCTAATCTGATCTCTTGGCCAGGAAAGGGGCAAAAGTGTTAACAAAGAAACTTGCCCCCTACGTGTGCTTATTTTCAACTCCTCTCTGATATCCTCCATAAGGTCAGCAAAAGGATCTTCTTTAGGTTTTTTCGCTGGCAGCCGCTACACCAATAGATCTTTTTATTACACTCTCTAGATTTTTTCTAGTTTTTTCTGTTTTCCTTTCAACATATTCCGCCTTTCTTTTCAGAGGTAACTTTAAAACTTGACTCGTTTTAATGGGTGTTGTTAAAGATTCTAAAGACGTATTTAGTTCTTCGACATTAGATTCTATCAGTTCCTTTGAGTTTTGAGGGCAATACTATTCTTCGATGTTGTTTTTGCAAGTATCCAAACTAGAAATACAGTTTCTGCATATTTTACGATCAATGTGTGTTTTGACCACAAATGGTTTTTTTTATATAAAAGTGTCTTCAATTCATTGAGCTATTAACCTATTTTATAGCAGAATATCATAGATTTTGAGACAAGATTTGGAATCAGTGCATGTGAAATATGTATAAAACATCATTTTATTATATAATTTTTCACGCTATCTCTGTGATTTTTAGTAGTTTCCGTCACCCTTTTCCATCGCTGCCGACGACAGCCATGTTGGATTTGTCCCACCCACACGAGGATGAAATCTGACAAATATAAATTATTTTTATGTAGAAAATACATTAACAAGCATATATCAAGAGTTACATTGCCAAAAAATAAAAATAAAATTCGGGTTTCACGTGACGCTAAAATAGCTTAAATCTACCAAACTTGCCAAAAATAGGGCCTGCTGACCTACTTTAGCGACCTCTGACCCCAAATGACAGCCTCCGACTGACAAGTTTTTAAATGAAAATGATAGATCACATGTGGAAGAAGACATAACTAAAAATTCAGATTTTTAGAAGATAAAATTTTCAAGATATTTGTTATCAAAATACATGAAAAAATCAGATTCGGAGTCGCCCCTCCTGAATGGCAAACTTTGGGGTGATGCCGGCAGCGCCATGAAATGTTTAGAGACTAAAAAATTTGGATTCCCATCAAGTTTAACATGCTCTTTCACATAGGATTAGTTTTAATCATATCTGTGATGGGTCACCACACACATTGGACCAGTCCCCATGGAATGGCCGTAATTACCTTTAGTGTCTACTACAGCCATATTTTCTAACTATACTGAGAATGTAGACACAAACCTCGTTTAAAATAAAAAAATAAGCATAATAGTATTGAATCTCTCTTTGGTTGACCATTCTTGATAATAATTGACCATTCATTCAGTTAAAAATCTAAAAGTTATGTTTGTGTAAGAAATTTTTTGATTATATTGCCCAGGAAGCAGCAAAAACGATATAAACGTTTCTTGCGCAAAAGCGATGCATCACATGAATTGCCTACTCATGCGCATAGAGGAAACAACTCCAAAAATTGAAAAGCCAATCGTTTTATTGAAGCAAGTTTTTATAAAACAATCTATAATTTGTTGGCAACAAAAATTTGATATAAAATAATAAACTTTCAGGCCATTTGAGAATTAGTTAGGTTGTGATTTAAAAAATATACATCAGAATGCTTTGTCACCAACTTGAAAATGCATGTATATAGACTTAACAAGCTAGTAGCCCAGCCAGTTCATGCCTGTACCCATCAGATACTCAACTCAAGCCTGTGCAAACATCAAATATTTGGTTGTAATAAAACACATGTGCACATACCACACTTAATAGTTGATTCTTGTTAGTGGGCAACAAAAAACAGATAATGCATATTCCCTGAAAACTTGCGATGATATGCATCAGGTTCTACTGCATAACACATTATTATAACATGGTTTCTTGTAAGCCTAGTTCAATAGAAACTCCAACTTAGCAGATAGTCAATGTCACAAACAAAAAACCCATGACGGTTCTAAACACAGACTAGAAGCTATACGACTCTTGCCTCATGCAAACGCTCTGCCGGATTCAGAAATACAAGAAACATTTAGAATTAATATGCATGCGTAAGACTGACACCCTTCAGAACTCCCACCACTGTTTGATTAATTAGAATTCGATTAACTAAAGAGATTTCCAGGAATATATGTAAGCCTGTCATTTTTAAGTATATATGAAAAGAAGACAAACTGAAAACAAGAATTAGAAACTGCGAGCGGTATGTTTGTTTGTTTACCTTTGACAATCTAGATGAGGCTAAGGGAAGATCGGGGGAGATGGCAGTGAGAAGAGGTAGGTGTTCATTCTATTGTCATTTGCAAAAAGATTTATATACAGCGTGACCAAACAAAAACCTATGTTATCATACAGTAAACACAACATGAATTGCTAATAAAAGAAAGTTGTCCTACTCTGTATGCGATATACCATAACTCCAAATTACACAACAATCCAACATACAACACTTGTCGTTTACTAATAGCTAGCAAATGAGATTGAGTGTGAACGGTTGCATGTCGTGTCAATGGAAAGCAAACGAGCCAAGACACAAAACAAACAGGCTAAATGCCTATAAATACCAAAACAACCTAAAAAGACCTTTCCAAGGTTGACGCCAGATAAATTTCTGCCAAAGGACTTCCATAACTTGAAAATTTTGTATGCAGAGTCTCTCGTAAGTAAGTAGTTTCTACTGCGAAACGAGATAACAGATGCTAAACCATTGCTCACATTGAAAAAACCTTGAGTGCATACCAATAACAATTTTTGTCCTTGACAATTTTAACTCAAATGTGGTGCTTTTAATTGCATATATACATGTGAAAATGACCATACCTGTTGTATACTGTTGGAGTCATAAATTTGTAAGAATTTTGACATTGATAAGTCTGTTAGTTTCAATTGTAGTACAGAAAATTCGAGATAAACTTACTAATAAACGATGATAAACTTAGATGATACTTAGATGATAAACGTACTAATAGTACTGAAGGTGTTTAACACTCTACACTTAAATTCTCATACACCTCCCCCAGCTGTACAGTCCTTGTAAAAGTGTAAGTTAGTTGTCACTATAAGCAAACACCAGAACTACTAGTGACATACATATACTTACTGGTTTAAGTGTCGTGTACTATACTATGGAGCACCAAAGTGCACAATGAGGTCTTCTTTATGATGAACGCAGACTTGACTCATGCACTGGGGAGTCCTTTGAGCAGCTTGTGTAACCTAGCAACAGACACATAGTCACCCTAAAACAGGTTTGACATAAGGGCTTTGAAAATATATGCTGAAGACATTTTAAGAGAAGATGGAGGAGCGAAATATATATCGTTGTATATATCTCCCATCCTTGTTTATATTGTTTATACAATATCCATATGCATATATATCCAGTGCATCCCCGGATTGCAACGTCCCTGTTTTACAGGAACGTCGCAACGTGTTCCTTATGCATCGTGTTCCTTACGATGCGAAACACGATGTTTTTCCGTCCCCTCGTTACAGCATTTTTTTGCCATATGAAATCAACAAAAATGTCTCTCAAAATTCAAATTTTGCAGTCGGCGTGCTAAATATGTCAAGATAATGAAGATGCTGATATGCCATTCGCTGAAATCCCTCGCACAATGCCCGAAAGCGATACGATGCTCGCTCAGTTCGAATTTTTCGCGTTTTGTAAAAGCTAGATATTGCGTGAGTGAAACGAAAATTAGTGACAAGTTAAGAGAAAATGAAAACTTATTGTGCATTTTAGCAATTAATATAATATTTACTATAAACTTTAATTCAATATATGTATACAACTACATATGTAACTTCAGTTCATTAGAATGGAATAGATTAGAAGATTATAAATGGATTAGAAGATTATAAATGGATTAGAATATTGATAAAGACGTTAAAGGGAGAAATGAGAATCATAACTATTAGCAGATCATAACCACTAAATACACTGAAGTTACTGTAGGTAACTATAGTTACTAAGGATAATATACTATTTTGTTACTAATGTACAGTATGTATATAAAATTTTAATGTTTTTTACCGATTGGCTGTTTGCATTAGATAATCACAATGGGTTTTTAATATGACATTTCAGCGCTACGATGTCAACACCGGAACGAATTAATGTCGTATGACGAGGATCTGCTGTATTGTATATATCCAAGTATAACTTGGATGTATACTAAAGCTCATATAGGCATGTTTGTTTTCACATGCATACAAACTAATGTTAGCCATTCATCAGAGAGCTCTCAGCCTCCAGGCAGTAAGAGAAATGGCTGAAGCATGCTGGACACTTCACTTGCAGTGCACCCTCAGGATATGATTTTAATCCGGTCCAGGGTTGGCATCGAATGGTGAAAAAATCATATAGAGGGGTATAGAAACCATAGTTATTATATAATGCAAACATACCCGAGTAAAAATCATCAAAATTTTATACAAGTACTGTACATATTGATAAGTAGTAACAAAATAGTATGTTAACCGTAGTGACTATAGTTACCTACAGTAACTTTAGCATATTTAGTGTATTTATTGGTTATGATCCGCATTAAGATGTAACGTTGACATGTGGTATGTGCAGAACGTACCAAAGGGAGTTCTTACCTTCAAGACGAACGAACGTATAACATAAACTTTGAAATCACTTTAAATATGTTTAGCTTACTAAAGACACACTTAAAGCAAAGTTTTAAGTGCACATTTTTAACTATTTTGCTGAATTTCAACTTTTTATCTCGAACATTTTATCGCCTTTTAATTTCTGGCATCGTTTGCAATATAATTTGAGCCAATCTCATCTTTCATACTAATTCGACAAGGAAGCCGGAACAATGCTATTTTTGTAATGAAGTGTATTTTTGTTAGCACATTAAGAGAAGTTGTCTGACCATTGACCTTCTGCTTGAAGGATCACAACTCCAACTTTGCTATGGGTTTAAAGGGAATACATGTATATTACTGTTTTATTCATATGGTGAAATAAGATTCGTATGGTGAATTGAAAAAATTATCATGTTCCACTTCGTAAGGTGAAAAAATCGTATATCAGGGTAATCATATCCTGAGGGTGCACTATACATGTAAATGATGCGTGACATGTAAATCAACACATAGCAGTAACATGTAAATTTACATATATCAGTGACATGTAAATCAACTTCCACAAAACAACCACTAAACTGGTGCAATGCAAACACACATATTATATGAAGCTAAAATACATGGTCTGCAATGAGGATTAATTTCTAACAAAAAAGTTGTACATAACTTACCAGGTCAAGGTCAGAAAGAGGAATAAGTGGTTCAGCTAGAATATTTAAGGCTTTGGACCTGCCGGAGCCAAGACCCAGTTTACTGTGCAGTGGAACTCTAACTGTGTTGATTCGTGATCTACAAACAGACAGAATGGTAAATGTAATGTGAGCTCTCCACTCGCCATCGTACCATCTATTGTTGTAGAACGAACTAAAAGGGACAACTTCGAGAAATACGACTAAAGAAATAGTTTGTTTCTTCGATTGCAGGAAGACAATTAATCATTTGGTAGAAGTTGAACAAAAATGTGTGCTGTCATTTTTTGAAAGTTCCCTAGCAAATAACCATTTTGTTATTGTTCGAGAGTGAGCAACTTCTAAAAAATGATGTTGCTAATGCAATGCCATAAACATCTTAAACATGTAACCAACATACCATTGTTAACACATGACAGCTACTGCAGTTGCTTTCTGTAGGTGGTGAAATCCAAAATTTACCAAAGAAACCAGATGAACAATCTATATATATATTTCTCAAAGTCCGTATATCTGTCTGTTGGTTTTCCGACTATAGCTATTATTAGAACAGCTGAGCTGGACAACAATGCAGACAACGATGCAGAATGGTAAGTCATGGCTTACCGTCATTGGAAGCCTAACCTTATTAACTAGCTTAGTGAAGTTTTCCATTGGCAATATACCAGGCTACTAGCTTGAAAGGTACAGTTGTTTGACAAAGTTTTAAAACCTTTACAGTTGTTTTTATTTTTCTCTTAATTTATTTCAACTACACGACACACTTCTCTCATGATATGTAGTTTGAAAGTTAGAATTGCAAATGTTGTTATATGTTAAATACAAATCAGTTTTCTGTCAAAAGACTCTTCTGTTACACGGGCAACGCCGGGTGGCACAGCTAGTTTGTTTATAAAAGTAACTAGATAAGAGTTTATTAGGTAGATAACCTACTTACGAGTATTGTTTGACCTTGAACTGCGCCTCAGTCTCTTCAGTTACATCGGCGAGAGACTGAGCACTGATGTCTATTAGATTGCTGAAAGTTAAAGAGGTGAACTCAGCAAACAGACAGAAGAAGCAATGGAATACTGTTCTAAGAGAAACAGAAGGCATGGGTAACTAAATTCAACTAGAAAATAGTTGCATCAAGGAAGTTGCTGTGGAACATGGTCAGTGTACAATTCACCTAGTCAAACAAAATACGCAGTTTGAAACAATTTCTAAAGAGAGTAACTTACACAGCTCACAGCAACGTGCAGCAACATTCTGTACAGAACTCAATGTTTTTAAATATTATACCTAATACCCCGAAAAATATAACAGTTTCCTGTGTGCAAATGGCCTCTTACACTGCAACCAATGCAAAAAACAAAACCTCTAAAAACTTCATTTACAAATTCAGATGTACTATTCACGCTGAATAACAACAACACGATGACAGATCATGATTTAAACTGGCCAAAAGATTGGCCAAAATGCTATCTACACTAAATAGCATAGCACTGGTTTGCGTTAGTGCGGGATCACTTGAAATGTGATCTTTTGGTGACCAATACAGTCACAGCGCAGTGCCATTGATATAATTAGAGTATTTTTGTTATTCACAACAATATCACATGCTCTTTATTATGTTTTGACGAATTCATGCTTCTCACAAATAATGCGTTTCATGAAAAATTAAAGCTTTAATAAAATCAGCAATTACTAACTTTTTATTAAAAATCAGAAGAGACAAGAAATGTGAGGGTTCAGAAACAAAAAGAATTGAGTTTCTGGAAAATTTAGCAAAGGTCATCTCTGGATGAAATTGTCTACCTTAGGTCTACAAGGGAGACATACAAGGTCGAGTTTTGTTGTACGTGTTCTTAACAACTGATGCCGCTGATCTTAAAGCAACATTTTAGTTCTTAGTTTTGTTGAGAAGGATCAAGTGCTCCAGGCTAACAAATATAAGTGATCTATGCAATCAATCTGTAGTAAGAAGTCCTACTTTGTCATTGTGTGTTCGTCTGTCTGTTTGTTAGTCCATCAACTAGTCTGTCTGTGAGTCCACCTGCTAGACTGTCTGTTAGTGTTTTTGTCAGACTGTGTTAAGTGTGTCCACATTTTCTGACCAATTTTATGCAAACTTCACATACATTTGCTCTGTGCCTTCCACAAACTCATTAACATATTTGGTATCAAAACTCTGTGTGGCACCTGCGAATCAGCCTCCTAAACACCCACCGATAGAAAATAGCAGAAATCCTTGACACCACTAGAATTAATGCTAGTAGCTAATATAATGAATACATTTAAAATCACCTACTCACTTAACTGTACTGCGATTAAGTGATTATGTAGCCATTGCCATGACTTTAACGGCAACTGTTATATATAAAAATTAGGTATGCTGTAGAAAAACATGTTTTAATAACGTATTTTACTCACATAATAACTAACCTAGGACTGCAATAACCAGTCAATAGATTTAAAAGGCCGTCATCAGTTGTTTAATAAAAATATAGGAGAAGGTGGGGGAGGTTGAGCCACATTTTCTATTTTTTAAGTTAATTTTTAAACTATTGAAACTATTCTCACAAAAATTTGAGATTAATGTACCCCACAATGTTTAGCAGCAATGCGTCAAAGAAAAAACCTGTAAAATAATGCTTTTGGTTTTTACAATGATTTTAGTAAAGGTTTTCCCCTGGCTCTACCTGCCCCACACTTGGGGCAGGTAGAGCCATTTAATAATTTGTTATGGGGCAGGTCGAGCCACTCATACAAATTTTACCAAACAGCTGCAAACTTTAAATGATCCTGGAGAAGAACCTTATGCTGTCAATACAACAAGGTTGCTTATTACTAACATATTATTTTAATAAATATTTTTAAAATATTGATAAAAAACTATTGTTACAGGATTAAAATATAATTTGTGTTAGAACTAGGCTAAAATATTGCTATGTAATCACTTAACAAATGTTTGTTCGGAACTTTGCAATCAGTCATTTATTGAACATTGAAGCAACTAATATCTACTGAAAACATAACCTTGCTCACTAGTCGACTGGTTCTACCAACTCTAATAGGATTACCCAAGTCCATAACAATATTCTTTTTTCCAATGTTCTCATCCATGTCCTGTTTCTCAGGGTAGATAAAAAAGGCCGCACTACCACTAGCTTTACACATAAGGTTTATTTTGTACAGGTTGTTTTCTACACCGATAATCGCTCGACATAGTAGGTTTGAGTTTTTCTCCGGGTGCCATATTTCACTAGTACATGACTGTTTATAGTTAGTGTTTCCTTTGTCAGTTGAGTAGCTATATCATGAACTAGCTCGTCATCCATGCTGTCACTGTCTGTATCTAACATCTTTTTTGCTAGTTCTCCTGATGTGGATTCATGCCTTTGTTCTGTGATCTCGCCTTCGATAAAATTTTGTTTCTTCCTAATTTTCTGTTTATCAGAACCCCTCCTCTAGTCTGATTTTTTTTCTGGGGTGTCAGTCAGTATTGCAGACCTTGTCTTTTTTCCTTTTACATCTAGATCGATTTCCGAGTCCTGCGGTAGGCAGAGGCATAATTTGTTGGTGTATGACTTTTCTCTTAGAAGCTGAAGCCTGAATAGGAGTGTACTCTTGAGCGGAAGTAGATTGTAGCATATCCTTATTAGCAACAGTAGCAGAGTCTCATGAAGACACTCGGAAATATGAAAAAAGGTGGTATGTAATTTCCACCTGCACTTATTGCTCAGCACAAAGTAGAAAATTTGGCACGCTCATGGGATGCAACGGCTCCAACCTGTTTTTTACCCTTAGAGCTAATCACTTCAGCAAGCACCTGGACAGTTGCAATGCCCACTTGATCTAGATTATATATCTCCCTATTGGTTTGGGGGGCAGGTTGAGCCTGGCTCAACCTGCCCCCAAGCCAATTGGCTCAACCTGCCCCTTATGCTCATGTTGAATTCAAATGCCAAAATAAATAAATATCTTTGGAAGTCGTTGGTAATTTAAGAAGAAATTAACATAAACATGCTGCTTCTAAATATATGTTAATGAAAAGATTGTAAACAAAAATGGGAAAAAAATACAGTCGGTTGATTATGGTAGACGAGAATTACTTTTTAGGGTGTTTTCCACTATTTTAGAAATATTTCATTTACCATGTATCTGATGCAATTGCCAATGGTTTTGAAATGGCTGACATTGAGCATTGACCTTCTGGAAAAGAACACAACTTTTAATGTGTAATGGTTTTCAAAAAAATCACTATGGCTCAACCTGTCCTCTGGCTCAACCTACCCCACTCTCCCCTACTGATACACTATGCACAAAATACCAACAAACATTCAATAATTTGCGTAGAACATAATATTCGACGAGAACAAACAATAAACAAAGTAGAGGTGAAACTCCTACTTTGATGTTTCCTGTAAAATTCGACTGAGAGCTGATTGTTCATCTGATCTCTGCTGGTAGCCGCTAGAGTCCCCTATAGCCTGGCCATGACCGCTCGACTCCAACGAGGAACGCCCACCACCTAGCAGTGGTTCCGTTTCATTTGTAGGCTAAAAATAAAAAAATGAATAACAGAAGTGTGAGCCACACTAATAGCAACATATAAACACATCTGGAGCAACATTCCCATGGATTAGATGGTGAAACTTGTGAGCTGTTTTACAAACAGGAAATGGAAGGAATGTAGATTGGTACGATCAACAATAAACTCTACAAAAAAGACTGAAACAACTGCTGACATGTAAGGGAATTACTATCGATATCTTCCTCAGTTATGCATCCTCATATAATATGTATGTATATAAGTATGCATGTATAAACTGTTATTGGCATTGGTAATCAGCAACAAAATGAGGTCTTTCGTTACACTTAAAAAAAGAAGTCATTGTTATCATTGCAGCACTCAACGTAGTTTGGTTGATGTGGAATTTAGTTTGAAAGCTCAAATGGTTAACTATACTTGTTTGGTTAAATTTTGGTCTTTATTGAAACTACGATTCATCAAGATTCGGCAAATACAAATAAATACAAATTGAAGATTAGGAATGATTATGCAATGGCATTAAATAAAATACAAATTTAGATCCAGGATTTAAAACAGAAATGCATGGAGTTATGTTATCTTGTCTGGCGCTTCATATATACACATCTAAAGATTTTAGAATGAAGCAGAACAACTGCAGACTAAAGAAGTGTTGATAGATTCAAATGAAATGATTTCTTGAACACGCTAAGAGGCTTCGTAGTAAAGTCTATGGATGAGTCTACGGATCAGAAAAAACATGGCTATTATGCAAGTATGGCTAGTCAGACTGACTTGAGGTGTCCATGAAGTTGCGATACAATGTGAGATGTTTGTCACCAAGTAGTTGAGAGGAACAAGACTTGAACTTGATGCTAAAGACATCACTTGACTCGTTCTCATGTGGGTTGAGACCATAGATATAGTAAACCCTAGATTGGCGAATAGCTATCGTTACAATGGAGCAAAGGTGAGGCCTATAATTGGCTGTTGTTCTCCCGACATTACGCCGCAGTGATGCGCATCATTGCCACAGCCTTCAGCTGAGCAATGAGTTTAGTAGTGAAAGCACGCTTGTCCAACTAGTTTTTAAGTCATAAACGTTACAATAAGACCAAATTCTTGGTGAAATGTCATCAGAGGAGACTGCAACACCCCAGGTACGTGAACCCACAATACAAATTTTAAATACTTGGTAAACCTAACCTTTGCACGTGTACTATATCATTGGTTCACGTTGTAAGAAACTACTGGAAACAAACCAACTACCAACTCAACTGAACTTACTTGTCTTATCATGGTCTCATAACAACGAACATACCTTTCTATGATTATTCTGAATTGAAAGTGAAGTGAATGAATGCTAGGGACTATCAAAAGAAAGAGTGTCTAGACTGATTACAACAACACATATTACAAACTTGTCTCTCAGCTGATAAGGTTGTAATCTAGCTTGGCATGATTGATCTAATGCTTTTTTGTCTCATTCCAAGTAATGTAATGATATTCAGTCTACTACATGTATGTATTGTTAATGTTTAGGCTAAGAAAAAGTCAGGCCGCAGCTGGTGCTGTGCCTATGGATTTTGCAGAAGCAATCTTGAGAAATGCCCAGATCTGGCGTTTCATCGCTTTCCAAACGAGAAACGAGCTGAAACCCGTAATGCTTGGATAAAGGCGGTGCGAAGACAGGATTGGACTCCAACATTAAGCTCTGTATTATGCAGTGAACATGTTGAGAAAGACTGCTACAAGATTCCACCAGGTATTGGAAGAAAACCAATGCTAAAATCTGACGCAATACCTACAATATTTACAGCTTATTCAACCTACCTTCAGCCAAAAGCTGTGAAAATACAGACACCAACCATAAGAACAGAAAGCCTGTCGAAACGTGGAAGAACATCTCAGACAGCAGCCAGCACCATAATACCGGACCCTAAAAATACTAAACCTGGTGATACTGCTATCCATGATGATGAGCAACCTGCAGCTTCTAGCAATCAGGACACACCTACAGCCTCGACAACGAGCTGCCGACGCGGTGGTAGACCTAAACAGCCTGCTGTCACACGTATCTCAATATTAAAAAGAAGAATCAAAACTCTACAGCAGAGAGTCTGTCGATTAGAGAAGAGGAATAGGATTCAAAATAATTTGATCACAATACTGAAAAAGGACAATAAAGTTAACAACATAGAGCTTACATTGGTGGATGGATGTCTAGGAGAATTATTTTCTCATGCACAGTGCATGCTCAGTGCATGCCACCAATCTACTCAAAACTATAGTAAATCGCTATATTAAAATCAGAATACACTATGCCGCTTCAAAGCAGGAATCTAGTTCAACAAACCTTAGACAAAAGCTATCTCGTCTAGTTATTTTCAGTCATGTCTAATGGGTGTTTAATACAGTGGTCCAACTTAACTGCTTCTAAATCTCATTTGATTCATTAGTTCGTTATTAGTTTAATTTCTATTTGGTCACTCTTTGTATTATCAATGATATAGAAGCTTCTAAATCGTAGGTATTACCCATTACCATGTGTCTAAGTTTCTTGCCTTTCTCATCCAAAGCCAGTTTTATATATTATCAATAAAATATGCAGTCTCACATGCCCAAACTATGGAAAAATTGAGCAGCTTTTAGTGCTAAGTCAAGAGGAGTTAATAGACCAGCTGATTCGCTTTACACATCACCATGACGTTGCGTCATGCTAATTATTATAGGCCTCACTTGTTTTGATTATTCGCATATCTAGGGTTCACTATATCTATGGTTGAGACTCATGTAAAAATGTGATCTCAGTTCTGTCATAAAACTGATCTAATTTATTGATTCACAATGTGAATTACTTACAATGGAATTTTAATGATATTTTTAAATATCCAAGTATTTTATTATTTATTTATTTTTAAACAGTTTTATTACCAAAAGGAAATTAAAAAAAAATTAAAATGATAAATCAACAAGTATTATTTTCATGTTTTCATGGTTTACAAGTGTTGATGTCTATTCCAGCCATTGTGAAACCTGCCTCAATCAGATAATATCGATGACCTAGGTTGAGTGCATGTAATTTCATTTTTTAAATAGTGTTACCAGTTTTTAATGATCTAGTCCATATTTTATGAACAATTTATCTTTGAAAGTCGAGAAAACGGATTCGTGAAAACCTTCTTGCGATACTGACATAGTGTTTATTTATCCACTTGATCTCTGAAGGCAACACGCATGACACAGTACTGTAACAGTGCACTCTCAGGAAACGATTTTGATCCGTTCCAGGGTTGAAAAGATCCTATGCAGGGGTATAAAAACTATAGGAATTATATAATGCAAGCATCCCAAGGTAAAAGACGTCAAAATGTTCTATAAGTGTTGTACATATAAAAATTAGTAACAAAATAGTATGTTAACCTTAGTAACTATATTACCTACAGTAACTTTATTGTATTTAGCAGTTATGATCTGCAATTAAATTAACATTATAATGTTAATGTTATAATGACCTTTAAGACAGACATACGTATAACACAAACTTTGAATTCACCTCAAATAAGTTTAGCTTACTAAACACACAGCTAAGTACTAGTATGTATTTTTTATTATTTTACTGAATTTTAACCTCTTATCACTAAAGTTTTATCACTTACCACTTTCTGTTTTCGCTTTCACCATAACTTTTAGCGAACCGTTTAAAACCTTGTTAACTTAATTCGGCAAGAAATCCCGGACGATGTTGTTTTGGTAATAAAGTGGATTTTTGTTAGCAGGTTAAGAGATGTTATCTGACTACTGACTTTCTGTTTGAAGGGATCGCAACTTTGATACTAGTTTTAAAGGGAAAATATAACTGTTTTTCATACGAGAATTGATGAACTGAAAAAAATCAGTCATCAAGACTCTTTCAGGTGTTGTGAAAATGTTTCCGACGAACAGCATTTCGGTGTCTTTGTTATTTCGACGTATGTAATGATCACACCGACTGCCAAATTTGAACTCGAACGAAGAGTTTGTTGAATTCGTATGGTGAGATAAGATTTGTATGAGATGAAAAAATCATCATGTTTTACTTCGTAAGGTAAAAAAATCCTATTTTAGGGTAATCGTTTCCTGAGGATGCACTGTATATGTAAAAGTCAAATATTTTTCGAAACAGATATTTCAATCTCTTACGGAATTGTAAGAATTCAACATGGCGTCTCAGAAAAACAACTGTTTGCATCGTTTACAATATATTGCATTTAAAATGATTTGATAATATAAACTATACACCAATGGATGACACATCAAAAATGGCTGACCAAACCAAATATTTGGTACATGTTAGGAATAAAATAAAAAATACTGCATTGAGAACAAATCAAACTAAAAAATATTAAAACGGCTAAAACCACATTGCATAACATACTCATAGATGTTGAAAAAGCTCAATAATATTTAGTTGCTATTATTAAATGAGAAAAGTTGACTCATATTACATAAAGAATTTTAAGGGAAAGCCAACTTCATTATAATCAAGAGCAACTTCTTTGTGAGACAATAATTGTTCAGCATGCTTGCACTTGAGCATCTGTTCGGGTTAAAGCACATAAATTACATGATTTTTTTATTATATATTTCAATACATCAGAGTCTTGACTTTCGAATGACCCTATATTCAACACACAAAGAATAATAGAATTATGAAAAACGGGGTGTCAAAAGTACGTCCTGCAAAAAAAAACACTTGTTTCAGGTACTCAAAATGTGGCGTCATAATTCTCATTTAGCCTTAGGTCGTCGACCCCTTTCGCTGCCATTGAGGCTGCGTTTTTCTGTGACATTCGGTGCTGTTAAACCCAGAGAGCGCTAATAATAAACTAAGATTCTAGATAATCAACAATGCCCGTGATGGTGCTAACACCCGACCAATACAAACACATGTTCTGGGTTAATTAATTATGCTTCAATAAATGTACTGTCGTTGATAAAGGTAATGAAATCACATCGATTAAATTATGACCTGCGGTTGCGTGGCCCTAGGACTAAATGTCAATCGCACTTTCGTGAGATCACGCAATGCTTGAAATTAATTAATCTCAGTCGTCACCCTTAACATCGCATTAAAAATAAAGAGCTAGTGCATAATATCATCGGGAAAATATAGTATGGTTCTTTGAGTCTGAGGTACTTATCATAGACATAATACGTACATGGAGAACTAATGACACTAATTTCTTTGTCATCTTCATTCGTTCTCTGGAGTTTTCCTACCTTCGCCTACCACTAGCGCCATTATCGCCACTTTCGTAGTTGATAAATAAGCGATAAAAGCACACGACAACGAATATGAGAATTGTGACGTCACAATTTTCGAGACTATGCCAGTAAACTTTTTCGCGGTAGAGCTCTGGGGGAAATCCTATAAACACCAACCAATGTCTGTCTCACCATGGCAAACAATAGCTCATGCGAAAGTCAAGACTACGATGTATTGAAATATACAATAAAAAAATTATGTAATTTATGTGCTTTAACAACAAATTAAAAACTTGCCATTACAGCTATGAAGTCAACCATCTCTCTGCCACCTAGCAATATTAGTGCTCTGGGCAAGGCACTTTCTAGCTTTTGGAAACTTGACCTAAAACTGTTTATTCTGGAATTTTTCTGAGGTACGCCTCTTACACCCCTAGTAAAAAACTGTTACTGTGTCATTTTTTTGTCCGTCCAGAGAAATTGTTGAAAATTGGTTGAGAGAGCTTCAAAATGATTGCCACAAATACTTCTACTATAATAATTATTTTAGCTAATTTTTTGCTTGGATACACATTAGTAAAAAATTAAACTCTACGGCGTAATCATGTCTATCATTTATGAGCAACGTTATTTAGCATTATATTGCTTAAATGTTCATCTTGTTATAGCCAAAAAATTTCTAAAACAACACCCATATAATCCATTATCTTTAGATGCATTTAAATTTGGAAACAACCAAATTTTTCGTGATACTCCCCTTATATAAAATATTGAGTATGCAGCAGTATGACCGCATTTGCATACACCTCCATTGCCATACATGGCAGACCACATGAAGCAAACCTTGAACTAGTTTTGATATAACTTATAATATAAAAATATCACGCTGTATAAAGTCTCTAAAACTTGCATGCAGACCTGCCAACCCAAGAGTGGGGCATTGCGTGAGATTTGGTTTTGGGGCAATTGATGTATCAATGATAGTATATATAAAGGTGTGGAAATTGGGGCAAAAATCTCACGCATTTCCATTTTTTTTCTTTGGGGTGATTGCGTGAGTCTCACGCCCAATGCGTGAGAGTTGGCAGGTATGCTTGCATGTCATACATTTAAAACATATTGGTATATGTGACACCTCTCAAAATAATACAATATAAAGGAGCTTTATTTGATCTTATCAACAGATCAGCACAACAAAAACATTGCTAAGGACCTTCAATTATCACAACTTATACACTAAGTAAAAGCAATTTAAAAGAGCTAATGTCAAATGAAGCCTGTTCGAGAATGAAAAGAAACAAAGATATTTGCGGATATCACGCGGTGCAGCCCTACAGAAATTTTTCGTCGAACAGTTTAAGCCACGGAAAAATGACAAAATTACCCCTAGCCATACGGCCTCAACTATTTCTATTTTACAAGATCTACAATTTTTTTTCAAAGCCGATAACAAGAACAGTATTAAAGGAACAATATAGTATATTAACCACCAACAAGTCACTGGGAGGGTACAGCATACTAAATACAAACCACCCAAAAAAGCTATCATCGTTTTTCATTTACCTCATCAAGGCTTTTTGGCTCGGCACTCTCACAACATCCCATGATAACTAATCAAACCATTTGATTTACACGAGCACTATTACGTTTTCAACTTAAAAGTACGTAGCAATTCAAGAATCGCACAAACCGAAACTAAAGAGAAAGATGCTCATGTGACCGTTGTTTGGCAAGGTACGAAATTTGGCGACGTGTTCCGTGTATTGAACGCCCAAACATTAGCGCCTGTTCGAATGACGATATACTGTAATTGCACAATCGCCAATATACTTGAGTCGGCGCTAAAATAATTTTCCAAGGAGTTGTCTCCCTTTATACCACGTGACATTCTTTGACCGCCATCTTCTTCATGCATCGAGGTAAGAAAATTCCCAAGCCGTCTTTTTACATAAAATCCGTTGTTTTGTTGCTCTCCGTTTTTCTTTTTACATAAGGACCATTTGAAAAAAACAATAATGTATTTTTCCTCAGTTTGTAAGAGTATTGACTCTTATTGCATGCACTATAATAAACTATTTGCAATTCTTTGTTTTCGCGCGTCAGGAGTTGTCTTGCCATCTGGTTAAGTTCTTTTGCTTTTACATAGTATTGCACGGCGCAAAAAATAAAATTGTTCTTCTAATGCCTCAACTAACTTCTATAGTTGAACCTTTGCATCTTTCACACAGTTTAGCATCGTCAACTTTAACCATATGAGTTCTTACGCTGCACAAGCATGTGGAGACAACTTCGAGAGTTTTTACAAGTTTTTTATGCTGAATTTTTTCAAGCATGCTCTCACACTTAATAGTAGTCGTGCAAATTTTTATATTATTTACTTTACTATTTTTCGTGTTACGTTTTTTAAAAAGTTTGGACGACTTGGTCAATATATCGCAGCTTCATTTGTAACCCAGTGTAGTAACCTAGCCCATTTATCATATAGGATTTCCAGAATTTGCAGAATGAAGCATTGTGATGGTATCTGAATTCGTCCATATCTCCCTATAACAGCATAACGCTGCCTATTTTACGCGAAGTCACGGAGCTGTTATTTTTTCACTTGAGTGTTATATTTACATTACCCAAAGTTCATGTATTATCTGCGTTCATACCTGCCAACTCTCACGAATTGGGCGTGAGACTCACGCAATCACCCCAAAGAAAAAAAATGGAAATGCGTGAGATTTTTGCCCCAATTTCCACAATTTTATATATACTATCATTGATACATCAATTGCCCCAAAACCAAGTCTCACGCATTGCCCCACTCTTGGGTTGGCAGGTCTGTCTGCGTTGGAATATGCAAGAATTTCAAACTTGTTGCTGAATTTCAGATACACAACATTAACATTATGGGACCAAAAACTGCAGTGAAAACTGTGGAATATCCTCCTGACTGCAAAGAAGTCTCAACAGAGCTCTCAAAAGATGAACTCCACCGTCGTCTAAAAGTAATGTTCATATAAGTTTAATAGATGATGATGTGCCAACATCCATTAAAGCGTATTTTCACAGTATTGATTAATTTTAGCTGGATTGCACTTGCATAACAAAAAACTTTTACAGCTGGTCTTGCTTTTGAAGCCCTAAATTTTACTTTGCCTATAATTTCAGAATAATTTGCTCTCAGATGTTTCCAGCTAACAATATACATTAACACACCTTACAGATCCAATGAATATGACTCTTTTGGTAGTTCCTAATGTGTTGGCTAAGATCATGATTATGCTGTAAAGCTTTCCAGAGATATATGTATTTGCATGTATGCATAAATTGATGCAAAATAACATGGCACCTGATTGCAATGACTTGTTCTTATGGGGTTGCTAAATTGTTTCCAACTGTGCTGTTGCTATGGATTGCATACCAGATACCAAATTGTGTTGAATGTTGAAAGCATAATTTCGTTGGGCTAATAATTTCGTTCGTTAATAATTAAAGGTGGCGCATAAAATTTGGTCATGAGTGAGCACAGAGTTTTTGGGGCTAATCGTTACAAAACAGTACATGGAATATTTGAAGCAAATATGTTCACTACATTCCTGCATTTTCACAATTATCAAAACCCAAACTGTTGATGGTATCATATGATATGTGCATGTACAAACTGTTGATGGTATCATATGATATGTGCATGTACAAACTGTTGATGGTATCATATGATATGTGCATGTACAAACTGTTGATGGTATCATATGATATGTGCATGTACAAACTGTTGATGGTATCATATGATATGTGCATGTACAAACTGTTGATGGTATCATATGATATGTGCATGTACAAACTGTTGATGGTATCATATGATATGTGCATGTACAAACTGTTGGATATATCACACTCCACTTGGTTGGCTAGCCCTACTCATTGAATGCATATTTTGTTTCAGCAACTGGCTAAGGTAATCCAAGACATTGGCCAAGACGATGAGCACATGAAATACACAGGTAGATTATGCTTCCGGGTAATCTCTCGTTTGTGGATAATTTGAAGTGCATGTATTAGTAATAACCATAGTAACTTTGCTATCATTTTTTATTTTTGTGCATTAAGAGGCTTTGTTTCATACTTTACCTTCAACTAAATAAAAATTGTTAAACGCGTCGCATTTCAATTGGCAAGACAATAAAATGACATTTTATAAAATTGGTGTTCCTTTGATCCATCTTATGTCACCACTATCTCAACCTAATCTATCTTAGTATTCGTACTTTAACTAATATTTATGTTTTTTTGTGAAACTCACTTTTTTGCACTACCTTTGGACAGAAAATCTATCTTGTAAGTTATTGCATTGCTCTCTTGGTGCCACACTGTGAGGATGACATTGTAGGTCTGGCGCTGCATATGGCCAGCGAAGAGTTCCTTGAGCATGAGAGTAAAGACATCAAGCTGCTTGTTGCTTGCATTCTTGCTGACGTTTTCAGAGTCTTCGCTCCTGAGCATCCTTTTGGAAACACGCAGAAGCTTAAGGTGGGCGGATAGTTTACATGCTTTATAGTTGTGGAGGAAGCCTGCTCAATCTCCTTCCGCTGTCGAGTTAGTTTTCATACTTGTAGTGTACGTATTTTAAAGTTGTACAACGTCAGCTCATTGCTAGTGACTGAGAGGATAAGCTATACTGAAACATTCATTCTTGTCTATTTAACTGTGTTAGGATAACCTTTCATTCACATTGTTATGTGTGATGTCTTTTTCTCAAATGCTGTGGACCGTAACTCTTAACCCTTTCGTAAGTGATGCGACATTAATGTCCCCCGGAGTTTTGAGCAAAGAGACATTTATGTCGTTTGGGAAATCCCAAAAGCCGTTATTCGTCAGCCGTTTTGTTATTGGCTATCTTTGTTTAGTTCTTCAAATATTCTTTCAGTTTTATATTACTGAACATAATATTATTGTGTTCGCTATAATAGTCAGTCAAACCTAACAAAAGAACAAAGTTCTTAGGGTCACTACGGCAATCACCTACCACCGAAACATCTTCTATCGCGAACTACTACTACGCCTAAAACTACTATCAAAACGAAACAATGGCAAGTCAAACGAAACGACCACGTCGAAAAAATGCTACTAGAACCAACTATGAGGAATATATTGCTGATTATGTGGTTGAAACTGATGAATCTTGTTCCAGTGGAAGCGATATTGATGCCAATGATTTCGATGTAGAGTCAGAAACCGATAGCGATAGTGATGAATCTGAACGTGCCGACGGTCATGATCCACGACGACCGTAGGGTTATGCAAAGGTGGCTGCTTCAAGAAATATTAAATGTAGTGACTTCTATGTGTGTGAGTTACATGTATTTTAAATTTTATGTAGTTATTCCTGTAAATAAAAAAGTTATGACGTTTTATGTATCCGTATTTACAAATTGCTAGTCAATTTGCAAATATATTTACTCTGTACACAAAGGTTCAATTAATTAATATACTTGCGAAAGGGTTAAGTGGTTGTTGATGGCATTTTTTATGTTAAAGTGATACACTGTGTATACATGAGTTTTATGTCATTTTTAGGATGTTCTGGTCTTTTTGGTTGATCAGCTGCAGGGCCTGGGCAGTCCAGACAGTCATAACTACAAGAGATATTATTACCTGCTAGAGGTTAGTTGGTGGATTGCTTTCGATTACAGTTAAACCATGCACAATTATTTTGTTTCTACATTTTCTTCAGTTGCCTCAACTCTCATATGTTGGAGCAAAATATGTTATTTAATTCATTCCACAGTTCCAATACGTAATGTAATGATACATACTTGTGAATATATGTTGCATTAGAACCAATTCATGATATAAAACTATCTATAGATTTAAATATGCATGAGACTGAAATAATAAATCAATAAAAATGGAGGCGCTTCCTGGGCGATACAGATGAAGAAAGGTGATAGATTTATGCAGTGGCAAGACCAGTTTAACTCATCAATTTACCTGGAAAACAAAAACGTTGCCTTGTGCGTGTTGTGCTAATTTTACTGTTTAGTAGGGATCTAGTCAGAGCTATCCTCGCATCAACTAAACTAGCAGAGGCTTCCAATCATACTAGATACGGAAGACGCTTTGTTGTTTCCAGCGATTTTATTAGAATAGGTTTCGATTGCTTTGGCTTACTTGTAACCACTCATGGTGTCTAAATATTCCCAACTGGCCCGAAGTCTAATAGTATTTATTAGTTTGAACTTTGTTTGTAATTTATGTTTGAACAATTTTTTGGGGGTCTTTTCATACCAAGTCACTGTTAGATTCATGGTGAGCTATCCATCCGAGAAGTTGATATAAAACACTGTTTCCCCTTTTGTTTAATAATTTATAACAGTAATAAATTAGCAAAATCATGACAGAAAAGAAATAATTTTAAAATAAAATATTTTATTGTCAAAAGAATGTATAGGCTCTTTGACTCGCATATTATTCTGCACTGCAGTGAGACACCTTGAAACCAAGTAAATTTTAGTTCTCATGGATGTATATATTAGACTGGAGTTTTTGAACATCTAAATTAGCTACCAGTTCTCACCGATTCGAGAGAGTAACTCTACCAGGATGCTATAGCTGAAGTTTATCAATGTTTATACATCCTTTAATTGACAATTCAGTATAACATGCATTAATGTGAAAACCTCTGTATGTTGCAGTACCTCTGGGGTGATAACTCCCACTTGAGTTCATTTTCATTGTTACAAAAACAATTAGTTTTGGTATCAGAAGATGAGCATCTGTAATGGTCTTTTAGAACCTGACGTATGCCAAGACCTTCACAGTTTGTCTTGACTGGGAGAATGATGATGTAGTCCTACACCTACTCAACACAGTCTTTGGTTCACTCACGTGAGTTTCCTACCTGGTGTATATAGCAAGGATAAAAATGCAAGGTTTGAGATATTTTACATTGTTAGAACCGAAATAATCCTAGAAGGCCATTACGTTCTTAATCTCCCTGTATTATTATATGCGACATATATGTAGACTTACTATACGTAGAGGATATATGTATAGGATACGGATGGCATTCCCATTCTAATGGTATAAAGATAACCGTATTTCTTTTGGTAATTAGGTAAGAAATGTTATGACAGAACCTAGTCATAGCTGACTTGTTTGCAGTTATATAACATTAAAAACATGACTGGATATCTTTAGTATCCTTAATACTGATACTCTAATACTGACCTTTTGATGTGTAACAAGTGTCTTTAGCGAGGACTTATCCATGGGCCATCCTCTAATCAATAGACTATGTTTCTTGTTTTCATTGAAAGGGTTGTGTTAAGGGTAGCTCAAAATTTATGGATAAGTATACGTCACAGTCATGACTGATTGAGTAACCGATGTCAAGGGTATATACGCTTTCATGTCTACCTCAAGAGTATCCAAATTAAAATATTATCCATTTCTTCACGTTTTCGTTCTATCTAGGAGTACTTTCACCGAATAGAGCATTTGAATGCATGTGATTTAGCATATCTGGTAAAAATACACTAAGTTTATAAATATTGTTTGAAGCGTCGTAGTCTGCATTTATTGGGAATAGTTCTGAATTTCATGGATGATTCAGTTTATCTTCTCTCCTATTAGTCCATAGACATGTCTCATCGATTGCAGAGACAAGCACTCGGATAAAGTGATCACTCTTCTACTGGACGCTCTGTCTTCTGTACTCTCAGATGCCGAGTCACTCTCCATACCGCTACTTGATGCTATATTCGTTAACCTAGTCGAGCCAAACAAAGTGAGCATATCAATCAGTTCTATTCAATCGTCTTACAGAATAGTGGAGTTTTAGTGTTGGTTAGCATCTTGTAGGCTTTACAGACACTCTCTCTTTCCCTCGAACCTCCTCTTTCTTTCTGCCTCCTCTTCTCTCTGTCTTCTTTTTTTCTATATCTCTGCCCTGATCATATCGTGGTCTTCTCTACCTCTACCTCTCCTATTTGTTTTCCTCTTTTCTCATTTTTCTTCTTCTTATTTTTCACTTTCATTCCACTTCTCTCACCTTCTATCCCTTCTATCACCTTCTCTCACCTTCTATCCCTTCTATCACCTTCTCTCACCTTCTATCCCTTCTATCACCTTCTCTCACCTTCTCTCATCTTCTATCCCTTCTATCACCTTCTCTCATCTTCTATCCCTTCTATCACCTTCTATCCCTTCTATCACCTTCTCTCACCTTCTATCACCTTCTCTCATCTTCTATCACCTTCTCTCACCTTCTATCACCTTCTCTCATCTTCTATCCCTTCTATCACCTTCTCTCACCTTCTATCCCTTCTATCACCTTCTCTCATCTTCTATCCCTTCTATCACCTTCTCTCATCTTCTATCCCTTCTATCACCTTCTATCCCTTCTCTCACCTTCTATCCCTTCTATCACCTTCTATCACCTTCTCTCACCTTCTATCCCTTCTATCACCTTCTCTCACCTTCTATCCCTTCTATCTTCTTCTCGCTTCTTTTCTCACAGCCTCATACCTGTTATTATTTTCTTCTCTCTCCTCTCTCTCCATCTACTAGTAATGAGATTCTTAGGCCCAGCCTTCATAGCATTATGTCAATGGTTGGTCACTGAACCCATATTCTTTTCAGGGTACACTTAACATCTAGATATAATTGTTTTAGTTAATAGCCTAATCAGTTACTCAGTGCGATAAAAAGTATATAGCTACGATACTCTGTATTCCCATGTCTAATATAGCTGGGGTATTCTGTATTCCCTTGTCTAATATAGCTGGGGTATTTCCCTTGTTTAGTATAGCTGGGATACTCTGTATTCCCTTGTTCAATATAGCTGGGATAGTCTGTATTATCTTGCTATGAACAGTTGAATGTCAGATCGAAGGAATATTTCCTGCCATCTGTTTTGCTGTCTCACATATTCCTGATAGTTAATGCAATCCCTACCAGTGTTCATATGGTACATCGAAGGTAAAAACTTATGAGAAATTAACAATAGATTAAAAGTATTTGTTTGGTCTACTGCAGTCACTCGCGAAGGAGGCCTACAACCTCGCCAAGAAGTTGCTCAAGAGGAACAGCTCGTCTCTCGCCAACTCCATAGTGAATGTAAGTAGGCAGGCTACTTGCTGACGCAGATAAATTCATAGTTTGCCAATTTATGTCTGTTTCTTTTATATGTAGTCCAGCGAGCACACGCGGTAGGCTGCCACACCAGTGTGTTGTGTTAAGGATATTCGTATGTAGGCCTTCTGCTCTGAATTTACCTACCCGTGTGTGTTGTTCATTATTGTTCTTATTTTATTACTATCTCACGGACACACTGGTCTTTTATAATCACTCGTATTCTTCTAGAGGTCATTGCTTGTCTAGCTAGTTTGTTTCTACATCGTATGCTTTGTTTTGCTGAGTACTTATTGACCAATCATATTGTATCGATGTCTGTAATTGCTACTTGTGAATACAGGGCTGTACTTAGAGATAACTTCTCCATGTTCTAGACCTGCTTATGGTTTGGCTTGTAGTTTTTTAATCAAGTGATGATGCTGGGTAATACTGGTGACAGTGAAGTGGGTGAGAAACTACCTGATGTGCTGTTCGAGCTCTACCAGTCCTCACCGGCGCTCATCATCTCCATCATCCCCTTCCTCGATCAGAAGCTCAAGGTCTATTTCATTCTTATTAACATTATAATATATATAATACATATATTATAATTATATTTTATTATTCCTTATTTTCAATACGTTCCTACATATTCTTATATTTATCCATATTCTCCATCAGTCGGTAACTTTGGCTGAATATTTCACTCGCTGACCTCAGGATTGGTGAGCAGTTCCAAACAGCTTGCAATAGGTTGCATTTTGGTGAGATGACAAATTGATGCATCACATGATGGTTCGTTTTGTTTACTGAATTAGCAAAGGATCTCATTTATAGACGAGAGGTTGGAGCGTCAATCATGTGAGACAATTATATTTTAATGATTAGGATAGTGGACTGTATTTTGTGTTTGTTAGCCATGACAACCAAGAGAATGTCAGTTTGCTTCATATCAAACCTACTGGGTTACTTTGATAGGACAGTGAGTAGATAGTGATCTCATTCTCATATGAACCCAGCAATAGGAATTACAACTGGTTGAATTGTTTCGGGAAGTTATTCATCTCACGCATCTACATAGATGGTTTCTGAAACACAATATTTTGATCGGTTATCGAAAACTAACTTAAAGATCAATGTACTTTCGAGATTTCCTAAACACATATCCTTCCAAGTCTTCCAGAAAATAAATCTTTTAAGCACTGAGCCAACTTCTATGAATGTTGTAGCGGGGTAACCATTTTCAAGATGACAGACTGCTCGTTCTCTGTCTGTATTATAATGTTTCATGGCAAAACCTTTGATGACAATCCAAGTTGCTATGATTAACACGGTTTATAAATATTTTAATGCTAAACATCAACATTGCCAACAATTACATGGCGAGGATGGGTTGCTCATACGAAGATGGCGAAATATTTACTTTTTTAGCTCAACTAGTTGACTACGCATGAATTGAAAAGTGACCGTGGCTCGAATTCGAGTCTGCTTTAATAAGTTTGGTTTAGAGGGACACATCGTAAATCTTGGAAAGCTCTATAATGCAACTCTGAAACATTGAAACTAGAATGGGATTTTGTCCGCAGCAGACAACTCCAAACCCATTTCAAGCATGGAAGCAGTGAAATGTTTCACTGCTTCCATAAACAAATTGCATGTATTATTCGTTCTCAGGTTTGTCATGTCTCATGTTCATTACTATGTTGATGGGTATTTTGATAAAGCATAATCATAACATTAAAATATCATATATGTTACAGGTAAATGAGGTGTCGGAGCGTAAGGCTATCATTCGACTGTTGGGCAGAATGTTTGCTGAGCCTGACTCAGACCTGATGGACACTCAGAGTGAGCTCTGGCAGAGCTACCTCGGTCGCTACCATGATATAGAGACGAGCATACGGGTTATGTGTATCGGTCAAGCAGAAGATATTCTTATTAACCACCCGTCAGCCAAGCTTGCCATCAGCGAGCACTGGAATAGACGGCATCGTGATGCTGATGACAATGTTAGATGCGCTGTTGTGAGTAGAAACGCTTTTGCATTCTTGTCCCTATTTGAAATCTTTGTAGCTGGCTGTAGGAAAAAATTCTACCATCACTACTTATGAGTCTGATAAGTCTCTGGTCAGTCAGCTGACGCCATCAATGAACATCATGCCATAGTGGCATAGTCGGTAAAAGTCACATAACACACACAGTCATGCAATAGTTACTTCTCAACTACTTTGCAATAATTTCAAGTATTAGTCTCGTTATTATTTTCATTGTATCGCTGATGATGTGGCAGGTAATTGCATTGACCAGCCATGGCTCTGACGATAGTCCTACGGAGTTCTACATTATTAGCTTTCATGTTTTATCACTTGTGAAGGGCTTTGGCTGATATAATCTCACTTGGCTTGGTAGGTTCAAGCCATTGTGAACACTTGTAAGAGAGGCCTTGGTTACGTGACGGAAGAGATGCTCCAGTGTGTGAGGGAGCGATGCCTTGATAAGAAGGTATGACATGATTATTCTATCGATATTATATAAGTACTTTGTGTTTAAATTTTTCCTACTCAATATTTTCACCTCGTAGTTGCAAAAAGGTTCATTCTCAACTGCTGTCATACTAGGCTAATTTCTGCTTGCCATCCACCAGGATTAAGTTTCTGTAGCTGCTCATACATGAAGAGGTATCACACGCTGTTCTGTTTGGGCATAGTTCAAGATTCGCAAAGAGGCGCTGACAGGTCTTGCCGCAATCTTCCGCAAGTATGCCATTACTGACGATGGTTCTAAGTCTGACCTTGAGTCGACCTACAAAATACCCATCCAGTGGATACAGAACAGAATCCTACAGACATATTTCCAGAGACTGCTTGATGATAAGTATGTGGTTAACTTTGCTGTTTGAACTGCAAGATGGTGTGTTTGGTAATAGATCGTTTGTTGATCACCAGTTCAGGCATTGGATTTAGCATTTCTTGTGCTATTGCTGTCATCTATTAGCAACTTTTTTGTTTTTAATTCAATAACGATGCTGAAATGTCAAGACTTCTGACGTTTTAATGCTGCGTGTTATTTAATTGATAAATCTGGACATAATGAAATAGCTTAATAGTTGGTTTTCTTGCATGCTTTATACTATTAAGAGCATTGAGTTTTTGTATCATGATGGCGATTGCATTCGTGAGCATTTATTTCTTTGACCTAACTGTTACCTCGGTAGTAAACCAACTGATTCACATTTTTCCTGTCGATGATCTCAAATTTCATCTGCTGGGTTTATTTCTGGGTGTTCTGTAACAGTCGTGTGCTACAGCAGTTGTGTGCTATATAAGTTGTGTGAGTGAAGGAGCACTCTGATGTTCTTACAGGTTTATGGTGGAGCGGCTATTCCTGCAGTGCATAGTGCCATTCTCTCTAAACTCAGAGGACAGGATGAAGAGGCTGCTCTCTATGTATGCCTACATCGATGAGAACAGTAGGAAGGCATTCTCGACGATGCTGAAGGCCCAGACACAGTGAGTCCGGTGGAATTAGACTATTTAGTAATGCTGCATTCTATAAGCTGTTTGACTCGATACAAATGTGTGTAGAGCTTCCGCAACAAGGAAACTAGTATTGTATACAACTGACTGTGTATCCATTGTGTAAGCTATTTTGCTCAGCAGTAGAGTTTTGTATGCGAGCAAGATGTGGGGAGAGATGTAGGAGGTCATGTGAGAATACATGTACACGAAACACACTCTGTGTGTTTCGTGTACATGTACTTAACAACCACAAACAATATGGTTGCTTGTAGGTTGAGGAAACTGGTGAAGGAACTGGTGGATGTGTGTGGAGAACCCGAGTCTCCTAAGCTCATACACCAGGTCTCTGAGCAAGCTATCAGGATCAGCAGTGAGTTTAAGATATCTTTTACATACCCATCCATGTACAGTGCACCCTCAGGATACGATTACCCTAATATTTCGATTTTTTCACCTTACGAAATGAAGCATGATGATTTTTTCACCTCACCATACGAATCTTATTCCACCATACAAATTCATCAAAATTTTCGTTCGAGCTCAAATTTGGCAGTCGATGTGCTTATTACGTTCGTCAAAATAACAAAGACACCGAAATACTGTTCGGCAAAAATATTTTCATAACGCCTGAGAGAGACATGAGGACCGATTTCTCTTATTTCAACAATTCTTGTGTGTAAGATAGTAATATCTTCCCTTAAACCAGTAGCAAAGTTGGAGTTGCAATCCCTTCAAACAGAAGGTCAGACAACTTTCCTTAACTTGCTATCAAAATCCACTTCATTACGAAAACAGCCTCATTCGTGTTTTCTTACCGATATAGGTTGAAAAAGGTTTTTAACAGGCCCACCAAAAGTTATAGTGTAATAAAATTTTTGCAATAAAAAGTTGAAATTCGGTAAAATAGTTAAAATACGTAATAAAACTTCGCTTCAAGTGTTTTATGTTTAGTAAGCTTAACTTACTTGAGGTGAATTTAAAATTTATGTTATACGTAGGTCTGTCTTGAAGGTAAGAACTCTTGACGCTTCATGCAATATAGCGTACATATATATATATATATATATATATATATACTGCACGTGGTACATTATAATGCTGCATTTTATTGCAGATTATAACCACTTAATACACTAAATACAATAAATTTACTGTAGGTAACTATAGTTACTAAGGTTAACATACTACTTTGTTACTAATTCTGAATATGTACAGTAGGTATATAAAATTTTGACCAATTTTACCTGGTGATGTTTCCATTATATAATTATTGTGGTTTCTATACCTCTCCATACAAAATTATCACCATACGATGCCAACCCTGGAACGGATCAAAATCGTATCCTGAGGGTGCACTGTACTACTGTTTGATAGCATGCGTATTTGACCATTTAGCAGCCATTGGCTCATTCCATGTACCTTTGCCAAGGCACCCACTGGTTTATTTGAATATTGTACACTGACAAGAAACTTGTTTGTTGTCAGTATAAATTTCGAGCCAATCAAAGGTTAGATAATGAACCGCAATTTAAGTTCATTCCTGTAGGTTGTTGACCTGTAGAGAAACTGCCTATAGAAATAATGCTTCACGAGTACCCAGAGAAGCATTAGTTTATATCTTTCTTATACCCAGTAATAAGACTTCCCTTTTCTGGTGTTCTAAAACAACACTTTATCCATTAGAATTTCAAAATTGCTTGAATTGGAATCATTAGGAGAAATAAATATCTTTGGAGTTATCTGTTCACTTTTTCTTAATCAAATGAATATACGCCTTCTCATTGACTGTTGCACTGTTAGAAATCATTTATATCTATGATTCGGTCTGCAGTCTTCCAATTTTTTTCTTAATTTCCTCGATACTATATCTTTAAAAGTATTATTCATTTTTATTTATAGAGCAGAGCACTTGGGTGTTAGAGAGACGGGCAATTGTTTAAAATGTATTTTGCAATATTTTGGTGTATTCAAATTAGTTGCATTTCAGTTAGTTAGTCTGCTTTATTCATATTACTGTTGAGAACTAAACTCCTGGAAGAGTCAAGGTTGTGTATTGTGTGTTTGGACTTGGAAAAGTAGCTAATTAGTTGTCAGGAAGTGGGTCTGTAACAGAATGCATGGCTGGCAGTTAGTGCACTGGAGCCTTAGAAAGTCATTTGTTAGAGCCATTTGCTTTGTATGCACACCTTTTTTTGAAAATTTGTTTCCATCTCAGACCAGTACATGCAGTTTCACACGGTAAACAGGCTAATGCTAGTTTACCCAGCATTCTAAAGGTGCCTCAACCTCAGCTGTGCACCTGTCTTTACAACCTTCACCTTTGACCCATATTCGTCTTCATGTCTGTGCTAAGGTGTCTCTTTGTTCTATTTTAGAGCATTACCCTGACAGCGGTAACAAGGTGGCGGAAGGTCTAAAAAAGTTCTTCGTTTCTCTTATAACTGACAAAAAATCAAGAGAAATAATGGAGGCCATCTTGGATCCCAAGTGCACATGTGAGACTGCGTCAGAGAAATCTGTAAGTGCTTACTCATTGCATTGATCATAGACATTCTATCTATGCGAAGAAGGCTGAGAGTTTTTCTTATCCAATGTGTGATGTGTCAAGGTTTAGATTATGCATTCTCTTGCAGCTTGAGACTGTTTGTTTCTATTATTGGACGCTGTCGATTATTATTCACTAAACAGTGACTACATTTGTTGACCAGCGAACTCTGCAAGGTATTTGTAGTCGCTAGATCAAGAAATGCCTCATGTTATAGGCCCACCCACTGCCCTCGCTAGATCAAGAAATGCCTCATGTTATAGGCCCACCCACTGCCCTCGCTAGATCAAGAAATGCCTCGTTATAGGCCCACCCACTGCCCTCGCTAGATCAAGAAGTGCCTCAAGTTATGGGCCCACCCACTGCCCTCGCTAGATCGAGATGTGCCTCAAGTTATAGGCCCACCCACTGCCCTCGCCAGATCAAGAAGTGCCTCAAGTTATAAACCCACTGCTCTCGCTAGATCAAGAAGTGTCTCAAGTTATAGGCCCACCCACTGCCCTAACTAGATCAAGAGGTACCTCAAGTTATAGGCCCACTCACTGCCCTCAAGCTACAGTATAGGCCCACCCACTGCCCTCAAGCTATAGGCCCACTCACTACCCTCAAGTTATAGGCCCATCTACTGGCCTCACTAGATCAAGAAGTGCCTCAAGTTATAGGCCCACCCACTGCCCTCACTGGATCAAGAAGTACCTCAAGTCATAGGCCCACCCACTGCCCTCAAGCTATAGGCCCACTCACTGCCCTCAAGTTGTAGGCCCACCCACTGCCCTCGCTAGATCAAGAGGTGCCTCAAGTTATAGGCCCACCCACTGCCCTCAAGCTATAGGCCCACCCACTGCCCTCAAGTTATAGGCCCACCCACTGCCCTCAAGTTATAAACCCACCCACTGCCCGCTGATCATTATTGTTTTGTGGTTGTGTTGTAGAGAGCTCTTCAGACAAAGCTAAACTCTGGCCCTCCTGGTCAAGTGATGGCCGTTAAGGTTCTCCTGGAGCGCATAGGTAGGACATCATTAAACTTCATCTGTTCGACTCAACATTTAGAAATCAATACAATTTCTCTTGAAGTGTCTGCTGTCATCCTTGTGGTATGACTAAAGGTGCGCGCACACTAAAGCGATTATCACGCGAAATTGAAGCGATGCGACAAAGCGTCAGCCGCAGCGGCAAGATTGTGGCGTTTTCAGAGCGTTCGAACATGTTTGATTTTGGGCGCGACCTCTTGCACGCTATTGGCTGTTCCATGGTCATACACCGCGAAAACTACAAGCGTGGTCGTTTCAAATATTAGTGTATACTTATTAATAATAATACTTACTTATACTTAAATAATACTTAATTATTAATAATAGTAGCGTAATAAGTTATGGAGGAACAACTTATTGCGCTAGTAAGAGAGAGGCCATGCCTCTATAATTTAAAAAACAAAAATTATAAAAACGAAGAAAATAAAAGGAATAACTGGCGAGAAATCGCAAAAGAGTTGAAGATAGCTGGTAAGTAAATACTTCGTAAATAAGTAAATAAACTGCTTCTTTTTTCCTGCATCGATTGAATACTCTACTGCCACTGCTATTACTGGTCTTGACATACCAATGTGCAATCTAGAGCCTATTGTCTTACACTAATCTTTTTGCCTAGATGGAGATGATGCAAAAAAAAATTCAAAAATTTAAGGGATAGTTATGTCAGAAAACGCAGCAAGCAGAAGCAACCCTCAGGAGCTGGGGCTGACAATACCACTGCAAGATGGGTGTGGTGGGACTACTTGACATGGTTAGAGCCATACTTGGCAAGGCAAAGGTACTAATTTACTAAAAACCAAAGTATTAGTTTACCTAATATCAATTAAAATTTCTTAACTTATTGACAAGATATAGATATGCAATGAATCATTTTATATAATTTCAGATCAGAAAGCTCATTAGAAGCTATAGATACTATTAATCCAGGCCCATCTGCAACACCGGAAGTCTTTGATGCAGAAAGCGTAGGGTATGTAGAGCCTCCATCTACTCCCTCAACATCAATGAGCCACATCAGCGATGCTGATTCATGTTTCAGCACATTACCACCAAAAGAAAAGCAAAGAAAGAGAGTTGAAGAAAAGTTGAGACTGAATTTTTTGATAGGTAAGTAAGCCTATTATGCAGTAGGACACATGTGTACTTGCAGCATATTTATAAAATATTACCCTGTATAATTACACCATGAAGCGTCTACATGCCGCTCTGTGAAATTACAGGTGGGACCAGTTACAAGCTCAACGAGTCGAAGAAGTCGACGATGACTGCAGTCGTTTTGGAAAGGAGGTAGCGGAGCAGTGTAGAGCCATCAAAGATGATTTTGAAAGGCAACTTATGATGAGAGACATTAGAGAAATAATGTTCAAAGCTCGATTTGGCTCATGCATAACAAGCTTACGTGAGACACCACATAACACAACAACGCCAGAATAAGCCAGTTCATGCTCTGTGCTCAAAATCTTTTAAATAATTCAATAATGCAGATTTCATGTAATTGTATTGTTAAGTTGTATCCAAGAATACATCACAAGTGTGGGCGTGTCCATTAATTATAATTTGACATTTAAAGTTATTTGATGCCACTAAACATGCACATTTGCTCCCATTATAAAATTCTTTGAATTAATTGATGCAGTACTTTCTTGGCTTTCAGATAATATAAAATTTACTGTTTGCAAAATGATGAGCAGTAAACTTTATACTATATGGAAGCTAAGAAAGTACTGCAACAATTAATTCAAAGAATTTTATAATGGGAGCAAATGTGCATGTTTAGTGGCATCAAATAACTTTAAATGTCAAATTATTATTAATGGACACGCCCACACTTGTCATGTATACTTGGATACAACTTAACAATACAAGTACATAATCTATTTTTAAATAAGCGTATACATATATAATATAAATTCTAAATTTCACATAACGAATTAAAATTGCTAGTTACATATTTTTTGTATGCAAAATATACCGTGACCTCATGGTGTAAATACTTAATAGTATACCAATCAAAATTAAATTTTAATTAGTTCGACGAATGTAGCGTTCTTGCCATTCTAATGCTCCTGCAGTACTAAAGTAATTTGTAAAATGTTCTCTAGTTGTAGTAGCAGATAACGTAGGGTTTCTAGCTGTAGCAGGTGCAACATCACCAAGAATGCCATATCCTTCAGCTCTCCATGTTCCATCAACGATTGTTCCGGCAACATTGTCAATGACATCGCAGGCACCTGGGGGGGGGGTGTAACTCGAACAGCATTCTGTGCGCATATAATTGTGCAGGACACAGCATGCCAAAACCACAATTTGTGCATGTTCTGCTGTCATTGGTAAAGTACGACGGAGACAACGCCACCTAGACACCATAATCCCAAAGGTATTTTCAATGGTTCTCCGAGCTCTTGAGAGTCTGTAATTGTAAATGCGCTTCCCAAATGTGTCTAATGAACGTCCAGGATAAGGTCTCATCAGCCAGTTCTTCAATGGAAATGCTTCGTCACCAACAAGAACAAACGGCATGTTGGGATTTTCTGTACCTAGAATTTAATCAATCAGTCAAAGAACTGAAGACTTTCATTAGCAATATAGAATATAATATGGTGGATGTGACAACAGCAAGATGTACATCATTGAGTACTGCATGTTTCAACTGACACATAAATTAATATTGATGATGGTGGTGTTAGTAGCAGCATAACATTTCATGTATTTCATAGATTTTAAGCTCTTTCACTGTAACTAGTTATACATCTGGAATGATGAACACTAATACTTTTTTCTAGGATAAGTAAATAGATGATTAATTAACCTGTTAGTGGACAATCGTTCGGAACATTCAGGTTACCAGCAGCCATTGCATGTTTTAATGAGCAATTGTCGAAAGTCCCACCATCAGACCACCGACCAGAGGTACCAACATCCACATATGTGAAACGGTATGACGCATCACACATGGCCATAAGGACAATACTGCAAACAAATAACTAGCAATAACATTAATTAAAAAAATTTAGACAATTGTAGTGCATATTTTGTAACATTGCACATTGATTGTCAACAATGATTAGTTCATGTAATATGTTTTATCATTAAATACCTGAAATTTTTCTTGTAGTTGAAATATTCAGAACCGGAATTTGCCGGAGCCTGGATTGCACAGTGTTTTCCGTCCACAGCACCTATGCAATTTGGAAAATTCCAATTCTTCTCAAATCTAAATGAATAGTTACAGAGAATAATAATAGATGTTGACTGAGAGTAGTATTCATGTAACAATGTTGCGTGAACAAGAGCATGATATTAAGTATTTACAACATTATTATTTATTATAATTATTATTATTTGGTAAAATATCAAATAATAATTATTATAAATAAGAATACAATAACAAATAAAATAGTTTTTTTACTAAGCTAACAAATAAACTCAAGTTTAAATATAATAATTATAATCACCCTTTAGCTATATGAAACCACTCTTCTTCAGTACTTGGCGTTTTGAGGTATAAATCTTTCATAGCAACCCATATGGCTTAGATGTATCATATATAATACCGCGAACTGTCGACTGTCCCATTCTGAATAGATTTGCCAGAGTTTTGAACGAGTCCCCAGTTACCAAAAAAGTCAGCGTCACACACAATCGTTGATCTGATGAAATGGCTTTTCTAAACTTAGTGTCTTGTTTATCGATGTGTGGCCTTATTATTCCTAAAATATGATCAAATGACTCTACAGAAACTCTCATACATTCTTTATGCTTTTCAGGGTATTTTTCACGAAATTCTTTCATTAATCAAGCCCAAGCACCCTCAGTAGATCTTCTCAATAACGTTGGATGCACCCAAAATCGTCTTCTTTTCGCTTTTGCTTTCCTTTTCATATAAACGTAGCCAAACGCGATAGCAGCTAACTCTTCCATATTTGCAGTTTTCGGGATTTACCAAAAAGTTGGCACGCAGCAAAACCAGGTCTCATCTGATTCGTTATTCATCTGCGATAGGTCATAGGTCATAAATTCGCTCTGACGATATCGCAACAAGTGTGCTTTGAAGTGACGTTCGTTTGACGCCTCGGCCGCTGCAGCTTCGCCTTAGTCGCTGCTAGTGTGCGCGCACCTTAAGTCTGACCATTGCTAGAAGACTTGAGCTAGAATTAATTAGGTTGCGCAAGATAAACTAGTTCATTATATGTTGACTGGTTGCAGCGCCGCTACTCATAGACCAGGAAGCTGTCGACGTCCTTGTGCAGTACGTCTGCGACTGCCTCACCGGCAGCTGTGACTTCATGGACACTTTTACCGCACCCTCCGAGGCTGGCATGGGCCTTCTTGTGGTGAGATAATTTTATCTGTTGCCTCTAGCCATCTTTATTTGTCAACTTGGGTAATGACTGTTTAGTGAAATCAACATAACGATGCTCTTGCTGACCAATATGTAAGAGTAAACTTTAGTTTTAATCTCTGTGTTTGACATGATGTGGGGTAGAATTAGCATTTGTACCTAGCTAAACGTATGTTCATTGTAGCTTTCCGTTCTGTGGTTTTCTTGCTTTCTGGCTGATAGATATTCTGCGAAATATAGTCTATAATTCATTACGTCATAGATATTTGCTGTCGATTGATACGCTGGCGCCAAATGATGTGATGAATTCACAAATAGATTGAACAATTATTTTTAAATTTTTTAAACAAATTGATTTTCTGTTTTCCATAAAGTATTGTCAGCATGTTAAATGTTCATCATGGGTAACCAACAATTTGTTATGGAAATGGTGTTAGTGCAGGCATTTGCACTATGATATTATTAAAACGCTGCCGGGTGGCAATCCTGCGCAGCCAAGCATTCTGGCATGATGATTGGTGGCTTTTGTCCACCCAAAGTGCTGCTGGTTATTATCGCACAATCAATCTGTTTTGGCAAGTAAAGGCTGTTGTTAAAAGAAGGCGGAAGCTGATAAGTGAGGTGGCAATCTGCGCTGACGTTTTAACTATTCAATGCTTTTGGAAAGGTTTTTTGCGTCACTCTCCTTCGTTTGCTGAACATAGCTTAATGTTTGTTATCACTCCTGTCAGCTTACTCCAGTACTCATGGTGTAGGTTTTCATTTCATTGAGATAGGTCATAGCCTGTTGCCAGCGCTTGTGACCTATAGGGAAATCCACTATTAGGGATTAAAATTCACTGATTGTTGGAAGAATCTGGGTTCTGAAATGAAGAAAACAGGAAGAAAGTATTTTTCATTTTTTATTTTAATAAGCTAAAATGATCTTGAACGTTTTCATACACAGTTGCAATTGGCAGCGTTGAGTTTTATATATTATATTATATCTGTTAACAGGTAGGGATACATTTTCCTATATGGAAACAGTTGTTGGTCTTATCACCGTTGTTCAACATCGAATCTTAAATAAACTCAGATTCTGTTAGAAATAAATAAAATGTAATCCGGAGTGTATTGGGATTAACGCTTTCGGCCAATCACAGATGCATGTTCTTTTATATTGATATACCAGTATGTTTGCTTGACGTGATGCATAGTATGTACACCCATAGGCGAGGCCTTGGCTATGCGAATTACGCATTTCATTTAAGTGTGTAACCATGACTAAGTGCTTTACTCTGTCAAGCTGTATGTCTCACTATTCTATGTTGGTAGCCTACTGTGTATTTCCATGTATTGCATCCATCTAGCATTGATTTATATTTTTGATTGCAGTGCATCGCCCCTGAATATCCACAAGCGTTCGACTCTGAGCCTACATTTAACAACATGACAGAATTTTTGAAACACGAAAACGACACAGTCTGTGAGTTCAGTCGAACTATCAGTCATATTACAATTTATTACGATTCCATGAGGTTGACAGTATGCTGATGATGCGATTTGTTTGTGAATCACTGGACCAATTCTCAGATGGTCTATCTAGCAATTCCATTAAATTCTGTTGGTAAATACTTACAAACTAATGCGCTTTTTTCAGAAATGATTTTATTCTCAGAAAAAGCAAAGGGTAGTTAGCCAAATCTTTGATTATGCCAAGGGCAAGGTAATTCCTAAGAAGAATAAGTTTGTAATTATTCATCTACAACTCAATTTTTGGGATCACCAAACAGATGATTTAATAGACTGACCAGTGAAATGGAAAGACGATCCTGTATGTCAAAGAATAGTTTGCTGATATACTCAAGCTTAGACTAACGTACATTGAAGAACATTGTTGATTGAAATATTATCAATCGTGTGTGTTGTTCTCGATTTTTGCCGCACTTGCACCAGTTGAAACAAAACAATGACATCGCAGGGAAAATATTGAAACATCAATGTTATTAGACATTTTGTGCAATAGACCAAGCTCTAAAATGTACTTGTCTGTGACATCTACAATTGTATACCTTGACTGTGACAGCGATACCTTGACTATGACAGCGATGCCTTGACTGTGACAGCGATACCTTGACTGTGACAGCGATACCTTGATGTTTAGACAGTAAATCAGTCAGTTTGCATTTGTATGGTAAATCATTGCGTAAGTTGGTCTCATGGAAAATTAGTGAGTATAGTCTCTTCTCTTAATGATATATTATTTAAATTATCAATTTGGTGACATCCAACGATTGGACATATGTAATACCACCCCCTGTTGAGTGGTAGCTTCTAAAATATAAGTTAAAAAATGGTTGTAGAACTGGTGGTAGGTGGACTAAAGCTAGACATTCATCTTTTTTTGCAACATCTATATGCTGTCACTGACAGTTTTATTAGAGCAAAAGTAGAGAAAAGCCAGATACAATCATACCCATTATAGTGTCCTAAATAAATATATCTGTACCTCAATGTATATGCTGTAATTGGTTATAATTATATTTATCCCTTCTGCATCTATCGTCTTTGTCAGTTGAACGCTAATTTGACATATCACAGCAAGTGCGTCTCTTCAAATACTCATGAACACTGGAACTACCCTGAAGGAGAAATTCCCCGACACATGTGAGCACTTGCTGCAGACCCTCCAGTCTATGGTGAAGATAGGTAGTCCACGACAAGCTAAACACGCTGTCAGGTGTCTGGCCAATATGTTTGACAACAAGGATGAACTATTTGACCAGATTGCATCGGTGAGTTTGTAGATCAGTTGCATTCCATCAGCCCTTCGTAACTCTATGGATAACCATGGAATGTTCTAAAGGCAGGCAATTCTCTCCTTTACTATCTGTTTGATGTTTTATGCCCTTGTGTTTTTGAGTTAGAACATATTTGAAGCAGGCTGTCAGTCATGGCATTCATTTCTCTACTAGTCGGAGCTTTCCGTTCTTATAATGTCCTCCACAATTATCCTTTACTCGCTAGAAGCTGCTGGAGTGTTCTAACCAATTATAGCCCTCGTTGCAAAAAGCTATATTTCGTGAAGGAGCATTTGAATACGACTCTCAATCTGCTGATTCACCTTGGCTGTTAGAATAGCCTTTGTGTACCCATTTGACTCTGTCTTTCAGCTGCCTTGTGGCCTTGACCGTTAGAAATATGTTAACATTCACAGTGATGACTACAGATTTGTGGCATAATTATACAAAGAAGGTTAATGAATCCAATTTACTACAGTTCCAACCCGTTTAAGCATAATTCCAACGAGATTTCAAAAATATAAATTATATGATTTAAATACCCTAATAACCAACTGAATTTCGACTTGCTTATACACTAGCCAATAAGCAGCCAACTTACATGTACACTAGCCAATAATCAGCCAACTTACATGTACAATAGCCAATAATCAGTCAACTTACATGTACACTAGCCAATAATCAGTCAATTTACATGTACACTAGCCAATAATCAGTCAACTTATGTGTACACTAGCCAATAATCAGTCAACTTACATGTACACTAGCCAATAATCAGTCAACTTACATGTACACTAGTCAATAATCAGTCAACTTACATGTACACTAGCCAATAATCAGTCAACTTACATGTACACTAGTCAATAACCATTCTGACTGCAAAACATCAAACTCATTCAGAAAAAAATTTGATATGGAAATTGATCTTATTAAAAACTTCCCACACAATCGATCAAATGATTTCCATAACCAATAAAAGCTTCAATACGCAATGATTGAGCGTCATTTTATAAAAAAAGCAGTTTCCCTTTACAATATCTTTAGCGCTATACTAAAATTCAGCCGTAATTTGTTGCTTTAGCCCCTTTAACATATGTTATTCACGGTCATACCAATATATAGAAATTGGACCACCATAATATTCACCATGGAATTGGTACTGCTATTCTCTTGAATAGCTGTATTTTAAGGCTTTTTATCCAGCAGTGCATATTTCATGCTTCTATGCATGGCAGGTTTTATGAAAACGTACATATGTATCTCATGATCTTGCAGTTCTGTGCAGAAAATCTGACAATGGAATCTGCCAATTTATGTACAGCTCTTGTAGCCTTGGGACAGATGGCCGTGCTAGCTCCTAAGGCTACGTTTGTCTCCACTCTTAAACCAATTGTGCAGAATGTTCTGGTTAAGCAGATCCTCATGCAAGACCAGGTTAGTAAATGGGCGTCTCTCCATATCCTTCCATTCAGCACCTTTGTAACTTTTAGTGACATGAGCTTTGATTTGAATCCCGATTTCAACGAACACATTGCTTTTTCTTCAAATGATACAGACTTTAAATGTCAGCACTAACCAAACAGCGGTATCGATTCAGGTCGGCTCAATAATTTTTAGACATTTCTTTTTTATGTCAATCCATTTTTAGGCATCTCTGTTGTGGCCATTTTCCATTAAAGTTTTGTTTTCTCATGACTAATGATTAGCTGTGAAAGCACCAGGGTCAGTTAGGTTCACTGGGCATTCATGGGTCACACGGAGGTTATTTCCTCACTATGATTCAGGATATTCAGAAGGTTACTACTATGTATTACTGTCAACATGGAGCTTGATTTATTACTATATATTTGACAGGCTCAGAGGCAGGTTAGAAGGGCATCCGAACTTTGGACCGCTGACCATATGTTATCTGAAGAGACCCAGGCTAAGGTTTGTTTCTGTTGGTTATGTTTTCATTAGGAAGTTGGGTTTCTAATTGCATCATTAGATAGAGAGAAATCTCTATTAATTGAGGAAATTTAAAAATGAGTTCACACGAAATTTTACTAGACTTTAACGGAAAGCATCAATATTTTTTATAATTTGCTATGGTTTTTAGTGTTTGTGACGTCTGATTATTAGGATGTTTCAACATTAAAATCGACAAAACCTGGTTATGGTTAAAACGCTTCGCAGAAAAGTATGTGCCAGAATGACATGACTAGTGGTGCAGCTGCCTGTCTCTCTCTCTCTCTCTCTCTTTGTTGATATCAGTATATCAGTCTCTTTGCCAAAGTGCGACCATAGAGGCCATAATCACACCTCTACTTGAATCTGAGAGTTATAAGAAAGGATCTCATCAAACTATTGTCTTATACCTATTGACTAGGTCTACTAAGACTAGAGTTGGTCTTATATCTCTTGACTAGGTCTACTAAGACTAGAGTTGGTCTTATATCTCTTGACTAGGTCTACTAAGACTAGAGTTGGTCTTATATCTCTTGACTAGGTCTACTAAGACAAACAATTACATCGATTTAAAGCTTGATGTCTTACCTGTATATTGAAATTATTTTCATTTGTATCACTTCAATGGTGCGAGTTCACCTTTAATGCTGCTTGTCTTTAGAATATTCTTCTGATTGCCTACTAAATACAGTAAGATTTTTGTATGATTGACCTCTGTGATGAGGAACTTGTATTCTAATTTCTGCAGATTCAGTCAATGAAGATGATGGTCAGGTGGCTTCATGCCATCCAAGGGACAGACAACGCGGAGAAGTACTGTACCTCGACTCTGAGGATGCTGAACACAATACTCGCGACTCAGGGTGACCTGATGGAGGCTAGGAGGATACCGTAAGTCTCCCAATTAAGACTGCTCCGTGTCGGTGTCTCTTGTTCTTAAGCTGGTCAGCATCTGGTGGTTATCTCTAAAGACACCAACTTATCATTCCTGTAATAATAGTGTGCCAGGGAAAGGGGAGAATGTAACGGTCCTCATAGTTGCTATTGTTCAAGCCTAACTCTAGGGATATGGGTATGATTTTCATTATTTTGTTGTTCATGCTATGACCAGTGTCTGTTGATGTGCTAGATGTAGGTAAATTACCCTCACATGATGCTGAATGTGAGGTGATGTTTGAACCATGGTGCTGAACATTCTTGATGTTTTTTTTAGCCACAATCGTTGTTTGTTGGATGGGCCTGATGCAACTGTGTTTTTATTAAAAAAAATTTGGGATTTTCACCATATTTTATGTAGTTGTAATAGTTATTATAACGTTACGTAACTATAACTTATATTATAGGTAATTATATATTAGTTTAACAGTTTATTACTGGTATTTTAATTTTTTGCTTTTTATAAGTTTATACAGATGCTTCCCAACTTACGGACGTGATACGTTCCGGGCGGTCGTTTGTTCAATGAATTTTTTGTAAGGTGTATCAGACTATAACTTGTGCGGTCAACTTGAGCTAAAAGTTTATCATTGTTTTTTTCAAATAGCAAAGCGTAAACGTTTTGCTCGGCTGAAAAAATCTTTTGGACGCTAATATCGACTAGTTCAGCTGTGCAGAAATAGAGTTGAGGTCAGCAGACACTTCGGAAAGTATTGGACAGCCAGAAAAAAAAATGCAAATGCAACAATCATAACGCAAGCTGCCGAGCAAATGATGTGAATATTTTTGTTTCCCAAGTGTTACCTTTTGTTTGTACAAGTATCTTAATTATGGTTTGTTAATGTCACATGTTTTTGGATATAAGCTTGCAGGTTTATAGCATATTATTTGGTAGCATCATTGCGGTTATATAAATTCGGTTTACAATAGATCGACACTCATAACTCCTCTTCTATTGCACATAAAAAGCCAGTTTGGCTGCAAACTGTGGCAAACATATCAATGAGTGCAATGAGCTTTTATGTAACCTTGTTAAATATAGTTATAAATGGTTATAGGGTAGTGTCTGTACGCACAACACCGTTCGTTTCTACCGTTGTTCGGAACACGAATGTTTTCAAGTAGGGTAGCAACTGTAAATGCTCAAGGATAATTTTATAGCTACCAATGCAAGCAAAAATAGGCAGAAGACTTTGGAACATAATTAATAAATGACCTTTTCTAAATTGAATTCTGTAAATACAAAAGGCAACAGTGCAGCAGCCTTACACTGATTGTAAGTTATTTAGACATATATAAAGGAAGCAACTCCAAGAGCACATCCTAAGATGCTACATGTCTACTATGTCTGTATGTCTACTGTGACAAATGACTATGTGTTACAGTCGAGGGGAAATGGCACGCATAAGGTTGACTGCTGCACTCAGCATTCTGAAGATAGTTCATGTCGGTGCCTATGCTGAAATAGTCAGTAATGAGACTTTCCAGAATCTCGCTCTCATCATCAACGTAAGCCACGCCTGGTTTTTTTTCCTCACTTCTCTGCTCCAATTTATTGTCAGTTATTCAACATGCAAACGTTTGAATAGAAATCTACGGCCATATTGTATTGTGACAAAATGGCTTCTCATGAAGAGCAATATTGATAGAGGTTGTGTTGAACTGTATTCAGCATCCTCGGACTGTTTATCTGCCAGTATATGCTAAGTATGTACATGTATATTTATAGTGTGTACACTTATGGATATGCTTAGTATGTACAGTAGACGCTACTATAACGTAAATTCCAGATATCTTAAAGAATTTATGTAAAGTTTTTGCAATATGTAAACAAATTCCATATGATGTAAAGTGTGAAGTCATGTGAGTTCTCAAATTCGATTTGAATGGTCACCATCTTGCCGCACTTGCGAGACAAAAAATGACGCATAGCGTTATATCTATTATCTATACAACATCCGTGACATTCTAGGTCGTTGTGATAGATCGTCAGATGTATCGACAAAACAGAGAATCGGTAGCTACGCAATAGTTTATAAATACATAAAGGCGATCAATTGGTGCAGGTATGAAGGTGAAGCGTTGGTCTATTAATCTGAATGTCACGAGTTGGAGTATCGTCTAAAGTTATCTTTTTTCCTAACCTTGACCTTTGGGTGCAGATCGACGACGAACAAGTAGACAGTAGCTCTTTTATAGTAAAAGTATCTTTTGTTTTGCTTTATCGTAGATGTGTAAAATATTTGTTATTAGTTTCACTCTGCAGAATAGGCTTTGCTGTTTAGAGAAATAAGCAAATCGTTGTAACTGAGCGTCGAAGATGTGCGCTCCCGGTCAACTTATTGTAAAATTGCGACAATCATGATCTATAATATAAAACCAGTAAAGTTGATCAATAAAAGGGCAAAGATGTTGATGCAAACCAATAGTACTGCAGTTACAGTCCACAAATAATAAAGTTATATCTAGTTTTTCCTTTTTGTATGGCCAAAGGGGTGAGTTTGGAACGATCTTAGAACGGACTAGGCAATTTACATGTAATTTACTGTTCATATAACGTAAAATCCCCAAAATTTAAACGTTCCAGGAACAGGTTATTTACGTTGTAGGAGCACCTACTGTACATGTTTATTTATAATGTGTACACTTGTATATATGTTTAGTATGTAAATGTATATTTATAACATGTACACTTACGTATGTGTTATACTAAAGGTTCCATGTTGCTGTGGTACTAGAGTTGCATCTGGTTTGCTCTGGTTTTTATGTGAACAGCTGTAAATGCTAATGATTCGCTGTTGAATTTTCTTACTTTTTGAGTGCAAGTGCATTTTGTTGTCTCTGGGAGGTATAACGTACTCAATGCAAATCTGTATTTTTAAATGAAGTTTTACCAGTTTGGGTTTTATAAAATTGATAAACGATTAATTATGTTTCCAGTGTTTGTAACATTTTTTATCGTTACACTTGTTCGTTATTGTTCAGCCGTATTTCGAGTGTACAATTATTTCTCGCATTCTATTTACCTGTTCATAACAATCGAATGTGTGAAAGACCTGTACAGGATTGTCATGATTTTGCTCTGGAACTATCTTATCGCGCTTAAACATTCCAGTCTTGTGAGAAGTGATGATTGCCAAAGGGCAGTTCTTTTTAATTTTCATGAAGTTGTGAAGCTTCTCCCATCAGTGGTACCGATTTCATTTCACCCACACCAATGATGTAGGACTCACCCCTCATATTTGTACATGTACACGCGAAGCTCTGTTTTAGGATCCAGTGCTACAGGTGAGAATATCATTCACTCAGAAGCTGCACAAGTACCTGCTGGCTATGAAGATACCGCTTCAATATATGTCTATTTTCTCACTCTGCGCTAACGACAGGGTGAAGGACAGAAAATCCACAGTCAAACAGTACATAGAGCTGAATATACAAAAGCGGAGAGAGTATCTGAGGAAACACCCAGCTACTAACAGTACGTGACAGGTTATTGTTTTTCTTGTGTCATACATGGCACAGTACTCGTGCTCCTACAGGCACCACCTCGGATACTCTGTGTTTTCATGTCAGCTTCTTGTTGTAGACCGAGTTCTATTCAGTCTGCTACCCGACTATGTGATTCCATACGCAGTCCATTTGTTAGCCCACGATCCTGAGCTAGAGTCCCATGATGATGCTCCCAACCTTAGGAACATTAAGGAGTAAGTTGATTGCATTTTCTCTCAAGTGATTGGTTGGTTCAATCATAGGCAATGGAACATACAAGTCAAGTGTTTGACGCACATGAACGTGTGTATAAGGAAGAGTAGTATTCAAACGGTGATTGTGAAAGTTGATGGGCATAGTGAATGCTTGATGTACATGTCAGATGTGAAAGACTGCCCATGCACAGAGATTCGATGGGTGAAAGTTTCGTTAATTTGGCATTTGGATACATTACAGTCATACCTCGACATATGAGTTCTCCAACATACGAGAAAATCGAGATACGAGCAGCATTTTAAATAAGTTACTTCTTTGAGATACGAGCCAGTTCTTGATGGCTACTATATGGCCAAGTACGCGAGGCCGCTTTCGAGAACAGACTCCCTCAGCCTTACTCGTCGTATCAGTTGGAAAAAAGTTTTTATAAAAGGTTAGCTAAAAGTTATGGTGGATGTGAGGCGAAAAGCGCCCAACTGGAAACAAATAATAACAAAATTAAGACAAGAAAATTAAAGTAAGTTGATTAGATATTCACATATTGGAACTTAGCTTAAAGTGTGTGTTTAGTAAGCTAAATTCATATAATTTAATTTCAAAGGTTCTGTTACACACCGTCACAATAGTCTAGTGTACCAAATGCATTGCTGACAAGTGTCTCTCAGACTGCCTTTAGCCACTTCATCTGTCTTGAAGCTAAAAACTTACAGTAGTGTACATAGTAATGTTACATTTTATTGCGGATATCAACAACCAAATAGTGTAGGTACTTGGTAATAATAGGTAATAGGTAACTAATAGGTAATAGGTATTTGTTACTTTGTTAGCGTAGGTACTAGATTATAACATTTAAAAACACATTTTTCTACCGTAATATCCTGTTATGTGGTTTTATCATAGTATGGTAACGGATTAATGTGTATTTAGTTAATGTAGAAAATAGTGCCTAGAAACACAAGTAAACTGACATACGAGTACCAGAACTCATCAAGTCTCGTGGTATGACTGTATAGTTTTATTTTAGCCTCGAATCCTGCTACTGATTCAATCATGCAGCTCTGTGGGACTGTAGTACACGCCCCTAGACACTCGTATTATATCTTCTAACATCATTTTACATATTCGTACTAGATGCCTGTTCAGCACAAAGTGATCATTGTAGAATACCCATAAACTCTTGACCATAGATCAGAGATTATAAATGATAGTCTGTTTATCCAGATGTCTATGGCTGCTACTCGAGCCCCTCATGAAGGACCAGGCATCGTTTTACTCATTCCAAAAGAAGATCTTTGAGTACATAAAGCAGACTAAAGACGCACAGAATCCTGACGATGATATCGGCAACAAGAAGATGTGGGCTGTGTGTGACCTTGGCATTCAGATTATCATGCAAAGGTGACCTTTTCAATGTGTCACTTCACCTAGTCACACATCATCTTTTTTATCTTTCTTTCCCCTCTTTCAATGCTTGGTATCAGCTGACTCTGGCCTGGGGCTATTCTAATAAGGTGACAAATATTTGATAGTTTTCCAGCAGATTGTAATGAGAGTGGCATAAATAATATTAACTATATGGCCAATTTGTTACATGATTACATGTAACAAAATCATACTACATGAATTTGTTACATGTATGCATGAATATTTATGTATGCACGAACATCCATGTATGCGCGAATATGCATACATGTAATATGAATATTCGAACTACATGTATTTGGAAGAATTGGTCTATTCGTCTAAAGATGAATATATCACGATTCGTCTATTTATAGATGTTTATAAATCGTGAAGCTCTAGTCATGATAGCTGATCAACTGTCTTTGCTAGGAGTGCATATGTTAAATACTTCTCGTTTATAGAGCTATACCTTACATCAGCAGTTCTAGTTTCTTTTTGATAGCGAATGTTTATGAACTTCATACGCTTGTAGATGTCCATTCAATTCCAAGGCTGTACCATGCGGGACTCCCCTTCTACCTGCTAAGCTTTTCACTGGCCTGGACAAGTCCAACTCAAATAAGGACCTCTATCTGCCACGGGACCTCATATACTGCCCTAGTCGAGGATCTGTGAGTAGCCAACAATTCATCTCATGGCTACAGTTTGATCAGAGGATGTGCTGTGTTTATTATTAAACAAGTTCAGGAAGCTTTATCAAACAACTTGACCTGCAAGGACAGGACGGCATTGCAAAAATCAATCAAATTTGCTCCGCGCATGTTTTTTTTATCATATAATACATATAATGTTATATAATCATGTAATATCGTAAAACCTGTATTTGAACACCATGGCACTATATTTTTCAAGCCTTTTCTTGTGGCATTTTATTAGAGGTGATGTTCAAATAGAGGGTGGCGTTTTATTTTTCAAATAGCTCATCAAAATTTTGGGAAGCTAAATTTGAACCTTATACGGGCGAAGCGAATGCCGCCTATATTTTGCACACTCTTTTGAGCGAAGTGACATTAACCCTTTTAGGTGCAACAAATCTGCTATAACTTACCTCCAATTTGTCGTAGATCACTAAATAAACGTATGCATTGGGAAGCTGAAAAATATCTTATCAGTCGATATCTATTCCTTGCAATTATCCTGCGATCATCTAACAGCCTGCATTGCGATTTGTTGGAGCTTTTAATTTTTTTATTTCAATCTAAATTTGAAGGCATATTGATATTTTATAACTATATTTTACAATGTTGCATTAAAGCTCATTGCACTCATTAGTATGTTTGCTACAGTGTGCAGCCAAACTGGCTTTTTATGTGCAATGGAAGAGGAGTTAACTCGTTTGCACTCGTCTAATTTCTAGGCGATTAGCCCCAGATACCGCTAATTTTTCAGGAAGTTGCCGTAATTCAAATTACTACTACAGGAGACAGACTTGAGATAATTTACTCATTCAAATTTCACAAGAACCAGCCAAGTCTCTTCTTTCAAATTATATTATATTAATATAGACAACTCAGATCTCTTTTAGGTAAATTCGTGCCTCAAAGAAGGTAGTTTCAGGAAATCCCCAATTTTGAAAAAATTGTCATTTGCTGAAACAAAGTTAGATTTGCACCATAAAAGTTGCAAAATATACAAAGTTTGACTGAAATTATTTATTTATTACACACAATACATAGTTATGAGTATTATTGATACATATGCAGTTAGTCATGAACATGAAAATCATGAAACTCTAACTTTTCCTCACGAGTATCATCCTTCAAACAAAAGCATAGCAAATCTATATGCCATTATAACTCAAATAAAACGTCATGAAAATGTTTCAAATAATAAAAATATGTTCAACAACTCTGCTCTTGACTTTTCATAATTCATAGACAGCTCTAAGAATCAATATGATCCTATCGAAACTGAAGGATAACGTTCACAGGTGTCCTTTAGCGGGATGTTGCCGAAGCCGAGGCCGGGCCGTAGTCTACACACACAAAAAAAACAACAAAGGTCCACGTAGTTATGAGCAAAAATAAAAGTATCCACCCAAATATTCCACCAATCCAATGAGCAGCACACACAAAAACTAAGCCAATCGACAGAGCCACCCATCATGTCAAAATATTCCAAGTTTCAAGTCATGTCTTGTACAACTCACCTTATGGTTTATTAAAACTTGTCCCAAAGTCCCTATTAATTTGAGACTGTCCAATTACTGTTTTAGAAATGGTCGCCGCTGGCCTAACCTAACGTCCTAATTTAACATCTCACTAACTATCGGGGCATTGCTGATTGCTCCCGAACTTTTTGATTCCCTCTTCTAGCAATGCCCCGATAGTTGAGTGAAATGTTGAATCAGGACGTTAGGTTAGGCTAGCGGCGACCATTTCTAAACAGCAATTGGACAGTCTCAAATTAATAGGGACTTTGGGACAAGTTTTGATAAACCATAAGGTGAGTTGTGCAAGACATGACTTGAAATTTGGAATATTTTGACATGATCGGTGGCTCTGTCGATTGGCTTAGTTTTTGTGTGCGCTGCTCATTGGATTGGTGGAATATTTGGGTGGATACTTTTATTTTTGCTCATAACTACGTGGACCTTTGTTGTTTTTTTTTGTGTGTGTAGACTATGGCCCGGCCTCGGCAATATCCCGCTAAAGAACACCTGTAATAACGTTAGTCTGACTGCGGCTGGCAGCCTGAAGATTGCATTTTTATTTGAGCATAACGATTCAATTTGGCAAAATTAAAAGTTGATAAAAACTTTGAAACATTAAAAATAATGTTTTAATTTAATTTATGCAGTCTTTCAATGTCTTACCACTTCTGAATCTGCATATTTACTTCTGGAGTTGAAAAAAATTATCGCGAACGATAGAATTTCAAATCAGCACGGTGATTTCCGGTTTTGGTAGATATTGAGATGGGTGTACTAATTTGGTTATAACTTTTGCCAGGGACGTCATAGAGGCATAATTTAAAGTTGCTCTGATTGGCCAGAATTTTTTCTTTCTAACTAATCAGAAACTATATTTGATAATTTGAAAATAACGATGCAAGGAGTCGGTAGATTTCAGACGTGAGTCAACTCGCGTTGGGTGCTTAGCAACGTTATAAATAGGCGAGTTAACTCGCGCCTGGGTGCGAATGAGTCAAGAGTGTCGATCCATTTTAAGCCGATTTTAGATAACCGCTATGATACTATCAAATAACATGCTATAAATCTGCAAATTTATAAGTTATCCCACGACCAAACGAGCGGAAGCGAAGTTAGGGAGTTTTTATGATAAATGCATGTGCACACAACTTACGAAAATTATTCATCAACAATGAGACGAACCCTTGTTTGAAAATTTCATCAACAAATTTAACCATCGTTTTGTGGATTAGTTAAAGTATAATAACGATACAAAACACATTTAGGCCTATTTAAATATGTTACCAAGTCTTTGTAAATTATCGAAATTCTCTAAAAACTTACCCATCTGATCGGATTATACACGAATAGACAGATGTATTAGGACGAAAATCGTCACAAAACGCTTGAAAAGCTTGGTTTAATAAAAGTTAAGACCGGAGATTGAAACGGTGGTCGACAGATAATAGAATGATTAAGTCGTGCGCATTTCGCGAAAAAATAACGTACACTTTTCACCAGTCTATAGCATTGTCGAATTGCCGAAAGTTTCGGCAATTAACATAGGATTTCAGAAATCGTTTCATTTTTGCCGATTTCAATTTTTTCATTTTCTTATGAGATTATTACAATATGTAATTAATTATAAGTTTGGATGACTACAGAACAATGACTACGTAGTACAGATTTTCTAAAAATCTAACGCAGTGTAAGTACAGGGAATGGCGATGATATTTTTTCTAACGGTTCTAATGAGATTATTACAATAATTAATTATAAGTTTGGATGACTACAGAACAATGACTACGTAGTACAGATTTTCTAAAAATCTATATAAATATCACAACTTCGTGATATTGATAGCTATGATGTTTTGAAATGTAAACAAAATTGTGCATTGGTTTTATATTATTACTATATTAATAATATTGGTTATTCTAATAATATCAGTGCATTATACTTCTAATATTGGCCAATATTGCATTTCTCTTTTTGTAGGAGGAGAGATATAAACATATAATCTTTTCCTTTCATTATTGCTATTTGTTGTATATAATAACACCCACACCCAGTACATTACAGCTACCATTGCAGTTATCCTATTTGACTGCTAATATTGCATTTCTCAACCATCAGTACCCTTTCTTTTTTCCAATATCACTTTGGTTGTGGGCTGTATGACAGTGGAATTTCTAGTATAATAATACTTTATTGAATGTTATAAACATATATTCAAGAACGAGTGACATAAACCATAATTATAATACATGCAAAAACAAAAATTGACATTTTTGAAACAAAAGTATTTGCATCCTTTGCTCGGTCAGTTGCGTTTTGATTGTTGCTTTCATATGGAATCATTTCATCTTCTGACACCTTCCACAGTGTCTTCAGACCTCAACTCTTCTTTTGCACAGTTGAACTCGTCGATATTAGCATTCAAACAATTTTTTTGACCGAGCAAAACTTCGACACATTGCTATGTGAAGAACCTTTCGCGAAAATAATGATAAACTTTTATATGCATGCTTGTGTCACACAAGTTATAGTCTGAAAATACTAGTCCAGATTCCGTCTTATTGTAAACCGTTTTTCACGTACGTCGAAATAACAAGACAGCGTTAAACAAGGAACTATTGTTAGCCTGATACAGTTATTAATTATTTCTAAGGCATTGGTTTCAAAGTTTTAAGAAAAAAACCACAAGCTTCCGAGTTAGAAAATGGACTTTGATACGAACAGCAACCACGAAAGAAATAATTGCTATTGATGTAACCGAGTCATTTTAGTACAATTTTGTGGACACCTCTACTGATCACTTTCTATTATGGGTTTGTAAAAATCAAATGTCAAAAGGGCGGTCAAATAGAGGTGTTGTTCAATTAAAGGGTTGCGCTTTATTTTTCAATCCTTCTCCTGTAATGGAGATGGCGGTTCAATTAGAGGTTTTACGGTATGCATCTTAACCGCCCTTAAATTCATTTTTGATAAATTTCTTGTAGTTAGTGCCAGTGAGAATTTCTTGCCTGACAGAAATTTGTTCAATCCCATAATGATTTTTCATCTATAAAGGTCAATCATAAATCAATTATAAAGGTTTGAATAATTCTTTTTATGATAAAAAGTTGTTCAATCGCATCGCATAATAATTTTAGCTATTTTCATTTATGAAGGTCAATCTGATTGGTTTATTATTTATAAATATTCCAGGGGGCTGCAATATGGCTATAAAGTAAAGCAATTTTATATCTGTTGCTCACCCAAAAACTAAAAGCATACGCTGATATATTTAGTGTATATTGTCTGCCATAGAAAGGAATAAATTCAAACTAATATTTTTTTTTTGAGCATTTGTGTTTAAAATGTATTCGATGAAAGCGATTAAAGGAAGGTTTGCATTGATTTATTAACTGTGCTACCATTTTATGTAACAACACAAAGATTCTTCAAAAACTTTTTTTAACAATAATACAAAGATATGTACTCATAATTTCCTAGTACTGTATTTGTTGCTTTGCTTGTTTTGGTCTCTTTTTTCTTCACGTCACTTTCTCCTTCATGATTACTAGTGGCCGGCTTCAGAAGTCATTTATAGAATTGGTCTGAAAATATTTGCTTATCGTATTTTTAATATTTGCTGTTTTCGTTGTGAGAAAAGCATTTTTTTTCTTTTTATAACTCCTACTTGCGCTAGCCCTTTAGAGAGCCTCTAGATGACGTGTGGAACACAAGTATCAGCTAGAAGTATTTTGACATGGCTCTGTTTTCAATTAGCATATAGCATGAATAGGTAGCACAATTTGTGTACAAAGATACTAGACAGTAGTTAAAGATGAAAACTCGGGCTAGGTGCAATCCTGTACACTCAAGTTCTTGAGTTAAAACTAACTCTTGGTAGACGTTGAGCTCATATTATAAAAACTCAAAATAAGAAACTCATAATAGGAAATCTCAACTGTCCTCTGAAGTGCCCATTCATGTACCTAACCCTAATCTGTGAGCATCAACTCTGACAGTCATATTGAACAGGCAAACAGAAAAGAGTTCTTTGCTCCGGGGTCAGAGAGGTCAAAGGTCAAGGCTGTTGATGGAGAAGAAAAGGAGATGGAAGAGCCGTTAACTGGTGGCGAGGAAGAATCCAAGAGTCATGGTGACGCATTCATCAATCCTGAGTGAGTCTTGTTCTTTCTGTGGTTTTGCTAAGCTGAACGTTTTGTGGTGACTTTCGATGGGGTTGCGTTATTCTTAACATTCAGCATTGAGTTCACATAGTTTGTTGATCCGCAGGGAAGATATGGAAGTAAACATGCCGGGAGCTCTCGGAAGGCGTTTAAAGAGGAAGGTGGCAGATATGACGGAAGTGAGTGGCATGGGAGACGGGGTGCAGCTTATTGGTAGTCTCCCTGAGGAAGAGGCAGCGGCTAGCAAGAAACCTAAGGAGAGTGATGAGGATGATGTTCCTCTCGATGCCGACGATGAGGATGTTGTGGTAAGAAGTTTGCTGGAATTTCTCTTTGGTTCCCTAGTTATGACTTTTGCGTTTTATTTCAACAGTTAGTAAAAAATATTCCATTGAGCAAAAGTAAATCCAGTTAGAATATTGATTAAATGTAAAAGCAAATGAAAGCTTAAACCATAACTACCACGAACAACTTTTATCGTATTTACTAGGTAAATCAGACACGCTGATTCCGATTTTGTAATCAAAATAAAGATTAGGCCACTAACTTTCAAAGTATTGAAGGACTTTTTATAGTGTTTTAATATCGGTCTCGAAAACAACATGATCGGCATAACAAGCTCCGCCCATAAATACCTGACGTGACCTAGCTTTTTAGGAACAGAAGTTACATAGGGATGTTTAGACCTATTTAGAATAATAGATATGGGTGTTTTAAAATCCATTAATATCTAAATTCAGCCTTAAAAATAATATCAGTCTTTTCTGAAAGGTAGATAAGCTATTTAGCATTGCATATTTAAAAAGCGCGATAACAACGCTAGCTTGTGATAAAACCGGGTTTTTTGAGCTCATTTTTCTCGGCGTCCAGCCCATTTTAACAAGCTGCGAGCAATTTTAAATAGTTTATATCCCTTTCATAAAAAACTGAAATTACTTTACAGGCTGGATTTAGATAATAATGGGTTTTAAGACACCCATCTCTATTATTCTAAATCGGACTAAACATTCCTAACTTCCGTTTCTGAAAAAGCTAGGTTTCGTCACATATTTATGGGCGGAGCTTGTAATGCCGATTGTGTTGTTTTCGAAACGGATATTGAAACGCTTTAAAAAAGCCTAAATGACTTTGAAGGTTAGTGGACTAATCTTTATTTTGAGTACAAAATCGGAATTACTGTGTCTGATTTACCTAGGAACAACGATAAAAGTTGTTCGTGACAGTTATGGTTTAATTTATACATAAATAAGGTGTGGTGAGGTCCACATGAGCGGTTGCACTGCAGGTAGTTGAGGCACTGGGCCCACAGAAGTTGACATAACTCGGCGATGCAGATAACATTCACCATCTCATTAAAATCAGACAAGTAGGCTGGTATTGAATAATTTAGGTTTAATAAGTGGCTCTTGACACTTCTTTTAAAGTATTAAGTACTCAAACTTTATATGAGTTTATTGGGAGACTGTTCCATTGTGTTGGAACTCTATATTCGTAATACAAACAGATGGCAGTTGCTCAAACTATTAGCTGGTCGAATAATAAAACATGTAATTTTAAATTAGATCTGCTGCTCTGTCAGTTTGTGCGTACATTGTAATGACAGGTACGATCAGCTGTTATATGTAGCGGTCTATTCTACTTGTAGATGAGCAAACGACCCGTTAGAGCATACACACGCAAGAAGTAGAAGACAATTGCACGCATGTTCTTGTACATAGTTTCATCTTCTGACCTCTGGATATATATATATATATACAGTATATACACGTGTACGTCTGCTTCTATTTGCTATTGACATTTAGGACATTTATATCTTCTATATTATTTGTAGTTCACCTTGAGTATTGTATGAATTAATTACTATTGTGCTACGAAATACAACATTTGGCATGTTGTGATATTATTTGCATGATGTGGCATGCTTTTGTAGCATACAAAACCTTTCATTATGTATTTGCAAGGTTGAATCATACGCAATTATGGTGTAGGGACAAGTTTGATTTACTACAACAGCAACAAGGTGAAGCACTATGGTATATCTATATAAATCCCAAAGTTTTAGTGTAGTTCGATTTGTCCGGCCATAGCTATTAAAATCCTAGAATGAAAATCAGAATTGCAGAAGATTTGATCTTGGACCCTCCCGTTAGCCAGTACAATCCCTTACAATTTCAGCCACACAAGATTGCTGGATCGTTAAGCAATTTATGTCGTTTGGTGTGTGCACATATGCCAGTGCTCTCCCTGACGTTACGACGCAGCATCATGGAAAGCGGTAGCGTAATTTTATGCATGCTCAACCGTGAAAGCAAAAAGTGAGCTCTTACAGTACTAGTAAGCTTACTCAAATAAGCCATTTGTGATGTGCCAGGCAACTACATTACCTTTCATTGTTTATAAGCCGGTTTTTAATACCCGTGCAACGCCGGGATCCTGCTAGTTGTATTAACAATTACGAACTAAAATCAAGTACAGATTTGGCTTGCTGTACTTTTAGAGCTACAACCAATGCTGGATATTGTTTTGCTGTAACCGTTAAAAATATGCTAAAGATGAACCTGTACAACATCTTAGTAGTTTTTATCAAAAAGTATCAGTATTTTTCTCTAATTTGTGATCATTTTTGATGTTTGAGGTGATCTGGCTGCCGGGATGTTTCAAGGTAAAAATTGACAAAACTTGATCGTGGTCATGCCGCTCAGACGAGCTCAAATGGTTTGTGGTTCATGGGATATCTATCTGATAGTGCAGTAGTAAAGGTACACAACTCCCGTTAATACATCTTTAGTTATGACTGAAGATTCTACATGGTGTAGTAAGTCCAACTAACCATGTATTAAGCCTGTATGTACATTATGCTCTGCATTTTATATAGTTGCCATATGAAAAGAGGGCAATACACAACAGGTTCACGATTAGAAGTACAACCGGAAGCATGACCTTGGTGACAAGACTCTAAAATGGTTACTTGCGAGCTAAAAATGGTTTCCAGTTTGGCTAATTACATCACACGCATAGTTGATGTATTTGGCAACAGAGAGTTACCTCTTTTATGAACAGCATTGAATACATCTAAAACCACTTCAAGTCAACATGTGTTTTTGCGCATGAATATGACAAGAAAAAGTAGTCATATAAAGTATTGTACAATATGTACGTCTATACAGTATTCATTAAAGCCAATGAAATTCATAAGGGTAAAAAGTTGATTTTAATAAATAATTTCATGGTCCCATCTAGACAGAGCCACAGGCTTAACATTCGCACTAAATGCACACAAGTCTTATGTAATGATGAAAGCAGCTGGAACTTCATTTCTTCCTCTGGAATGGGTCTGTCCATACCCTCATACCTAAAAACCGGTGAGAGACCATTAAGATGAGCAATTGCTTGAGACTTCGGAGAAATTATTACAGAAAGAACTCCCACAAATGCCCCTTTAGGATGTGAAAATTGAAAGCTTTTGTCACCCAAGAAAGCAGTGTGACCGACAAACAACTGGATGAATCATGTATAGCTCTACCTGCGTGAGTAACAGCCCAAGCTTCAGCTATGAATGCATGTTTACTAGGCACATCTCCATGAAAAAGTAACTGTTGGTTTTATATTTCTCCTGCCTTCCGCAGGTACTATGGAGCATACCGCAGGTACTATGGAGCATACCGCAGGTACTATGGAGCATACCGCAGGTACTATGGAGCATACCGCAGGTACTATGGAGCATACCGCAGGTACTATGGAGCATACCGCAGGTACTATGGAGCATACTGCAGGTACTATGGAGCATACCGCAGGTACCATGGAGCATACCGCAGGTACCATGGAGCATACCGCAGGTACTATGGAGCATACCGCAGGTACTATGGAGCATACCGCAGGTACTATGAAGCATACCGCAGGTACTATGGAGCATACCGCAGGTACTATGGAGCATACCGCAGGTACTATGGAGCATACCGCAGGTACTATGGAGCATACCGCAGGTACTATGGAGCATACCGCAGGTACTATGGAGCATACCGCAGGTACTATGGAGCATACCGCTGGTTAGGAGTCTGGCTACGTGTTGCATCAAACACTATTTGTTCAAAAAGTGTAACAGCTCATATTGATGATAGGCAGAGCTTGATTTAGTGACAAACTCAAAGGCAAGACAATAACCAGTGTTAATAAAATTACAGTTCATACTCTTTAATACCAGCGATAGCAATCATATATAATAGCCTACAGTTCTTTATCAAAGTAACTCATTAGAAAGCAAAACGTACGGATTCAGAAATTTGTGTTAGTGTTGGACTTGTCTCAAATAGAGGATGCGAAAATATTGGGAATCAATAAGATAGACTTTTGAGGTTAACTGGCCGAGTCGACGACCCTAATGACCTTGATGTGATCAGCGACCTAAATATCTAAGTCCATCAGTAAAATAAGCGGGTCATATTATAATTTTTCTAAAGACGCCACCATAGATATAGTAAACCCATAGATATAGTAAATTATAGATATTGTGGGGTTTACTATATCTATGGACGCTACTCAATATTTTAACAGCAAAACATACTCATGATAAAAATTTATACCCATTATTTGCTAATCAAGGAAGCTTATAGATTGCGCAATGAAGAAGTAACTCAACTCCGATTAATGCTCTTCGCTACTGCATGCAGAATTAACACACATTTTGAAGGCTGTGGAAATACATTGCTACCAAGGCCTTTGGGGATATAAAGTGAGCTGAATTCTACCCCGAGTAAAGATATTAAGGTAGGAGATTGACATGCCAACTCTGGCGTTTCAGAGGGAAGAAGCCTCAGTAAACTCTAAACAATAGAATAAAAGTGGTGATATAAAATACAACTACATTATTTAATGCTGACCTGCTAATAGCAGTCATGTGTCAAAAAGCGTACCTTACAATACATGCTGTATCGAGTGTTTGAAACCATCCCAGATTGTTGCTACTTTAGCATGAGGTCCACTTCTCGTTAGCATTTTAGTGTGATGTCTACCACTGTATCATCCCTCCCTGATGGATACCACACATTTATTTTATATATGTAAAATATATATATTACATAGATATTATATAATATATGATATGTATGATATATTGTAATATATAATAATATATTATTATATACAATAATATATTATATTTCATAAAATGTATTTTATATATATTTTAAGAACCCTCAATCAATGTTATTTATTTCAGGCTGGGAAGGAATCTGATTTAAGAGACCGGTTTGCTTCCACTCTATATAGGCAAGTCACTTATTTGATGGACAGGTGTGAAGAGGATGGGACACCTCAGGTTACATATGGCAGATTATACAATGTATATGGCGGTAGACCTCATGCTAAATTTTTGTACACAATGATGAAAACTTGTGAAAATTATCAGAAAGGGATGAGAACCAGGAAGGGGTGGGAATCAGGAAGAGGTGGGAATCACGAAGGAGTGGGAATCACGAAGGAGTGGAAATCACGAAGGAGTGAGAATCAGGAAAGGGTGGAAATCAGGAAGGGGTGGGAACCAGGAAAGGGTGGGTATCAGAACGGGGTGAGAACCAGGAAGGGGTGAGAACCAGGAAAAGGTGGGAATCAGGAAGGGGTGGGAATCAGGAAGGGGTGAGAATCAGGAAAAGGTGGGAATCAGGAAGGGGTGGGAATCAGGAAAGGATGGGACAAGAATTTGATGTGTTAAAAACAGGTGTGAAGCATGTAAATTCTATTTGTTATAACTCAGTGTCATGCCATTTTCCATAATCACTGTTTCCATGATGCACAGTACTTCAGAGTTATGCTCTCTCCAAATAATGGAAACGGCGTCTTCGCACTGAAATCACTGCGCACTGATCAGTGCGAAGCCAGTGCAAATTCCCAGTACGGAAACAGCAATTGCGCAGTGGCTGCGCATAGCTCTCATGCCGTGGATACAGATTCTTTGAGCGCCATAAACTAGTACATCAATTATCCTGCTTATCTTGTTTTTGCTATTCTTCCGATATTTTTTCACTTAAATTTAATTATGGTCTGCTCCTACGAGGATGATGAAGTGATTACTTTCCTGGACTTGGTTATCGATACCAACACTTTTCTAAAAATAGGGGGCAAGCCCTAAAGTAACATTTAAATAATCTATTACTTAAATAAATATTTATTAAAAATATATTATTTGTAAAAATTGTGTTAAGGTTTGTAAAACATTGTGAATGTGTATTGTAAATAAAAGTATAATGATGACAAAAGCATAAAAAGACCTTTATCTGACGTTTCTGACGTTCGGTATGCATGATCGATTCCATGTATCCATCCAGCGAGATTTATACAATTTCTCTTCTCTGGGTAATTTGCTGAAAACCACTGCGCAGCATGTAAACGTACAATCCCCTCGACTTCGGAGGGGGCTGCATTGAGGCACTGCGCATCATGGAAACATAGTGAATATATCCTCTACGGAGCCTTTCTTGTCAACCATGATGAAATTTTGCAATTTGCTAATATTGATACAACGTGCAGCCTTTTGGTGTGCCAGACTTCTATAGCTCCACTTAGCTAAACGAAGCGTCGGTTCACGTTGTTGTCACAACAATCATAAGTCAAGTTATGTTTCACTGTATGTGGCCCATTGGGTGAGTAACAGTAATATATGTTACTTTACTAGTGTTTGCAAGTACGCATCATGCACAAAATGCGAGGAAAGTAATCTTAACTTGGCTTTATCATAAACCCGAATAGGAACAACTTAGTGAATGATAAAACCTCCAAGAATCTGTTGACAAACCTCCTACAGGAAAATTGAAGCGCAGAAGCAAACAGTCTGCATTTACCACAGAAAACAAAACCATAACCTTGTACGAAATGGATAAATTATTAATTGTAACTACAATGAAATACTCATTTCCCCCACTACAGAATTCACGGGTTAGGAACAACTAAAAGAACTTACATAATACCTACAGTTGACTCATGCAATGCATACAGTTGACTCATGCAATGCATACAGTTGACTCATGCAATGCATATAGTTGACTCACGCAATGCATATAGTTGACTCACTCAATGCATACCGTTGACTCACGTAATGCCTACAGTTGACTTGTGTAATACCTACAGTTGACTTGTGTAATACCTACAGTTGACTCGTGTAATACCTAGTTGACTGATGTAATGCCTACAGTTGACTCATATAATGCCTAGTTGACTCATGTAATGCCTACAGTTGACTCATGTAATGCCTACAGCTGACTCATGTAATGCCTACAGTTGACTCATGTATTGCCTACAGTTGACTCATGTATTGCCTACAGTCGACTCATGTAATGCCTACAGTCGACTCATGTAATACCTACAGTTGACTCATGTAATGCCTACAGTTGACTCATGTATTGCCTACAGTTGACTCATGTATTGCCTACAGTTGACTCATGTATTGCCTACAGTCGACTCATGTATTGCCTACAGTCGACTCATGTAATACCTACAGTTGACTCATGTAATACCTACAGTTGACTCATATAATCCCTACAGTTGACTCATATAATGCCTACAGTTGACTCATGTAATGCCTACAGTTGACTCATGTAATACCTGCAGTTGACTCATATAATGCCTACAGTTGACTCATGTATTGCCTACAGTTGACTCATATAATGCCTACAGTTGACTCATGTAATGCCTACAGTTGACTCATGTAATGCCTACAGTTGACTCATGTAATACCTACAGTTGACTCATGTATTGCCTACAGTCGACTCATGTATTGCCTACAGTCGACTCATGTAATACCTACAGTTGACTCATGTAATACCTACAGTTGACTCATGTAATGCCTACAGTTGACTCATGTAATGCCTACAGTTGACTCATATAATGCCTACAGTTGACTCATATAATGCCTACAGTTGACTCATGTAATACCTGCAGTTGACTCATATAATGCCTACAGTTGACTCATGTATTGCCTACAGTTGACTCATGTATTGCCTACAGTTGACTCATGTAATACCTACAGTTGACTCATGTAATGCCTACAGTTGACTCATGTAATATTTACAGTTGATTCATGTATTGCCTACAGTTGACTCATGTATTGCCTACAGTTGACCCATGTAATGCCTACAGTTGTATGTATTCACTTAGTAAAAAATAATCTTACCCCCAGGTTGAATATCTTCTTGATTTATTCCTTTGCGGTTCTTTTCCTGCATGACCCCTGTTCAAACAATAGCTTGTAAATATAATGCTTATCAGTAAAGTGATTGTAATACGGAGTAGTCTTATTACCTGCAAGTGTGACACTAAAAAGACAAACTTTCATTACACGTCATGCCAACAACTAAAAATCAAGGTTTGTTGTTTGAAGTACGGTAGGCCTCAGGTTATGGCATCCCTGCTTCACGATTTGTTCGCCTTACGATGTGAAACATGAATTTCTCAGCCCTTCGTTATGTCGCAATTTCTCGCAATATGCCATCACCAAAAATGTATCTCGAAATTCAAATTGCCAATATGCTTTCTACTGAAATCCTTCACATTAGACAACACCTGAAAGAGATACGATGTTCTCTCTCCCTCAGTTTAACATTTTTTGTATTTTGTATTGTTTTTTATTGCGTTTTGTAAAGGCTTGATCTTGCGTGAATGAAATGATACAGAATGTATTGTCTATTTTAGTGTTTAATATAATATTTTAAATTTTAACTATAAATTTAAACATAAATTTAAATATAACTATAAATTTTAATTCATTACATACAACTACATAACTTAATTCATTAGTCAAGCGTCCTAAGATTGATGATGATGCTAAAGGAAAAAGATAATGATATGTACATAATAGTATAACATTTTATTGCAGATCATGAATACTAAATAGGTAGCCATAGTTACTAAGGTTAATATACTAGTCTGTTTTTAATTTGTACAGTACATGTACGCGTACAAATTTTGGATATTTTTACTGGGGGAGTTTGCATTAGATAATTACTATGGGTTCCTATAATAGCCCCGACACAATATTTTCGCCTTACGATCGCAACGCCAGAACGAATTAATGTCATATGGTAGGGTCCACAGTACAGTGTAAATCTTAGAACTTTAACGCCAATGATCTGACCACTTGCAATCAGGACCTCAATAATAATACGGAGTTGTCTTATTATTTGTGTGTATGACACTGATAAGACAACCCCAATTATCTGTCACCAATAACTGACAATCAAGGTTTGTTGTTTGATGTAAATCTTAGAATTTTACGCTATTGAACTGATCATTTGCAAAAACAAATAAAAATATGACACATTGCTCTATGACGAATAAGCTAATAAAAAACAATCGATTAAAAAGTCTGCAAAAATAACAGATAACATTGATTCTAGTATCACTATTTAAATATTACAGAAGTTATATAATTTGTCAAACACGTACTGGTGAATTTATTACATATAAATATAATAAAACATGTAATATAATATATATTACATTATATAACATTATTATATTACATATAATATTATTATAAATAATACTTTACATATAATATTACATATAATATATTAATATATATTATATGTATAATATCACTATCTGTGCTATCCGGCATTGTCCGGGTAATAAAAAAGTAAAAGTATTTGGACAGAAATTAATTTGTATTTAACATACAACAACATTTGCCATTCTTTCAAATTACATATCATGAGAGAAATGTTTTGTGTAGTTGAAATGAATTAAGAGAGAAATTAAAAGCAACTGTAAAGGTTTTCAAACTTTGTCAAACAACTATAACTTTCAAACTTCACATCATGAGAAAAAGGTTTTGTGCAGAACAACTAAATTGAAAATAGATAAAACAACTGCAAAGGTTTTCAAACAACTGTAAGTTTAGAATTTCATACCTTGAAAGAAGTGTTTCGTTGAAATAAATTAGAAGGAAGAATAAAACCATAAGGGTGTTTAAATGTAAATGTGCACTCATTAGAGAGTAATGGCTAAATATGGTCTACAGCAATTCACTACGATTACAATCAAAAATTATTTGGTATACAATTATATGATTTCAGTTCGTTTTAGTGTTGGCATGCGACAATTGGCAAGCGAAAATATCATAGGCTATAGACATACATAGAGTGGTATAAAAACCCATAGCCATTATCTGGTGTGATCACCTCCTGATAAAAATCATAACCATTAAAAATACTACCAAAATACTATGTTAACCTTAGTAACTATAGGTACCTACAATGATTTTAGTGCATTTTGTGGTTATGATCCGCAAAATATAACATTACAACGTACTATGTGGAGAGTTCTTACTTTCGAGACAGACGTGCATTTATGTGACCTTACCGCTGAATCTAACTTAAATGAATTTAGCTTACTAAACACATACTTGAAGAAAGTTTTAGTATGTATTTTAGTAAACTTAAACTTTTAACACAAATTTCATCATTGATCCGTTTGCGAACTGTGTTTATTATAACGATATACCGGAAAACAGATATGAATAACTCGCCATGGAGAGCTCTACGACAAGTATTGTTTAATAACGTATATAATCAGTACACTAATTGCCAAATTTCAAGTTTGAAATAAATTATTGTTGATGTCGTGGGCTGAATAAATTTGCCTTAACGAAAAAAGGACAAAGAAGCATCGTGTTGCATATACTTAAGTCCCAAAATATTTCTATATAATTTTCCGTGTGAGAAGAATTGGTCTCGAACCTAAATATAGTAAATGAACCTTACGAAAAATATTTCTTAACAAGGACATCAAAGCACTTGGCCACATCGGTAGAATATTCAGCCTGCGCTATAGCTGGAATGACAGATCCACAGACTTTGAAAAATATATATATAGATAAATATAATAATATATGTAATATAATATAAATCATATATGATAATATTATCCTATATAATATACACTATTATTTATTAAAAATAATATCACTAGAAATTCCACTGTCATACAGCCCACGACCAAAGAGATATTGGGAAAAAAGGAAGGGTATTGATGGTTGAGAAATGCAATATTAGCAGTCAAATGGCACTGCGGTGCAATAGGATAACTGCAATGGTAGCTGTAATGTACTGGGTGTGGGTGTTATTATATACAACAAACAGCAATAATGAAAGGAAAAGATTACATGTTTATGTCTTTTCCCCTGCAATAGGAGAAATGCAATATTGGCCAATATTAAAAGTAAAATGCACTGATATTATTAGAATAACCAATATTATTAATGTAGTAATAATATAAAACCAATGCACAATTTTGTTTACATTTCAAAACGTCATAGCTAACAATATCAAGAAGTTGTGATATTTATATAGATTTTTAGAAAATCTGTACTACGTAGTCATTGTTTTGTAGTCATCCAAACTTATAATTCAATATTGTATAATCTCAAAAGAATCGTTAGAAAAAAATATCATCATCATTTCCTTTACTTACACTGCGTTGGACATCAGTTAGAATACCAAAGTACTCAAGAATCTGTACTACGTAGTAATTGTTCTGTAGTCATCCAAACTTATAATTAAATATTGTAATAATCTCATTAGAATCGTAAACAAAGTCATCGTTATTTCCTGTGCTTACACTGCGTTGGACATCAGTTAGAATACCAAAGTACTCAAGTGTCTTAAGTGTCAGCTACTTTGAAATCGGCAAAAATGAAACGATTTCAGTACTCCTACGTTAATTACAGAAACCTTCGGCAATTCGACAATGCTATAGACTGGTGAAATGTGCACGTTATTTTTTCGTGAAATGCGCAGGACCTAATCGTTCTATTCTCTGTCGCTCGGCGTTTCAATTTCCGGTCTTAACTTTGATAAAAGTAAGGCTTAGCAAGTTTTAATAACGATTTTCGGCCGAATAAATCTGTCTATTTGTGTATAATCCGTTCAGATGGGTAAGTTTTAAGAGACTGTCGACACTTTTCAAAGACTTGGTAATATATTTGAATAGGTTTATATGTGTTTTGTATCGTTATTATACTTAAACGACTCTACAAAACGATGGTTAAATTGGTTGATGAGATTTCGAAACGAAGGTTTGTGACGTTGTTGATGAATAATTTTCGTAAGTTGTGTGCACATGCATTTATCATAAAAACTCTCAAACTTCGCTCTGCTCATTTGGTCGTGGGAATATACACTATTATTTATTATAAATAATATTATTATATATAATATATATTATTATTACATATAATATATTACATATAATATTTTTATATGTAATATATACTATATAATGTTACATATAATATTTTTATTTATATTATATACTGTAATATATCACATATAAAACAGTCATGTAGAAAGATGTAAAGACTCACGGTAGTCATCAGAATTATTCATTGGATAGATGATGACAGCGTAGCAGGCAGCAAAGACCAGACCGAGGCTTGCACCCAATACAATGGCTACAATGAATAACATCTATATTAGCAGGAAATATGTTCCTACACCTTTACAATGATTATAAAAAATGCTGCGTTGCCCTGTGAGCTACTTTTCATGGTTATTGATAAGCCAGTAAATATACCAGTGTCCATGTATCGATATATATTTCTAAAGTTTGTTTTCTGCCGTCCTCCAGTATGTCCAGCTATAGCTATTAAAATGTCTTAATTACAATTTTACATTTTGCTGAAGTTGAACTCACCGAGACTGCTTTCGCAAAATTAAAATCCAGATGCTCTGCCACTGAGCCATAGAAGACCAAACGATTTGTGCCGGTATTATATACCTTAGCTACGCGCTAATTATTTTAGCATTGTGCTTACACCTTACGTGCCCTGCTAAGAAATATTTTTCGTAATGTTCCATTATTATATCTGGGGTCAAGGCCAATTCTTCTCTCGCGGACAATTATATTATGTCCGCAGGAAGAGCCTTGACATTCTCTCTGTTCGGTCAGACAAAGAGAGTACGATATCTCATTGTTACATTTGTACTAGTGTCAATAGGTAACAGTATCGTGGTATTCAAAGTGTTGATGGATAGCTTCTGGTGGAACCATAGATATAATAAACCCTTATTATATCTATGGGTAGAACAGTAACCTTTTTAATCACATACTTCTATGGAAGAATTGTTATTACTAATTCAACAAATTCAGGATTTTTACTTTGTTTTCTCAGTTCGTATTAATTGTATCATTACCGAATCATCTTTTATTGTAATCGTAGCAAAACAGATTTAATTTAACTATTACTTGCTAATCATTTCACATTTACATCTAAACCTTTTTATAGTTGTTCTATTTCTCTAAATTTATTTGACCTGCACGAAAAATTTCCCTCATGATATGAAGTTTAAAAGTTATTTAGTACAGTAGTACTAAGTGGTACAGAAAATACAGTTGTTTGACTGTTTGACAAAGTCTGAAAACCTTTACAGTTGTTTTTATTTTCTCAAATCAATTTTCTGTCCAAAGACTTTTTTATTACCTGGGCAACGCCGGGTAATACAGCTAATACTTTTATATAAATCAGTATATGTATACCGGTGTATGAATTTCGGTTCCATGTGGAACGGTGTATAAACTGGCGTTCCATGTATACAGGTGTATAAAACAGTGTCTATACATACTAGTGCATATACTATTGCCCACATATTTTGCTTATAAACCACTATGCAATATAGGGTATAAGATAATTTTCATGTCTCTATATAAATCTAAGTGTTTGTCTTTTTGTCTGTGTCTCAAATAGAATATTATCCCTGTGTCCAGTTATAGCGATTAAAATCTAGCAATGACAATTTCGCAGACGATTTGATATCAGAACCTCGAGGTCTGAAGACCAGCGATCTAAACCACTTCGCCACAATCATCTACTGACCGTGGTGATGAAAGACCGTGATCACATTTATTACATCGTTTAAAATACTTATACTTAAAGCGCTTGGGGTTACTAACTAGCATATTTGATTGTTACGCGTAACATAACGATTATTAAACTGGTTTTAAACATGCTGATGTTTGGATAAAGATTTAGACTGCTAGCTTACAAGGTAGGTTACACATATTCATCGGGTAATTATTTCATTGCCGGCGCAACGCCGGGCATTCGGCTATATGTGTATATAAATGTAAATGTCTGTCTGTCATTTGTATGTCCAGTTATAGCAATTAAAATCTGAATGAAAAGCCTGCTTCACGCTGTATCTGAACCTGGAAACTCCGCTTCGACAGACAGGCATGCTATCCACTCAGCCCTGCAACCTACTTGCCATACTATAAAATAATTGTGCACATACTTATTTCACCTGCCAATATTTAATGGCAATTGGTTAAAATACCCATGCTTCACGCTTTAATTAGCACGCTTGAACTAATTTACTAAAAGAAATTTACTAGAAGAAAAGTACATGCCCAGACTTTCCCAAAATACTATATAGATCAGTGGTTCTTAACCTTTTTTGTCCCATTCCCCCTTTCCAAACATAAAGACAAAAATTATCCCCGCCCAACTCCTTCAAATAATGCACTGCAACTAGATAATAAACTTTATTTACATATATAACTTATATACATATATATACATGTGTATATGCATTTATTAAAGTCATATTTACATGGAATATTAAGAATGAATGTATATTGAAACTCAATATATCTATCATTGTGAGACAGTCAGCAGACTAGTGTGATTTCTGTGTTTGTTTGGATCTGACCAGAATTTTGATGTTAGGAGTTGTTGTAGATAAGGCACACCGTAGGTCAGCTTCTACTTCCAGACGGTTTCTAGATTTGCTCTTTATAGTTAGCATTGCTGAAAATGCTGACTCGCAAAGATATGTGGAAGCAAATGGTATGAGCATCTTGAAAGCGGCCAGGCTTATGTAGGGATACAATCTTTGGGCCTGAACCCAAAAGTGCACTATTGATAGCTCCTTGAAGTTGTTTGTCAGCTCCAAAAACTCCTCCTGAAGCTGTTCCGGAATCTCATTGACATTGCGCCTGAAAGGGTCTCGGGTCAGGCTCATCAATTACTCTGTCCTAGGATCTAACTTTGGAAAATATCTCTCAAACTCTGCTATCAAGCTGTTCAAGTGATGCTTTATGTCGGTTAGCAAAGAAGCGGAAAGAGCTTTCTTGTCAACTAATGAATGCAGAACTGGAAATGAAACTTCTACACTCCCAGTAGGCAGTCTTTTCACCGTGAGTTTGAGCTTTTCCTTGAATGCATTGATACGCATTGATACTATCAGTTACATTCAAAACATTTCTGTCTCTACCTTACATCTTTGTGTTCACTTCATTGATTGAACCAAATATGTCAACCAGATAAGCAAGACACTGATGAAAGCCTTCCACCTGCATTGAAGCCAGCAGTTTGCATTTGTTATGAGTTTTCAAAAAGTCATTGACCTCTGCTCGTAGATTGAAGAAACACAGAAGCATGTTACCCTTTGATAACCATCGAACTTCGGTGTGGAACAATAGTGATGAGTCACAGCATCCATATCTTCCCATAACTTGTGGAAGAGACGTATTTGCAAGACATAGCCTTTGATAAAGTTTACTACTTTAATCACTGAAGAAAGGTGTTCCTGCAATCCTTTGGGAAGAGCTTTTGCTGCTAGCGCTTGTCTGTGAATGAAGCAATGGGTACTCACCACTAAAGGATTCTTTTCTTTTACCAACTGTGCAAATCCAGCACGACAGCCAAGCATGGCTGGAGCACCATCAGTGCAAACTCCAATTAGTTTGCACCAGTCCAGATGTTCTTTGCTGAAGAAGTCGGAAACCAGGTTCATAACATCAGCAGCTGTGGTGGTCTCTGTTAGAGGACTGCAGAACAGAAATTCTTCCTCAATTGTCTCTGTGTACATAGCTTGCAAACACCATCAGCTGTGAAATGCTAGCAACATCAGTGGACTCATCAAGTTGAATGGCGAACATGGGAGATGAGTTGATCGTTTTAATTACTTGCCTCTTTATGTCCGCAGACATATCATCGATCCTCGATTTCACTGCGCTGTCTGAGAGGGATAAATCAGCTATCTTTTGAGCGGCTGTGCCTCTGAGAATAATCTTAGTACATTCCAGCAGACAAGGTTTAACTAATGCTTCATCAATAGTACGTGGCTTCTTATCTCTGGTGATACGGTAAGACAGAGCATAGGATGCCTCGGTAATGGCCTGTGCCTAGATATGAAAGCTGCCAGTGGAATCCAGTTTTGCCCGCTTAAGTTCTCTCTCTCTTTAGCTTCAAAGAGCGGCTTTGATTTATCCATGTTTTCTGCCTGTTTATTTCTTGAGTGTTGCTTAAGTTGATGTGGTTTCATGGAGTCGTTAGCGAGCACTTTCATGCACAAAACACTTTGCGGTACTTTGATGCCACTTTTAATCATACAAGTGAATCCATAGTTAAGGTAAGAATCATATGTTCGTCTTTTTGTATTTGACATTTCTAACACCTACAATATGTGATATGCAACCAAAGTATTTAAATACCTTCAATATCTACATGAGCAAAACATCATACATATGTTAGGCTACAGAGGAAATTGTCAAAATGTTATGCGTTTATGCAAACCAAATCGGTGACTGAACAATTAATATTGCAGGCATGTATATGCATGTAATATAGCAATCCTTACCTTTTCCACAGTTTTAGATCTTGGCTTTGTTGAAACTACTGAAATTCATTCAATCCTCGCTGCCCTTTATATATGAAAAATTGGTGCCACGGAAAACCCCATTGGCAAACTGCTAAATTCCCCCTAAAATCCCAAAATTCCTCCCTGGGGGGGGGAGAATTCCACCCTGGTTAAGAACCACTGATATAAATAAATATATATGGATAGCATAAACTTAATGAAACTTATAGCACACACAGAAATAAACAAACACCTTTATTTAAGAGTTAAAAAAACTTGTGCAAAAACTCTTTTTATTACCCATACAACTCAGGGCGTTCGCCTAGTAGTCGTAGTATATCAGGCAAACACTTTTCATAGATGTAGATGTATAAAATACTGCTCATGTACATCAATATCTGTAAAACTCTGTGTCAATGAATGTCAATACATCTAGCTGATTGAATAGCCATCACAACAATGCATAACTATAAAAATCGTTATTAGTGTTATGTACTGGCGATAATGTTGTTTTTACCAATAATGTTGCATGGATGCTATTAAATAAAATGCTATAAATCTGCACATTTATAAGTTATATAGTAATAAACTATCAAATGATACAAATACGTTTATGAACAAGTGACATAAACGAACCACACTTATATTACATGCAGAAATAAAAATTAACGTTTTTAAAACAAAGATATTTCCATCGTTTGCTCGGATACATGCGTTCTGATTGTTGCTTTCGATGGAACGAACATCTTCTAGTTGTGCAATACTTTCCACAATATCTTTTGGCCTCAACTCTTCTTCTGCACTGCTGAACTAGTCGATATTAGTGTCTAAAGATTTCAAACACTTTTCTGGCAGAGCAAAACTTTTTACGCGCTGCATTTAGCACAAATGTAACGTGTAAAAGTTTGCTCGCTAAACGTAACCTTTGGCTCAAAACTTCCAAAATGTTTTTATGTGCCATGTTTTTCGAAGTATTAAGACCACGTTAAACAAGGAACTACTATTAGCCTGAGGCAGTTGGTAATTATTTATATGGCATTGCTTTTCAAGTTTTTATATAGGCGCATGTACTTCGAAGTTCCAAGACCGCGTTAAACAAGGAACTAGTATTAGCCTGAGACAGATATTAATTATTTCTTTGGTGCTGCTTTCAAAGTTTTAACGAAAAAAAGCAAAAAGCTTTGGGGTTGAACAACGAGAGCATTGATTGTCAATAATGTAAACGATTAATTTCCAATACGATTTTGTGGACACTTTTCTGTTGATCCTTCGATATTATGGGTTGATGAAGATCAAAGATAGTCAAAGTGGCGGTCAAATGGAGGTGGCGTTCAAATAGAGGTGGCGTTCAATTGGAGGTTTTACGGTATGTTATAGATATTATATATATTTTATATATACACACTATGTTATATCTCTTAAACGTTTGATTTCTGGAGAAATCAAACAAAAAAATACAAAATCTTAGATTGACAAGATGTGAAAAGCAACAAAAACTTGGATAGATGACAAGAAAAACATACTTGACTGCCATTTTTTGAGAGAGCGGAAAAGCTTGTTGCTGTACTCAATATTGGCTGGCTCTCCAGATGCCGGGGTCCAGGATTTGAATTTCTTCAGATCCATAGTTGCAGCAAAACCTGAAATCCAATTTAGACTCTCTAAGATCATAATAAGCCTACAAAAATAACTGTAACATCACCTATAAACCAAATTAGTTAAAATTTAATCAAAATAATTTAAAGTACTGCTAACTACAGCAAATATTCAATGCAAAACTTTCTGGGTTCTGAAAATTAGCATTCTTTTGGTGTTAGCATAACAACATTCCATTGTCATTTTCACATTCCTCAAAGCATGACACAACAGGAGTTCATGCCTACATGAAGCAAAACAAGCATTGGGCAATCATTACGCTGCATACATGTCAACATTTTACAGTATTCATCATGAATGCAGAACATTGCAAGTTGATCTAATGATGCTTGATACAATGATACTACTGCAGAGCAATATAATTAAGTTCAGCCAATATTATGGGCAGGTAAACTAGCAATTAAAACAATTTGAATAAATGTTAATATGCAATTAAATAGTGAAAAATACTCCAGCAATAAAGCCATTAAAATTGGAGTATGTGCAGAGATCGAAAGCACCTCGGGCAAAACAAGTTGAAGTGAATTTCTAATTCTCGTCATAAAATGGTGAATGTGGAAATGTTAGAAATAGTTTATTTGCGCAAGTAACATATATATCGTGAAAAGTGTGTCATTACTAATGCACAAAGTCCTTTGGTGCGACTATTATTTAAAACAAGAATCCGTATAGGCAGCGGCGAAATAAGATGTTTCAACGGATATGTAGGAGCGATAGAAATAGTTAGCTCGCTAATGCTGCGAGTTCCCAGATCACGTGATAATGGGCTGTGATATTATTGGGCGAAGCCGAGTCCAGCGGGGAATTCAATCACTGAAAGCTGGGCTAGTCAGTTGTCCCAAAGTAATTGGCTTGCAGATTTAAAAGCTTTGTCTTAACGTTTTTCATCGCGATAAACTTTAAATAATCTGCAGGTTTATTGCTGGAGTGTGCTGACAAACGTTCGACATTGCACAGTACCAGATCATCTATAAGGAGTTACTGAAACACTCAGTAGGCAGCTGTTGACCTGTGCTAGATACGGTAAACTATTTTATTAGCCAAATGAACGAAAGTAACCGAAGCGTAGTAGTTTTGTACATGTGGCGTAATACTTGGTGTTGGCATTCAGTGACATTAGAAATAAGATGATCACCTATGACACTTAGTATGAATCGGTGAGATTGTAATCACTCACATAGGCCTATGACATTTTGAAATATAGGCTATCAATATATATTGCATATCAAGGACTATGCTATGCACCTAGGTTTAAAAAAGCAGATTTTCGCGTGTTGGTTTATTTTGCAGTTTGTCATGGCATACTTGAAGGGTTATGTTAGAATATTGCGTTAGAATTTTAGAGGATACACGAGACAAAATATATATTGTGTCTACATGGCAAACGATTGGCTATCCAGTTGATTTTCACCAAGTTAAAGCTCTTGTCAGTCGTGAAAGTTTTCACTGCCGTCGTTGAAATATGAAATTGAATGTCAGCAAACAGGTTTTCTGTAGGTCTTCAGGATGTTCTGTGCAAATCAGGTCACTTGTTCAAAATTGCAATGTTTGGCCATTCGTGCATTTTTATCAAGCTTACACGATGAAATATGCAGTTACAAAACTGCAATAGTGCCGGTTTGAAATCGTTGTTAGGGCATGTTTAGCAGGTTTGCTTTTGGCAGACTCTAATGACAAATCTTGTTTTAGATTTTTAGTAAAACTTCTACGAGGCTTAAAGCTCAACAAGCAACATTATTCACAGTAAGTTGTCATCCTCCTTCTCTATCCTTGAAAATCGTGAAGAAGCAGCATTGAACAATGCTTAGCCATGTTAATGGTTAGAGATGGCCAATGTTTCGTTTTGTTAGTTACTTTCTGTTATTTATGGTCTGCTGTTACTGGGCTAATCTAGTCAGAATAAGAAGGATTAAGTGTGCTCCTCCGGATGTATGGATTTAATGTAGTACAAAGGAGAAATAGTTAGCCTTGCCACTACCTCAATCAATTATGTTGGTGCCAATGTGACTCAACAAGCTGTCTCATTGCACTCAAGCTAGACTTGTTCAAACATGACTTAAGAAATACCTGGCATTTCTAGAGGAAAGCCAAGAGACGGTATGGATGTACAAGTGTATCATGACTCGAATGCGCAAGAGAACAGTGGTATTCAAACAAGGAATGCTGCAAAGAAGATTGAAAATGCGACTGCTCCAAAGCGAACAGCTTTGGGGCAGCTCAACAATGTGCGGCAGCAACCTGCAAGGGCAGTCAAGGTTAGCACAACTTATCTTTCTGATAAGGAAAGTTAGAGGTCGATATTTGTAAGCATTTCTTTCAGTTAAATGAGGTAGACACAGCTGACAGCATATGAATGTAGTACACTAATAGTGTTCAAGCTTGTCAAGAAGTACTTAATGTGAATTATGAACCATTGGTTGTAAGTTAACCGCACATTGGTCTGTAGTTTTCTAGTTTCCTTCATGGTTTGCATTATAACAATGCCTCACTCATTCACTCCCCTTTGTCTTATATAGAATGCACCCTTCAAGGTGTTTGAAGATGCAGAGAATATGCAACCTACAATATCCAAAGAGATAGAAAAAAAAGCCAAGGCAACCAAAAAGTCTGCTGCTAATATAGTTTCTAATCCGACTGTCAACCTACTTTCCAACATGGCTGCTGTCCACCTGCCAAGCATTAGGCAAGAGGAGCTTGGTAAGAGCCTCACTGTTCTTCAGTCCTACTAGAGCTGTTATTGGTTCTATGGTCATTGTATAGCTGGTATTGGTACAGCTATTGACATGGTGGGTCAGTCTAAGAGCTTCAGTGGAGGTCTATAAAAGGCAACAGTGGAAGTTCACACTGATTTGCAAGGTCATGTCTATATGAAGATATATAATTTGTTGTGAGTTCATAAGTTGTATTGCTTCTTTTGTTTGATGCAGTTAATGTTAATGCAGTGATGTTAAGGCAGTTCATTTTACGTAAAACATGCTTAGGCCGTGCATATGGAAAAGAATCAAATTTGATTTTTCAGTAAGGGTTTTGTGAAAGCGCATATGAAAGTGGTGGTGATCAGTACGTCCAACAAGGTTAATAATCACTATAGGTCTATAGGTTTACTGAGTATGCAAGCCCTCGTTTTTTAGCTGTAAAATACTGTTAAGACAAATCTGTTGGTTATGAATTGCATCATTTTAAGTAGATCACAAGTTTCTGTTGAATAAATATATTTAGGTTTAAGGTTCTCTAGTACTATGTCATTTTGAAGTCCGTCACTACAATATAAGCAGTACTATTGTCTATTGTTTTTAAACCCGCATAGAAACAACACCACAAAATGGTTCTGGTTGCAGATAATGTTGGGTCTCCTATGGCTCTCGATGTCTCGTGCATGGAGACGTCAGAGACTCCTGTGATAGATCCTCTAGTGGACAGGGATCTGGCGCTCTACTGTCTGCATGAGTACCAGGAAGACATTCATGACCATCTGAGGGAGGCCGAAATGAAGCTGAGACCCAAGGTAGGCTTTTGGAATTATAATAATTGCCTATTGATCTTGGCAGCTGCTGCTTGGTTTAGCTGCCACAGGATGTGTTGTCTGCTGCTGCGAATGGGTCAACTTCGAGATAATTGGCCAAGAGGAAAAGGAGGTTAGTAAAGACTAACTATAGATCCTAACTCATCGAACATATTTGATATTGTCGTTTACTGCTTGTTGAGTTGGCATATAAATCTATGGAACTACCATGGGCTAGACCTGTTGGATAGTTTTAAAAATATTTAAGGGGACTAGTCGAGAGGACAACTGCTGACATACAGCGATAGCGTTAATCAGCATTTAGTGTCTCATTGACGGTGTTTTTAATTAGCCACATAAATGAAGTTTGACTCGGTGCCCTGGGATGATTCTTTATAAGAAGTATTAATATAAATCCTTTTGATACTAGTGTCCCTCTTCACTTTGGGGCTTCATTTCTCAAAGATGTCTCATGAAAATTAACGTCTTTTGGCTGAAAATATTTAAAGGATGTCAGTTTTATTAACGGGCATTTCGAGGAAGGGTGCAATCTCTAGCTCTTTGTGAGCTTGTATGAGACTGGTAAACGAGGTTTGTTTATAAGGGAGGATATTGGAGGATTCCTCGATAGCTGAAATAGCTGGCACTATGAAAACAATGTCAGTCGATATTCAGTCTGATATCTTGTTGGTTTGGTTAACCTCGGGTATTATCTGGAAATGCTTTGATTTCTGTGCTTTCAATGGGCTATACTTCAACTAGGCTTGACATTAATGATTTCACACAAAACTTAATACATTACGTCATGTGAAACTTAGTAGTAGATATTGAGCACGGACAGTCGCATGTTTCTGTAGTGTAATATGTTAGACTGTTCAGAATGTACTACGTTTGAATGGTTACTGCTGCCAGTCGTGGTCGGGGTGATATTTTGCATTTGCTCTTTTAGATTTGAGCAGCGTTTGGCTTTTGTAAATTCCTATACAGTAGACAGTCCTATAACGTAAATACACAGACCATTGACAGTATAGGAATTTTATAGGGATTTTACGTAATACGAAGAGTAAAATTCATATGAAGTGCCTCCATTCTAAAATCTTACCAAACTCACTCTTTTAGCTCTTCAATAAGAAAAAAAACTTAATGTTTTAATTTTATTGTTATTGGTATTATTGGTTTGTATTGCCAACTTTCTCATTTCTCTTATTAGTTTCACTCGGTTTATGATCTATGATTGCAATAAATTCACAATAAGTTAAGGGGAACGCACACATTCTGTGTCACTTTACATCAATTTTTTCCTATTTTCGTTTCAGACAGTGATGGCTATTCTTCAAGGAAAAAATAATTAAAAAAAATTTTGTGTCGATTAAAAAGCAAAACAAAAACATATTTTCCTATCCTTAAAGATGTGGTTGCGTCAAATTTGAGTTGATCTTGAAAGGAAGCATTTTTTTCTCTATCAGTTGATATGTTGTTTGTTGTGTTAGGCGATCCCATTGCCAAGATATTTGAAGATTAAAATCAAAAAAATTTGATCACGATAAAAACGATAAAGCCAAAAAACTTGCACAGACTTGCCCAAAATGATGTCACACGTGATATATCTGTCAATATATCTCGTATTCACATCGGCTATTTGCGATATAAGTCTAGTCCTACACGGCTCTATTGGCATATGGCTTTGCTCACAATGGCTTTGCTGCCCGTTAATGCATAAATTGGTATTGTGTGCACTGATCTATTAGTGTGGGGCTCTTTTATAAGTTGGCATGTTTTGAGTAACAATGGTGACAGGAAACATCAATAAGTTTCTACTACACTTGTATTATTAGTTCAAAATTAGTAGTAATTTGTTTTCAACGCTAACCTTCTACGCTGTACCTCTAACTAAATTCAGTTTTGCTCAAAGTTGCACATATTTCCAAAATTTGCGTCATCGCTGTTACACTGTCACCATTGTTATACCCCTCAACTCATATAATTATCAGATTAATTTGTGTGAATTTCACATTTAACAGTAATTTGTGGTGTTGTTGATGTTCTCATGTATGAGTTACTCATTATATTGTAAATTTAAGCCATTTCATTAAATCGACCTTTTTGACGCAACCACATCTTTAACAAGCTTCTTCTAGCAAGTTAGCAAACGGTTGCTACCTTACAAATGTATTACTAAGACTTGCGACTCCGATACTGAGAATGGTTCAAAATTTAATCAAATCTATTCATGGGAGTAACTTATAACAAGTGCTTGAAACAGAATATTGTTAGATGGAAAGTCTGCTGGTCACTTCTGCTTTCATCATGGGTTAGACAACATCTGCAGAGCGGATGCGTAAATATCGTAACAAAACGCGTCAATATTCAAAACACTTCGACTCAATATTTGACTGCCCTAGTCAAAATCAAAAGAGTAGAACAAAAAGAAGAGCTCAACTTACTGAAGATCAATTGGAGGAAACTCAAGAAAAAGCAAGAATTAGAGTTCAGCAATACAGAAATCGGGAAAAAAACTTTTGTAAGTAAAATTATCGGGTATGTACATTCATTTTCTTCTTCAACAAACTTAATGATTTACTACATCTGCGTACATTATGGATGTTTTAAGTTAATGTTTTGAAGTGTTTTGTAAAAAAAAAGTTATTAAAGTTTAAGTTCATTTTTTATAGCAACCACTTCCCAATTTGGCAACCCGCAGTCTGAAGATAAAGCTGTAAAAAGATTGATTGAGCACTTCTAAACAGCCCAAGCAAAGGTCGCCAGACTGTCCATAAACTAGCAATGACGGTTGGACTGTCATTGTCGGAAGTTCGCAATAGAGATGAGAAAAGATAAAATAAAACAAATAAATAAAAAAGTAAAAATATGCCATTGGAAAGTTTTAACTTTTACATAGATCCTGATGACCATGCAATTAGTGATCCAGAAAGTGAGTGCAATCCCGAACCCATCAAATAACTAGCAAGCGCATTGAAAGAAGGTGATTTTGTGCTAACATTGCTGCCTAGAAAAAAAAACTTTTAGGCATTATGTAGGAGTGGTAAAAAGTGTAGATGCCTTTGAAGCTGAAGTGCAGTTTTTTTTAAAGAATGAAGACAAAATCACTTGTTGATAATACAAAAAATATAGCATGGGTAAAATTTCATTACATAGCCAAGTCACTGTCTTGTCCTACTCTCTCTAAAAGAGGTCAGTAATGTTTTGCAGAAGATTTAGAGCATGCAGAATGATCTAAAACATTTTGTGAGTACATTCTCACAATTACATGATCAATATTCATTTTTTCATCCTACGTTACTTAAGCTTAATCATGTTTGTCATGTATTATTATATTATTATACTTTATACTTTGAAACCAATAAAAAACATTTCAAGTTAAGACTTGTCTATATATATTGTAATCATTAGCTTTAATACCATTATTGATCTCATTGCAGTTAATTTAAATACTATCAAGTTTACAAAATATAAGAAGCGTAACAATGGTGACAATCGAATGTAACAGCGGTGACATGTTTACAAGCATGTAGTTCACCACTACCATCTAATATCGGGATAAATTTTAGTGCATATGTCAGCAAGCTTCTTTAAAATAAAACATAAGTTTTTATAATTGTGCTTCCCACCAAATCAGAGTTTTAAGGGTGAGCAACTAGCTCTTCAAAATGCATATTTCTCTGATGTAACGCGAGTGGCACACTAACTAAAAAGTTTCTCAGTAAAAATTAACTTTAGTGTGACATATTATACATTATTCGAAAGAGCTTGTTGAGCTCTAAGAGAATATCTGATTTAAAATCATCTTAAATGCAATACCAAGATTCTATAATTAATTTTCTGCTCTAATTGTAACAATGGTGATTATGGATAGACCCATATATTTTATTTTGTATTTGCTCATGTTGGCTAGAATAAAGATTTAAATCCAGTTACAGATACATTAATATGAATGTTTCAAAAGCCTCAAATAACGAAAATTGAAAATTTGTCTTACTCACTTTCTCCAAATGTTGTGTAAACATTTGAGTTCCGACTACCAATTCTACCAGTCTACGGTAATTCTGTCAAGCAAACTATGTAGAATAAGGTCTTTTTATCGGCACAGTTCCGTCGCTACCCACACTAACGATATACAGCCTCCCAAAAAGCCCCGCCCACATTATGCCTATCCTGAGGGTGGGGCTGTATATCATTGCCCACACCGAAAACTAGTTTCTTACTACTGTAAGTAAAATAAGCAAGCTGCGTCTTTGAAAAGAATATACATAGGGATAGAGTTTTAAGGATGAGAAATCTGCTGCAGACTGCATTTGAACTCACATTCTCCAGTTCTGCGGACATCCATATACCGTATCCAATTCACTACAATATTCTGCAAATCATGTTTTGCATTATCTTCAACAATATTATTTTATTACATAATTTTTACGAGCAAAAAAATTTTCATTTCGGCATAAAGCTTTTATTAAAGATATTCATCAAGTCGTGGCCACTCACGTAGTTTTAGCTGATACAATAAGACAAATTCATCTACTGCAGCAAACTCAAACAAAACATCATGGTTTATGCAGCGCACATTCAAGTCTCTTTCCCATCTATGGCTGTTTCCACACTGACAAAGCTGCTTCGGCGGGTGGGACCACATAAACATCCTGTAATCAGTAAAACAAATGCAATAAATATATGTCATTCATAGATATGTCATTCTAACGCGTATCTACTGGAAGCTCTCAAATTGGGAGTTAGATAGATTGCGAGTGTAATTTTAAAAACGAATAAATGTTTAACCAAGGCATAAGTACGCCAAGCCAACGATTCGAAGCTTTGGTTCTGGAAATTAAAGATTTGCATTGATCAATCAATTTTCTTCACTTTCTACAAGTGAGAAGTGAACATCTAAAGTCAAAGCATAAATCTAGTTTGCTAGATAAAACTGCCACAGAAAATTTGAAGCAAATGTAGCTAGGTGAACCAACAAAAAAGTATAAAACGATGATTAGTGATAGCAAAAAGTTATATAATTTTATTAATTAGTACATATATTGAGTACTAAAAATATTACCTTTAGTATATTCATCAATCTAAGCCACTGTATTGCTAGATTCTAAGGATTAAAAAGAAGCTGTCAAGAACTAACTGTACATACGTATCTCGCACGCACAGGAAATTACATTTCAGCCTCAAACAGGGAAATATAATCTGAATGTAAACTCAACAGTATATCTATAGGAGACTCAAAGTAAAAAATAAATTTACCTCCATTCTCCAATCTTCCTTCGTAGCACTTTAACCACCTGATGCCCAGAAAACTCAGAGTCACCTTCGCAGTAACTTCACAGCAATTTTTACAATTATGTTGTTCACCAATAAAACGTGTCGATCGAGTAATTCATTAAAGTAACGATGTTAATTAATTTAGTAAATGTCGATGTCCATGCGATTTAATAATAGAGTAAAATCCCTAAATTTGATATCACAGACAACGCGTTTTGTGAGTGATAACATTTATTACGTCATATAAAAATTTCGCGTTGATAATTGGCTAATGAAGCGACCTTATATTTATCGATCGTGGTTTCTTTTCAGATGTATCAATATTGACGTCACGAAAGAAGCACCCGCTGGAACGTGAGCTTTTTAAGATGGCTTCATTCAAACGCATATATCTCTGGGCAGTGTTGGTCTACAAAGACAAAAATGGCATCAAATTGTAGCTGATGTTTTAGCCTTTTGTGGGTCTTAGGGTCAGAAGGCACCCTCGGAGAGACCCCCCATCTATATATAGTGTTACAAACTGTTATTCTGGTATAGTTTTTCAAGACAAATCCAATGGTATACTTGGTTTGTTCACCAGACAAACGGTTTTCATTTTATGAATCAGAATGTAGTTTCGAAGTCATGTTTCTCATGCAAAATATCTTGATGAAAGTCTCAGGGTATCCACTTTAAAAGTGGTTATTATAGTGCTAAACGGTGTGTATCATGACAATATGGGAGCAGAATTTTCAATTACAATTTTTATTCAGGTAGAAAGAGACAAAAAGTCATAAGTGCGAAATCAGGTTGGAGTTTGGATCGTGGGTAGGACCCCGTACACAGAGAAGAAAAATTCTGAGACCATAAAAACATCAGATAGGTTTCAAGGATTAGCCATACAACATTTCAAGTCGATATCTTTAGAATTGACAAAATGGCAGCGTTTTAAAGATTGAAAACACTGACAAAAAGCGAATAATGAGAAAATGCTGCCTAAAGTTTGGGAATAGAAAACGGATGATTTCTTTACAGTTATGGGCAGATGGATTGTCCCATACCCTTTTAAAACCCTCAACTTGAATATGTATTATTAAAACCCTCCACTTGAATATGTATTATTAAAACCCTCCACTTGAATATGTATTATCATCTGGTGCAGCTGACCTTCTGTTTGCCTTCCTAGCAGCAATTACCACAGGTTCAGCTGCCTTGTTTCTACATACCACCCGGCAGCGATCAATATCTCAGGCATATTGTCTCTAGAAGTGGCCAGCATTCAGTCCAAGTTATAAGTGTTTTAAAGTGGTTTGACATACTTTTTAGTGGCAGCAATGGAAAGAGCACACTTGAATTATATAGGAAACATGTTTTGCTTGAAAATCATTTTTTTTGAAAAAAAAATTATTTTGAGGGTGCCTTCTAACCTTAATTAATTTCATTAAATCGACCTTTTTAACGCAACCACATCTTTAAGTGTCTAAGGGAGGTTAGGATAAAATATGCCTTTCGAAAAGACTACAACTCGTAACATTCATCTTGGTAACATTCAGCCTTGGATATCAACATTGTAACACCTGCACCAACTCACCGTCTGTCTTTATTGATTTCAGAATATTTCTACGGCTACTTACTCCGCATGCTTTATCGACATGCCTGACGATCTTTCACGGCGAACTAGACTGCCACGGTGCTAGTATATATAATAGAGAGAAATGCATATTGAAATGTTGTATTGTTATCTTTTGTATGAGCAGCTCAACTACATGAGAAAGCAGAATGACATCTCACCTCAAATGAGAACGATTCTGGTTGACTGGCTTGTCGAGGTTGGTGAAGAGTATAACCTCCATGATGAAACGCTCCATCTCGCTGTAAACTATATCGATCGGTTCCTCTCTCAGATGTCAGTCCTTCGGGGAAAGCTCCAATTGGTTGGCACAGCTTGCATGTTCATTGCCAGGTGAGTGTTGTGTTTGTAACCCGTCAAGTGAGGGTTCGTTGGTCGAATGATCTCCTGGTAAGGTTGTTACCGCTTATGTTTGTGTATTTGCTCTATGGATCAGAAGGATGGTGTTGATGCTTAGCTAGTTCACGGAGGAATGATTTCTCTGTGAAGTATCTTTTTGGCTTTAGATTAAACCTTACGGATTCAAAATCACAACTGCAAAACTTTTAGACTTGTTTTGACAGTATGGAAGTGTAAAGATGTTGAATATTTGCATTGTTTATACACAATTAAACACAATTACCTCTCTTCGTGGCATGTACCACAAAGGTTCTATATCAGACCAGGCTTGCGTGAATGTATAATTTACTTGTCAAATTTCAAGTGCTTGTTCGGGTACTTGAGATGCAACAGCTGATAGAAGTGGAATAGCAATGATGTATTGGCGCATATGTATGCATCAAAACTGGTGAGTACAAATGTTACTGTGTCAAAATGTATCATAATACTTATTATACTTAATATATTGTTGTGCTGAATATGTTTAAAATAATGTATCTGAACAGGTTGCTAATTTACTCTTACAGACAGATTGCTTCACTGTTAGGGTGTTTTAGTGATAAATTTGTGTTTTAGGTTAACCATTGCAAGGATTAGACATTCATATTAGGCGGGAGCGATGTCGATTGTAAAAGACTGACCTTGTCGCCTAAGGGCATACCTCGGCAAGCGCACCAGCTCGTCATTTGGAAAGGTTTCTCAGTTGAAATGAAGACTTACAAGCTCGGATGCTGCCCAGTTGATAGCAATAAATCTACAGATAAAATACAAATTTGTAATTTTCATTTTGAAGTGATTAAATGAGTTGGTTTAGAAGATCCGGTTTTGTGACGATGCAATATTCATCAAGAGATTTGGTGCTTAGTCTCGAAGATGCAGAATTTTGATTATCTCAAACAGGGGTGGTCAAACTACAATCTGTAAGCCAAACTATGGTCTATGGGCCAAATGTGGCCCACTTGCCTCTGGAGTGGCCCACTCGCTTGATGTTCAATTTTGTGTCTAATTAATAGTTGGTGAAACTTACTGGATTTGTCCTGCATAATCTATGTGCTGTATAATTATTGTGAGCATCCAAAAATTCTGCATCACACAACATGATGTCTAGACCAAATCTATGGTTATACACGTATATATAGACTTTTAAATATAGTAGACGCTCCTATAGCGTTAACCTCCTACAATGTGAGTTCTAGATAACGTGAAGAATTTATGTGAAGTTTTCGCTTTGTGCTATGTAAAAATTCCATATAACATAAACGGCCAAGTCGGTGAACATTCTCAAATTTGAATTAAATAATGATAATTTTGTAGTCAACCTTGAAAATATGGCTTTCTCTTTTGTCGCACTTATGAGATGAAGAGTTGTGCAGAGTTATCTCTATTATATATACAGTAATACTTCAACATACGAGTGCTCCAACGTACGAGAAACTTGAGATACGAGCCAGCTTTTAAGCAAGTTTTAGCACTAACATACGAGCCATGTTTGAGATACGAGCACGTGAGTCAGTTGCCAAGTATGCCGGCGGTGTTTTATGAGAACAGCATCACTCTGTATTTTTCAACTGCTCAGGTTATACTTTTGTACCGTGTTTTTTGTGTGGGGTTTGCAGTGCAGAATTATGTAAATTCAAAGTATTCTGCGTTGACCAAAAGTTTGCCAGTAAAATGAAAGATAATGCAAAGAAAAACCGATTGATAACAGTTGATATTAAACGGAAAATTATTGAAAAATATGCGAAATATGTATGCGTGATTGAGCTAGCTCAGCAATATGACAGAAATACATCCACAATTATCAAAGGATTATATTCAGGGCATTTATTTAGTTCGCAAAAGGACAAACCATAGTTTCTAAACGGCACAGCAATCTTCGCGACCTCTGATGGAGAGACTGCTCAGGCATTGGATAAAAGATAAGCAATTGGCCGGGGACAGCGTAACTGAAACGATGCTATGTGAAAAGGCCCGTGCGATCTATCAAAACTATAAAAATAGACATTCGGACAAGTTGGCTAGTGGTTGTGCTTTAACCTTTTGTGACAACACCTGTGTTCGTCCTAATCGCATCATGTTGAAAGGGCGACAAGGGCAAACGTCCTTAGATAGGTTTATCTTAAAACGGCTGGCTAGTCGCGAAAGCGAAACTAAGGAAAAATTAGCTAACCAGCGAGAAACTTCAAACTACGAACGCTGAAAAATTTTTAATTACGTTAAGTTAAAAATAAAAGTTTGCTTTTATATATGCCTCTAAGTTTGTCTTTTAAGACATTAAAGATGTAGTTGCGTCAAATTTAAGTTGATCTTAAAAGAAAGCATTTTTTTTTCTCTATCTGTTGTTTGTTGTGTTACGCGATCGCATTGCCAAGATATTTGAAGATTAAAACCGAAAAAATCTGATAGCCGTAAAAACGCTCAGGCCACCAAAATGTGCCCAGACTTGCCCAAAATGATGTCACGCGTTAGGCAACCTGTCTCTATCTCTCGTATTCACATCGGGTATTTGCGATAAAAGTCTAGTCTTACTCTATTGGCATATATCTTATTTTGTATTTGCTCATGTTGGCTAGAATAAAATTTTAAATCCTGCTACAGATGCATTATTATGAATGTTTAAAAGGCCTCAAATAACGAAAATTGAAAATTTGTTCTACTCACTTTCTCCAAATGTTGTGTAAACATTTGGGTACCGACTACCAATTTTACCGGTCTATGGTAAATCTGTCAAGTCACTTATGTAGAACGCGGTCTTTGTATCAGCACAGTTCAGCAGCTACCCATACTAACGATATATAGCCCCCATAAGCCCCGTCCACATTATGTCGCCTATCCTTGGGGCGGAGCTGTATATCATTGCCTACACCGTCTACGTACTAGTTTCTTACTAGTAATATTCTTACCGAATACTACCTAAGTGAAATAAGCAAGCCACGTCTTTGAAAAGAATATAGACAGGGATAGAGTTTTAAGGATGAGATGTCTGCTGCAAACTGGATTTGAACTCACATTCTCCAGTTTTGCGGACATCCATATACCATATCAAATTCACTACAATATTCTGCAAATCATGTTTTGCATTATCTTCAACAATATTATTTTATTATATAAATTTTACAAGCAAAAATATTTTCACCTCGGCATAAAGCTTTTATTAAAAATATTCATCAAGTCGTGGCCTCTCACATAGTATTAGCTGATACAATAAGACAAATTCATCTACTGCAACAAACTCAAACAAAACATCATGGCTTATGCAGCACACATTCAAGTCTCTCTTTCCCCTTTATGGCAGTTTCCACACTGACAAAGCTTCTTCGGCTGGTGGGACGACATAAACATTCTGTAATCAGTAAAACAAATGCAAAAAATGTCATTCATAGATACCCTAGGACACTTATGTATTCGCGGCATCTAACTTTCGCATTTTCGCGGCAGCATACTCTCGCGAAAATTTCATGAGCGAAACTAAACTATCATAACGAACAAGCGAAAACGCAAAATTAAATGGCTTTGTTCATTGATATTCACAATAAAATCGTCATATTAGAAATGCAGGCAAGTTTCGTGTGTGGTTGGCTCATTGGGTAATTTTTGCTAAACTCAATATAGCTAATACACCGACTGAGCAGCATGGCCAAACAAATTAAGATAATAAGTTTTTATGGAAAAGCCTAGACAAATTAGGAAGATGATGATATTAGTTTAGTCATTGAATTTGTAACTGATGAGGATGACAGTCTAATAGGGAAAGTCATAAAATTGAATAATAATTATTGTGGTGATGAATTTTATTACCAACCCGAAGCAATAACAACCTGGAGCCATGGCCACCGCGTGTTATAAATACTTGAATTCTAATATCGGTACCGCATAGGTCACTGCGTCAGGGACCTTGATGTCATTGCTAGTCCAGGAAACAAATGGCAGCAAGCTATCAAATTGCATTATTGATATCGCCTACACATTTCTACCTGTGGTTCACAAATAAAAACTACTGTACTTTTCGGACTATTAGCCGCTACCTTTTTCTGATGATTTGAGCTATGCGGCTTATATAAGGGTGCGGCTAATCTGTGGCTTTTTCTTTAACCGCTAGGGCGCACTAACGGGAATCTCCAATTAGTGGCTTCTAGCGGTGAAAGAAAATACGAAACAATGCCTCACGGTACTGTCCCATTAGGCACTAAGTTAAAAAGCGTCGGATAATACGAAACGGTGCCGTTCTCGACTGTTCCGTTTTAAACAGGAAAGTTGCTGCCACGTTAAAAAGCATAGTCCTTAGTTCTGCGGCCTATTCAAAGGTGCGGCTTATGTATTGTTTTATTATCGTTTATTGGAAAATAAAGCAGATGCAGCTTATATAGAGGTGCGTTTTATAGTCTAAAAAGTACTGTAGTCCCAAATTGAAACATATTTCGTACCAGTGAACTGGACCTGAGGAATCTAATGATGTTTGTTCCACTGCATTTGTTTTCACATCACTATATTTTCGCACTCATCAGAGCTGCGAAATTAAGTTGCAGCGAAATTTTACTCTGTATGCTACTCACGAAACTAAATACTAGCGAAATATAAGTGTCCTAGGGTATGTCATTCTGAAGCGTATCTATTGACAGCTTCCAAATTGGGAGTTGGATTGCAAGTTGAATTGGAGATTGCGAGTGTAATTTTAAAAAACGAATAAACATTTAATAAAGGCACAAGTACGCCAAGCCAACGATTCGAAGCTTTGGTTCTGGAGATTAAAGATTTGCAATGATCAATCGATTTTACCCACTTCCTACGAGTGAAAATAATTTGTAATCATGACTCTAATTTACCAAAGAAAATTCGAAAAAAATATTATAGCTAGGTAAAACGGCAGATAAGCTATGAAACGATGATTGGAGATAGCAAAGAATTATCATTTTATTAATTAGTATATGTATTTATGACTATAAAAATATTACATTTACTTAGGTGTAGAAGACTCTAAGTTAATTTACCTCCATTCTGTCTTCCTCTGCAGCAAAACGCTGCTGACGCCTGTCAGCTTTGACCATAGGCTGTCTACTCCAATCTTTTACTAAAAGTTGCTCAGATAACTTTGAGTAGCGGTCACTCGAACTTGAAGCCATTTTAAAACTATGTATAACTTAGTAATTGTTGAAACGCGTTGAATCAGTAACTATGAGAATGAATTCTCTAATTATGAGAATCTTCGAGATCACAGACAACGCGTTTTACGAGTGATAACATTTATTACGGCCTATGTAAAAATTTCGCGCGCATGATTGGCTAACGAAGCGACCTCATATTTATTGCTCGTGGTTTCGTTTCAGATACCTTGCTTGTGACGTCACGAAAGAGGCACCCGCTGGAACGTGAGATTTTTAAGAGGGCCTCATTCAAACGCATATACTCTGGACAGGGTCGGTCTACAAAGACAAAAATGGCATCAAATTGTAGCTGATGTTTTAGCCTTTAATGGGTCTTAATTTCATTAAATTGAATTTTTTGACGCAACCACATCTTTAATAAAATCCAAATTTATCAAAGTCAACTGTTGTAATGAAGGATAACTTATATCTCCCGCCCTGGCAAATGCTAGCGGCAAATGCTAGCGGCAAATGCTAGCGGCAAATGCTAGCGGCAGCTGCGATTGTATGTATTTAATTTTACATTTTAATTAATCACATTTCCTTGCATTATTTTTTAATTGTTGCTTTTTGAAAGCATGTGGTAAATTAGAACAATAACCAACATGTTTTTTCTGTTACTATATCTTGTTTTGAGTGTTTTATTTGCATTTTTTAGAGTATGGAAACCAATCAATATATATTTAATGGTTCTATATATAAATAAATTGCACCAACATGCGAGTAAATTAACATACGAGCTCAGTTTCGGAACGCATTAAGCTCGTAAGTTGAAGTATGACTGTATAATAGAATAACTAGTATATATATACTAATACAAGTACCCTACAGGATGAATTTATTCGCGGAGTTGTTTCGTGCAAGTTGCCTTTTTCATGCATATTCGCGGGGGAACACACTCACTCTCTATTAAGAGTTAACGCTTGCTGCTAGCAATAGAGTTAACCCTTCACATGCGCACATTGTGTGTTTCGATTTCTATTTAGCTTACAACTACGAGTCAATCATACTAAGCTATAAATTTCTTGTTGCATTCAGAAGTTTTCATGAATATTCATCGATTTGGAGGCCTTTGATGAACCAACAACTTGTCGTAAGTAATGAGTTTTTTCAAAATCTTTACTAAATTAATAGTTGAATTTTACGTTGGTTCTTTGGTAAAACGCAATATTTATTTTTTCCATTCCTACCGCTTCGTTATTTGTTTTAGTGTGAGAGAGAAAGTCCAATAATCTGCACGACCTATTTACACTAAAGCTAATAAACGCAGACTGCGCAGCGGTTGGTCATCTACCCCGTGAAATGAGTAGAGTAAGCAGCTGTTTCATCATACACTAACTGCTAACGAGGAGAATATATCAGTTTTGAAAAAGAAACAAAAACGCCTTCACGAGCACAAATTTTTGGCCAACCGGCAGAACTTTGCAACAGTAAGCCACGCGGAGAGTTCTCATGATAGCTCCCTTACCAGCCATGTAGTAGCGAGAGAATCGCCTTCAACATCTACCCAAGACAGTGACAGCGATATAGAGCTGCGTTTACCAAAATAACTAGTCAGAGAGCACCATTACACGCTAGTAATTACTTATCAAGAGTTTCAGTTTAATTTTATTGCCAGACAACCGCCATATGGGCTAAACTTTTTATTTACTCCATTCATCGTTTGTAAAATTTTATTTGTGTTTGAAATATTTTATTTGTTTTGTTTTGTATTAAATTATAATATATCTATACATGAAATAGAATATAAAATTTAATCATGTTTGCTGCAGCAATATTAAAGAGTTGTTGTTGATGAAGGGGTCTAGGTTGACTGGTTGCTTTTCCGCCAATATTCCTGCCTTAGTGAATATTACTACTTGACTCTAGTTTTCGTAATCAGAATAGGTTGTGTTTCATTGTCAATCTGTAGTAAACACAAAAAAGAAAAAAATTTTAATAATAGTAAAAGAAAGAAGTACAAAAACAATAACTGAAGTTTTGAATGAAAGCGATCATTTTTTAAACAAGAGAATCAACTAACACAGTTAAATATGGAAAAACGTATTTGCACTGCAAATCAAATACATACCGTAATGTCCAGATCAGAATCATTATCGTCAGCAACTTCGGTATTAGAGGTTGATAGAGTTGATTTCAATGTAAAAAGACTGCAGGAGAGATTTTTGTAATGACGACGCCATGCCGAATAACTTGTGAAAACCTTGAATAATTTTGTAAGGAAGTGTGATGCATTGGCAATGGGGTTAAGTCGAAGCCCCGGCGATTGAAGTTTTTAATTTGAGGCAGTAGTTATTTTCTCTTGTGTTTAAAAATAGAACTAATTATTCGCGAAATTTAATAATTTGCGGAATTGACTGTTCGCGAAATCGCGAATTTCTATATCCATCGAATATTTTCATCTTGTCGGGTGTTTGTCAGTCACATTGGTCCCTAGAAATGACATGTAGATGATTACTTAGGTTTATGGACTAAACTAATGCTTCAAGTCATACCCTCCTCCTATCATGATACATATTTTGTAACGCACACCCCTATAGGGTACATGTAAGGAGTCCTTAAAGGTTGACTTGCAACAAAATTCACATTACAGTTATTTGGTATCAAAAGATTCACCATGTCTTACTCTGTTGTGTTGTAAGTGCCAAATATGTGGAAACGTGATTACAAGCTCTTAAAAGCCCAAAAACGAAAAGCCGCCGTAGATTGGAATCTCTTTATTTCAATGACGTAATCACGAAATTTGGTTATCATCTTGTCACGCATGTTCTCACGTGAATTGAAAGGCCAATACAAAGCTCAATATAAAACTTATCATAGTACTAGTTTATGACAAACACTTCGGGTTTCACCAGAGACCCCGTAACAAATATAGATGCTCGCTACTTTACAGTTTTGTTTCGGCATTATTCAATCGTCAAGTCGTAATCTGATCATGTGACCCAATACTTCGCAAATAATTTTTGCAGCACTTTTCGATTATCACAGGTGACCAACAGGCTCGTCATGATTACCAGACAATGATATGTACTCATTCGAGCTAAGATTAAAAAGTTTAACGATTTTTTACGGTAAGTTATAAGATATCAGTGCTAAATGTGACAGCATTACAATGACGATAAAACAGACGCGTAAGAACAAGAGACATAGTTTTATTGAATGTGTGAAGTATATTTGTGAAAATGTTTCGATGAATAAGGTTGCAAGAAAGTGTAAACAGAAACCATCTCTCACAACTACATCACATTTGAGCCGTTTTGGAAAGGGAATCCAAACTACGGCGGTCTCGTGTGGCTGCGATTTACTGTTCGTTTTTTAGCTTTTAAGAGCTTGTAATCACCTTTCCACATATTTTGCACCTACAACACAACAGAGTAAGGCATGGTGAATATTTTCATATCAAATAACGGTAATGGGAATTTAAGTCAACCTTTAAGCATATTACATGCTCTTCATATTCTCACCAACTTGCACACTCTATTCATGTTACAGTAAGTACGAGGAGATCTATCCCCCAGATGTGGGAGAGTTTGTTTACATCACAGATGACACATACACAAAGCGGCAACTACTTAGAATGGAACATCTTGTCATCAAGGTTCTTGGCTTTGACGTGGCTGTTCCAACAGCTAATGTTTTCCTTGACATGTACTGCCGGCAGCTGGGTGTCTCTTCTAAGCTCAAATGTCTCGCACAGGTATTTGCGTTTTTCTATAAAAGGCTTGTATAGTCTTGAGAAGCAGGTGCGACAGTCAATCAGTCGATTAGCCATTGGGAAGATTTATAGAAAGCTGAGCTTTTCTATGAATTATTCTACAATAATTATCTAGAGAACCTTATTCTAGAGGCTAGCTAGGTTATCATTTAAAAGCTATAAATGTTGTGGTATAATTCCAGGAATGACTGTGATCCTCGTGTCAGGTATAGCTGTGTTGCTCGTGTCAGGTATAGCTGTGTTGGATACACTTAGTTTACTAAACCTCGTGTATGTAGATACATTGTACCATGCCTGCATTAATGTGTGATATCCTATAGAGTATATAGTTAACCTTTTATGACCTTTTCATTAGCTTTCTGTTTATTTATCATATATGAATTACTGTCAATACGGATAATATGACAACATACATCATGTTTCCATGATGCTGATTTTGAGTTGTGTGCCTGGTGAGTTATCAAATGATAAGCTTTTCAAAGGACATTAGCATGTACGGATTAATGCTGGCGCTTTGTTAAAAAAAAGATAATAAATTCAACGCCAGAGGTCATAGCAGTGCACTCTTGTTTGCTTAGTAACACACTTTTTCAGCACAACGTGGAGAATGTGTAAAATGGCGTATCTTGTATGGCATTTTCTTGGGCACTATCCGCAAGTGCTGTTTCCATCTTTTGCGAGCATGAGGCAGCCAATAAAACTTGCGAGTAAAACTTGCTTGATTTGCAGGTATTTGTCATTCCTATCTTACGCATGACACAAACTTGCTTGACTTGCAGGTATTTGTCATTCCTATCTTACGCATGACACAAACTTGCTTGACTTGCAGGTATTTGTCATTCCTATCTTACGCATGACACAAACTTACTTGACTTGCAGGTATTTATCATTCCTATCTTACGCATGACACAAACTTACTTGCCTTGCAGGTATTTATCATTCCTATCTTACGCATGACACAAACTTGCTTGACTTGCAGGTATTTGTCATTCCTATCTTACGCATGACACAAACTTACTTGACTTGCAGGTATTTGTCATTCCTATCTTACGCATGACACAAACTTGCTAATTAACTGCGTCATGGAAACATGTGACTATCTCCATTGGTGTGAATTGTTGCGACTGGTGTGAATTGTTCTCTCGTTGTGTTTATAGTACGCGATGGAGATGTCTCTGCTCGACTGTGATAACTACCTCATTTACAAGCCAAGCATCATTGCCTCAGCCTCCCTCTTCTTAGCCGCCCACCTCTTGTCAAACCGGTCACTCGGGGAGCAACACCCTCCCCCCACACTCATAGCAAAGGTAGATACTCATCTATGCCAGCTTACATTGTGGGAATGAGACGGTTGACATGATTGTTGATAGCAAAGTTGCCATGAATGTTGATTGCAAAGTTGTCATTGTGAGCTATATTAAACCATAACTGCCACAAACAATATATCTTTTTTCTGGGCAAATCAGACATCAGACATGGTCCACTAACTTTCAAAGTTATGAAGGCTTTTTTAAGCGTCTCAATATCGATCTCGAAAACAACACAATCGACACAAGAAGCTTCGCCCATAAATATGTGACGTATGCTAGCTTTTTAGCAACGGAATTTGGGGATGTTTAGTACGATTTAGAATGATAAAGATGGGTGTCTTGAAACCCATTATCTAAATTCAGCCTTCAAAATAATCTGTCGTTTATGAAAGGTAGATAAGCAATTTAACAATGCTCGCATATTGTTACAAGGTGTTTAATATGCTGAACGCCGAGGAAAATGAGCTCAAAAAAGCGTGATTTTATCATAAGCTACGGTTATTATCGCGTTTTTTTTGAGCAACAATATACATTATGATACAACTGGTCACAATATATGATACAATTGGAAAGGTTTTGTTCTTTTTGTGTTCACTTCTACACAATTAAGCAATTTTTGCACTTACAAATTGACCAGGTGACAAGATATGAGCAGGCGGATGTGGCACCATGTGTCCAGCTGTTGTTGAAAACTCTCCAGACTGCCCATGAACAGCCGCAGCAGGCTGTCCGGGAGAAATACAAATCCGACTCGTGAGTATAATCTTTTGGTGATTATACACATAGGTATGTCCATAGAGTTATCTCCCCCCTAGAGTGATAACTGTGCCATCAACAACACGAGCGTTTCCGGTGCCAACAAGGAGCGTTTAGGCCACGCCCCTTTTTTGTGCTAGTCAATCGCAGTGATTGACAGAACAACAACATCAGCCATGAGAATGATCATGAATTTCCAGTTAAAATAGTAATTATTGCTCATATTAAAGAAATGATGATTATAGTTTATTACTCTAATAATATATGCTTATTATTTAAAGCAATTCAATACCTACATGCATTGCAAAGGCACTGAATAGATAGTGTTAAGTAAGTGAGTTAATGCGATCAGTTACTCCAATGGTATACAGCCCCCACACATGGGGGCTGTATATCATTGGTTATTCATAGATAAGATAGATAGTCATACTGGGGTTGTATTACATTGGTGTGATGGGAAGCTACAATGTAATTGACTGCCATCAACTGAAAGTATTGGCATTGTATGGTGATAGAGTGATCCAGTGACGCCACAGTTCACAAACAGCCCTTGCATGTAATATTATATTTCAATACATATCAATCATATCAAAAGATGTCCACTAGTTAGTGGACATCTTTGCTTGATGTAAGCAAGCAAAATATTTGAAAGTTAGAGTGGCAAATGTTGCTATATGTTAGATAAAAATAAATTATACTTAATTATACTAAATTATAATTATTTAAAAATAAAAAAGACTTATATTACTTTATATATTGAATAATTTTTTTATTGTAATCATAGCTAAACAGATTATATTTAGCCATCACTTGCTAATTATTTCACATTTACATTTAAACACATTTGCAGTTTCATTTTTCTTCCTAATTCATTTCAACAAAAAACTTCTTTCATGATATGAAATTTAAAAGTTGTAGTTGTTTGAAAAAGCTTGAAAACCTTTACAGTTGTTTTTGTTGTATTGTAGTTGTTGTATTGTATTATCACGATAAGTCTTGTATCACAGAAAACACAGCTAACAGGTAAGAAGCACATAAAGGACTGACTTAGTTAGCAAGCCCAATATGTAAGTTTTCTTTTTCCTCTTAATTCATTTGAACTGCTTAAAAATATTTTCTCATGATATGAAATTTAAACGTTTGAATGGTAAATGTTATATAAAAATAAATTTTCTGTCCAAAGTCTTTTTTATTACTCGGGTAGTACAGCTCATAGTTGATGGCAGTCGATTAGCTTCCCATCACACCAATGCAATACAATCCCCAGTATGACTATCTATCTTATCTATGAGTAACTGATTGCATTAACTCACTTACTTAACACTATCTATTCAGTGCCTTTGCAAGTCAAGTAGGTATCAGGGATTACGTGTATGTCACAATTTCCATTTTCATAATTCATTTCCATAAAACTTCCATAATTTATTTCCATATTAAATCCATTTCCATAATTCATTTCCATATTATTTCTATTTTCATAACATTTCCTTAATTCATTTACATATTATTTCCATAAAATTCCCTACTTCATTTCCATATTATTTCCATTTTCATAATTCATTTCCATATTAATTCCATTTCCATAATTCATTTCCATATTATTTCCATTTCCATAACATTTCTCTACTTCATTTCCATATTATTTCCATTTCCATATTACTTCCATTTCAATAACATTTCCATATTATTTCTATTTCAATAATATTTCCATATCCATCTCCCTAAAATTATGGAAATATTTATCCTTATGGAAACAGTGATATACAGGGGGGCTGTATATCATTGGCTGTATATCATTGCTGTATGGGGCTGTGGGGGGCCGCATATCATTGATGGAAATGGATATGAAAAAGTAAACATTTCCATAATATGTTTAGCGATCCCTGGTAGGTATTGAATTGCTTTAAATAATAAGCATATATTAGTGTAATAAAATATAATCATCATTTCTTTAATATGAGCATTAATTACTATCTTAACTGGAAATTCATGATCCTTGTTTAACCCTTCTCATGGCTGATGTTATTGATCTAGTCAATCACTACGACTGACTAGCACAAAAAAGGGGCGTGGCCTAAACGCTCCTTGTTGGCACCGGAAACGCTCGTGTAGTTATCACTCTAGGGGGAGATAACTCTATGGGTATGTCTGCTCTCTTTCACCTATCATGTGAGTACAAGTCACTGTGTGTCCTCTCTTTCATTTATCACGTGAGTACAAGTCACTGTGTGCTCTCTTTCATCAATCATATGAGTACAAGTCACTGTGTGTCCTCTCTTTCATCTACCATGTGAGTACAAGTCACTGTGTCCTCTCTTTCATTTATCATGTGAGTACAAGTCACTGTGTCCTCTCTTTCATCTACCATGGGAGTACAAGTCACTGTGTGTCCTCTCTTTCATCTACCATGTGAGTACAAGTCACTGTGTGTCCTCTCTTTCATTTATCATGTGAGTACAAGTCACTGTGTCCTCTTTTTCATCTATCATGTGAGTACAAGTCACTTTGTGTTCTCTTTCATCAATTATATGAGTACAAGTCACTGTGGGCGTTCTTTCACCTATCATGTGAGTACAAGTCACTGTGTGTCCTCTCTTTCACCTATCATGTGAGTACAAGTCACTGTGTGTCCTCTTTCACCTATCATGTGAGTACAAGTCACTGTGTGTCCTCTCTTTCACCTATCATGTGAGTACAAGTCACTGTGTGTCCTCTCTTTCACCTATCATGTGAGTACAAGTCACTGTGTGTCATCTCTTTCATCTATCACATGAGTACAAGTCACTGTGTGTCCTCTCTTTTACCTATCACGTGAGTACAAGTGATTGTGTGTCCTCTGTTGCAGACGTCGAGCGGTCTCTCTAATACCTATAGACAGTGTCTGAAGTGTCGATGGTGTGGCTGCCACCACTGTCTGCCTATCACAAAACCTCCTCTGCCTCGATGTCGATCTACATAGAGGAGTTGATGCAGTCAACTTGCTCTTAGACAACATTTTATCTGATTTAAAATTTTAGCTGATTCCTAGTTGTATTTATTACTTATATTCATTTACGAGTCTGGTTTTAGCATCGTCACTCTCTTGTCTCATACCTTTCTTTTCACCCCGTATTTTATGGTCGCTATTTCTAGCGTTGCATATTTGTTTTTTACAGACATTTTAGAAAAGGTGAGATTGTGAAACTGATGAGTTGTTTAAAACTTGGCCTTAGAGGTCATTGTGAAACTGCGTTAGGCTATGTGGTCTCACAGTAGATCTTGAGAGGTTAAAGAAGAATTTTGAGTAGGTAGTAGATGTGAATGAAATGAGCATTGAATGCAAGATATGATTATTATTTTAATAAAAAGGATAAGTCCCTGATGGTGAGCTCTGGTGGGAGCACAGTTGGTATAATGATAATTATTGTAAAGGAAGCTTTTATTATTTTCCACCTATAGCAATTGGTGAGATGTGATTGACAATGTACGTTTCCATCTTGCATTGCCAAGTTACTTGGCGCAATATATAATACATTGAACATCATGTTGATTTTAACTTTTTGTTCTTGCGCGCTCCATCTATATATATATACTAGGTGATTGCCCGGATAAAAATGTCTTTGCACAGAAAATTTATTTGTATTTAACATATGATAACATTGGCCGTTTTAGCTTTCAAACTTCATATCATGAGAAAATTGTTTTGTGCAGTTTAAATAAATTAAGAAAGAAAATAAAAACAACGTTAAAGGTTGACTTGCAACAAAATTCACATTACAGTTATTTGGTATCAAAAGATTCACCATGTCTTACTCTGTTGTGTTGTAAGTGCCAAATATGTGGAAATGTGATAACAAGCTCTTAAAAGCTCGAAAACGAAAAGCCGCCGTAGATCGGAATCGCTTCATTTCGATGACGTAGTCACGAAATTTGGTTATCGTCTTGTCATGTATGTTCTCACGTGAATTGAAAGGCCAATACAAAGCTCAATATAAAACTTATCGTAGTACTAGTTTATGACAAACACTTAGGGTTTTACCGAAGATCCCGTATCAAATATAGATGCTCGCTACTTTACAGTTTTGTTTCGGCCTGGTCTAATCGGCAAGTCGTAATCTGATCATGTGACCCAATACTTCGCAAATAATTTCTGCAGCACTTTTCGATTATCACAGGTGGCCAACAGGCTCGTTATGATTATCAGACAATGATATGTACTCCTTCAAACTAAGGCTAAAAAATTAAACGGATTTTTATGATAAGTTATAAAATAACAGTGCTAAGAGTGACAGCATTACGATGACGATAAAACAGACGTGTAAGAACAATAGACATAGTTTTATTGAATGCGTGAAGTATATTTGTGAAAATATTTCGACGAATAAGGTTGCAAGAAAGTGTAAACAGAAACCATCTCTCACAACTACATCACATTTGAGCCGTTTTGGAAAGGGAATCCAAACTACGGCGGTCTTGTGTGGCTGCGATTTTCTGTTCGTTTTTTAGCTTTTAAGAGCTTGTAATCACCTTTCCACATATTTTGCACCTACAACACAACAGAGTAAGACATGGTGAATCTTTCGATACCAAATAACTGTAATGTGAATTTTGTTGCAAGTCAACCTTTAAGGATTTTTAAACTTTGTCAAACAACTAACTTTAAAACATCATATCACGAGGAATATGTTTTGTGCAGGTCATAAATTGAAAAAAACAGCTATAAAAGGGTTTAAATGTAAATGTGAAATAATTAGCAAGTAATAGCTAAATTAAGTCTGCTTTGCTACGATTACAATAAAAGATGATTCGGTAATGATACAATTAATATGAACTGAGAAAACAAAATAAAATTCCTGAATATGTTGAATTAATAATAGTTCCAAATAATACGTCATTTAGCATGTACATACACTATACGATAATGTATTTAATCATTATGCCATGTATGGCTCGGTGGTAGAGCCTGTGGATTTAAAACTTGCGGCCGCAATCTTTGGGAGTTCATCTCCATCTTAATGCAGAATTTTAATAATTATATCTGGACAAACACACAAAGTTCGAGAATTATATAGATACTAGCTGTACTACTGTGTTGCTAGAGAAATGTAATTTTTTAAATATTTTTGGACATGAGTCATTTTCACACCACCCAGGAGGTAGACAAATAGCGCATTACCCATTTCTTAAGGTGGCGGGTTCCCCAGTAGGCATTTAAACCACCAAAAATGGATACATTTTTATGGTAGTTTTATGAATCTTCATATGCAGTACATAGAGGCTACCTAGATGTCTCAGTGATCAGAAATCAAGCGTATTTGACTTTATCTAACACGCTTCGGAGTCAACCTTGCTCATAGAATGTTCTATTGTTGTATTAATCTCTTCCCTTCACTATCATCTTTTCCCTTCACAGTTAGGATTTGGTTTTATTTGTTTTTCTCTCCGTTATAATAAAAGAGTTTTCGCAAACAGATAAGTGATAAAATTAAAGTTAAAATATGTTAAAACAACGAGTTAAAATAAACATTTAAAAAAAATTAAAAATATACAATCAAAGAGAACTTCTTTAAATAGAATTGATTGAAGAAGTTATTTAAATTCAAAGAAATAACGTAAAAACCATGAATAAAAAAAGTTTTGTAATATTTGTGGACATGTCATTTTCACACCACCCAAGAGGTAGACAAATTGCGCATTATCCATTTTTGTAAGGTGGCGGGTTCCCCAGTAGGCATATAAACCACCCAACATGTATACAATATTTAATATCTTAAGAATTTTATTGTTGAAGTTTATTACATGACAATGGAAATATAAATTCTCTAAAACATTTCATGATCAAGGCAGTTTGTGCAAATCCAAACAATTTAAAGAAAAAATCAAACATCAGTAAAGGTGTTTAAACATGAAATTATTAGCAAGCAATGGTGAAATGTATTCTGTTCAATCACAATGATTGCAAAAAATATGAATTGATAGAAATATGATACACAAAATGAAAAACCAAAATACCATGAATAATAACAATGAAAGGTTATTGTTGCTGAGGAAGATATCCTTGAAAATTTGCCGAGCATACCGCTGGTGTATCACTGAAGTGCTTGAGGGTAAACGATGTTCTTTGTCTGACCGAATGGCGAGAGAATGTATAGGCCATTTTTACTGCCTACTCGGGATAGCGCAACATACAACTGTCCATGTGAAAAGCAAGGTGTTAGGAGATGAATGCCGACAGTTTTTAGTATTTGACCTTGGGATTTGTTGATAGTCAAAGCAAATGACAGTCTAACAGGAAACTGAATATGTTTAAATTCAAACGGCTCATTTTTCGGAATTAGTGGTATTCTAGGGATAAAAACTTTTTCACCCATCGCAGCTCCGGTAAGCACAGTAGCACAAATAATATTTGGTGATAGATTTTCGATGATCAATCTTGTTCCATTACAAGTCTAGGTAAATCCAAATTTCGAAGAAGCATAACTGGGGCACCAACGCGTAGTTGAAGATGATGAGGAGGGATACTGGCAGGCTGTAAAGAGTTCAAGAATTCTGTAGGATAATTGACAGAGTCATTCTCTTCAACAACACAGTCTATGCTAAGTAATGAGGTCGTAGTCCCAGGAATTTTTTCAAGAAGTAGTTGATTGATGTGGTCAACAGTGTCATTTTTAGGTGCCAGAATTACCCTTTCTTTCAGCCATTGGTGCTGAAGATAGTTTTCGTGAATATTGGGGTACACTTTTTGTAGTAAATTGTTTTCTGAGTCTACAACAAATCCGCAATTTTCAGGAAGAGAGGTTAGCCCATTGTTAACTGGTAGCTTTCCATCACCAATATTTAAAAGTTGTGCAGAAAACTCCCCCAAAACGTCGTCCCCTCCCAGACGCACTCTCATATTTGTCGTTAGTTTACAAACTTCTACACAGTGCCATATATAAGAATCCTTCAAGCAAGCTTTGAGTTCATCAGCTGGAGTTCCTCTAGGTATGACCGGTAGGGTTTGACGAAAATCGCCAGCAAGAAGTACACATACACCACCCATAAGTTTTTCACTGTTATAAAGGTCTTTAAGCGTGCGATCCAGAGCTTCCAATGTTGCTTTATGTGCCATTGTGCATTCATCCCAAACAATTAATTTTGTGGTCTGTAACAATTGAGCCAATCCAGTACATTTACGGATGTTGCAAACAGAAGTCTCCAGGCGCACTATAACCAATGGTAATTTAAACATGGAATGAGATGTTCTTCCACCTTCCAGCAACGTAGTCGCTATACCTGAAGATGCGACTTGTCGCTTAGATCTGATTTTAGCAAGCAAAAGATTGTGCAAGAAAGTTTTACCCGTTCTACCGGAAGCGTCCAAGAAAAAGATCGCTTCACGCTCATCATCCACAACTTTTAAAACTTCCATAAACTAAATTCTGATCAAATGTAAGGTTTGGTTCCGTGCTGTTAACAAATCTATCTAAAATTGTCATGTCATAGTTGGTTTCTTTTAACAACTCTGTATGTGGAAGCAGATCTAAATCTCTGCATAGTGATGTGAATCCGAGTTGCTCTAGTCTCTTACCAGAAATGTTAATGACTTTGTCTTCTAACAAAATCAAAGCTTTGTTGAAAACTTCGGCTGTAAAATCTAAAGAGATCTGCGGATGAAGTTGATTCAATTGTCTGTGTACATCATCACTCATGCTTTCTCTATGATCTAGCCATAATTGTTTAGGATCAGACGGATTGCAGCTAATAAGAATAATAGCAAACAGATTACGCAACGAGAAGGTGAATCTGAAACTGAAGTTTCCTGAAGAATGTTGTGCCAGTGTCTGTCATCTTCTAGTAATCCTCGTTTGAGACATGCCTCCTTAAATGTTGAGCAAACTATTCCGTCGACAGTTCGAAGTGGTTGAAACGAAGTAGGTCCCGTGACTTTGTGTAGCAAAATGCGCAAGTGAAAACACTCTACGTTTGTTGAATGAATGGTATATATTCTTCTCAGCGCATCTGATGCACGTATGTGAGGCCAGTTTTCAACCACCTTCCCTTGTTTTCTGGATTGCTACTTTTTCTGTGTTGTCCACGTGTAGTAAGTAGGCATTTAATGATATAGTAGAGTTTGAGCAAACTCATCGTTTTGGCATGCTTTAAAAAGTCTGTTAAAGTAGTCCTTGGTGGTTCCTATGCAGGTTGTTCGATGTTGTCCTCATTGAAGTATACTCGCTGTCCATTTTCAAGATGTACGCTAAGGAGTGTTACTGAAGAATGTCTCTGATGAATTGGCAAACCTAAAATTCTCCAAACAGCTTTTTTGCTGGAAATATATCTACCAGTTCGAAAGGTAGTAACTTCGTCCCTGTTATTTTCTATAACAAAAGCTGCTTGATCACTACCTACCGGATAATGCTTGGACTCAGTTCAGATATCAGCCCTCTTTTAAGTTAAATCATGAATTTTCATTTTATAAAAACTTGTGTTGAACTCTGGGATTGACTGCATTAAAAGTAGAGAAAGTCAGAAGGAGAAGTAGAGAAGGGAAATGAGAGGTATCAGTCAATCGGGGAAAACATAAAAAATGAACCATTGTCTGTCCATGTGACGTTTGACCTAGTCTATGTATCAGCTTTCAGCTTATGCTTAGCGAACAATTATTATTTGTATAGTATATGATTTTGTCATGTATTTTTAATAATAATTCTGTATTTGTTACTTTAAGAGGTTTATGGTTTGAACAGTTTAGACCAGTTTTCGCATGCCACAAAATAAAATGTAACAACTAGAAGGTTTCTCATAGTTGGATCCGTAAATGTATCGCACTTTTCGGACTATTAACCACACCCTATATAAGTCGCACCTGCATTATTTAAAAAAAAGATAATAAAACAATACATAGGTCGCACCTTTGTATAGGCCGCAGAACTCGGGACGGTGCTTTTTAACATGGCAGCAACTTTTCTGGTTAAAATGGAACAGTGCCGTCAGGCACTGTTCTGTATTAACCGACGCTTTTTAACCCAGTGCCTAACAAAACAGTACCGTTAGGCACTGTTTCGTTTTTCTTTCACCGCCAGTGGCGGACTAACCGGAGAATCCTAGCGGCAAAAGAGAAAAAACCACAGAGTAGCCGCGCCCTTATATAGCCACATGACTCAAAACATTAGAAAAAAGTAGCAGCTAATAGTCCGAAAAGTATGGTAATCATTTGGTTTTGCTGAACACTTAATAGCCTTAATAGAAATTTTCAAGTGTTCGCAGCTAACGCTCCAGGATGCATAGGCATACATTGGTGTCATCTTCCCAACTGTTCTTGACATCTAATCATTTGTCCAAATCCCAGCATCTGTTCCACAACTGTGTTTAGGTGGGCATGTGTCTAGTATCATATTTCATGCAGCTTCTCGAAACCTGAACCATACTCCTCGCAAATGTTTGGTATCGCAATTGTCATATCGACTAATTGGTCTTATTGACCTTCCCTCATTCTCCGCTAAGTTGTCCATGTCTGTGTTAAGTTTCTTGCCAAAATGCATTCCTGCAGCATTGGTTTGCTGGTAGGCATTTTTGTAGCATTGTTGTTCTATCCTGTGTAGTTGTAGTTCCTTGAAGTGTCACATTTCCATGAATAGCTGTAGTTCCCTGAAGAGTTGTTGCTTCTTGAGTAGTCTCCGTTTTTTGGATTGTTGCAGCTCCTTGAAAAGTGGTAGTTTCCTGTGAAGTTGTAGTTTTCTGGGTAGTCGTTTCTACTATGGGAATGTTTATTGTTGGGTTGAAATTTTGCTGTCGATACTTGACAAGGTCTTCGATAAGCTTTTCATACAAAATCTTTTCAACCTCAAATTTCGTCTTCCGATTGAAGTCTGCTGATTTCCTTTTTGATGAATCTTTGCATAGACGGGGACAGTCTTGATATATCAAATCACACGCAAGATTTTCACTCCTTCACGATAGATAAAATATTCCTTCTCTGGTACCTGTTCAGATACCTCTACCGATCTTATAAGGAGTTCAACTATAAAATGAGAAAACATAATGAGTTCTAAACTTTTAACTTAAATGTAACTTGTTAGTACTATATTATGCTATTTGTGTTCAATCTTTAAAGAATTATTTAATTAATTTGGACAAAGCTACGCAATTTTTTTAATAATTTTTTTAAAAACTGATTCACTCCGTTCATGAAGACAGGGAGCTGATCTTCATCAAGTTCCCAAATGATGTGTTTGTGCCGATGTATCCAAATGATTCGGAGGATTCAGGCATGACCGATCAATATCTTCAACTGAAGGATGTTGAAGAACTTGGTTAATTGACTAACTTCGTTAAGTTACACCTGTTACTGTGTCATACATATACATTCATGAGCTGTTATCACTTCAATCTTGAAAACAGTTTATGTTTTTGGAGTAAATGTGTTGTTTTTATCAAAATACTTCATGTGCTAGGTTTCTCCATCATGGTTTATGCATTTTAATATAATGGAACAGTTGATGTTTCCCTGAATACATCATTTGCTGAGTTTATGCACCTGTAATACAACAGTTTGTATGAATAATATGGTCCATGAAAACATATTTTACATTCACTTATCATTTATTATATCCTACTCCCTGTTATAAATAGGTTTTTTTCTATCAGGGCACTCGAAACAATGTGTAGGAGTTGCCATTAACAACCAAGTGGAAAATAACCATTCAACATGTATGTTTCTGTCATTTTCCACTGTTTGTTTACATAACTAGAACACGACTAACTCTCCAATATGGCGCATGCATTACTTAACGCTATTAGTGTAAAAGTCCCATGGCTGCCATTCCAGGGGGTTTGAGTTCAATAAGACAAGTGACCTACCAGCCATAGTCATATAGTCTATAAACATATAGAATATAATGACTTATTGAGTATATTTCTACTATCCCACCTGTCTTTTTCTATAGTGATATTTTAGGCACACTCCATAGTGCTATGGGGAGATTTCTGCATTGTTGTTTTATCCAGCTTTCACATTTTATTTAGATTTGACTCTGAGGTTAAACTCAAATAATTTTATGCATGTTCCTTGAGTTCACTATTCAGAGATAGTTTCACCTTGAAAACATATTTAGGTGTCCGGAGCCAATGTATGCTTGTATGTACAAGCAATAAATGAGGTAGCGAAATTAAAATCCAGACCATAAGTCATCCACTGCAATCTGCATATTATAATTTTGCTAGGAGTAAGACTGTATAACACAGCCGATGCTAAAATAGATTTGTATGAAAATATGTAGGGTATCGGATAATGCCGGGACTCAGTTCAGATATCAGCCCTTTTCTAAGTTATACCATAAATTTTCATTTTATGCAAAACTTGTGTTGAACTCTGGGATTGGCTGTTTTATACAAAACTTATGTTGAACTCTGGGATTGGCTGCGTTAAAAGTAGAGAACTTCAAGAGAAGAAAGCTATAAGCAGTTTAGCCATCAGTCCATCGCAGAACATGAAAAATGAACAGTTGTCTTCCAGCATGTGATGTGTGACCTAGTTTATGGATGAAATTTTAATTTGTGTTTAGTGAACAGTTAAAATGCGTATAATACATTATTTTGTTAATTATTATTTAATAATAAATTTTTATTTGGTTCAAATACATCAACAAAGTGCATAATTACAGCTAGTCCAATTATGCCCTATGTCTTTGACATCAGAAAGTCGAGACTTCACCGAGTGATTTTATGGTCTGAATGTTTTCAGCTCTTCATTCGATTTCTTGAGCTGATCTTCACAGTTTAATCCAGTTTTTGCATGCCACAAAATGAAAGAGAACAAGCACTGGCTTTTTCATGGTTGTACCTGTAGATGTAGTCATTCGGTTTTGCTGAACACCTAATAACACTGATAGAAAGTCTCCAGTTCTTGCAGCTAATGCCCCAGGATGCATAGGCATACATTGATGTCATCTTCCCAACTTCTGTTGGCATCTCATCATCTGTCCAAATCCCTGCGTCTGCTCCACAACTGTGTTTAGGTGGGCATGTATCTAGCATCATATTTCCTGCACCTCCTTGAAACCTAAACCATATTTTCCGTAAATGTTTAGTATCGCAATTGGTATGTCCGTTAATAGGTCTTATTGACAAGCCTTCACTGTCAGCTCTCCATATCTCTGTTAAGTTTCTTGCCAAACTGCATTCTTGCAGCATTGGTTTGCTGGTAGACATTTCTGTAGTATTTTGGGTTGTGATACTTTCCTCAATAGTTGTCCTATCCTGCGTAGTAGTAGTTCCTTGAAGTGTCACATTTCTATAAATAGCTGTAGTTCCCTGAAGGGTTGTTGCTTCTTGAGTAGTCTCCATTTTTTGGATAGTTGCAGTTCCTTGAAAAGTGGGAGTTTCTTGCGAGGTTGCAGTGTTCTGGGTAGTCGTTTTCACTATGGAAATGTTTGTTGTTGGGTTGAAGTTTTGCTGTCGACACTTGACAAGGTCTTCGATAAGCTTTTCATACAAAATCTTTTCAACTTCCAATTTCGTCTTTTGTTTCAAGTCTGCTGATCCCCTTTTTGATGATTTTTTGAGTAGATAGGGACATTCTTGATAAATCAGATCACGCAAGATTTTCACTCTTTCGCGATAGATAAAATATTCCTTCTCCGTTTCCTGTCCAGATATCACTACTGATCTTTCAAAGAACTCAACTATTAAATGAGAAAACACAACAAGTTTCATATTTTTAAGTTATAGGTAATTTGTAATAATAAATAAAAAGAATAAAGATATATTTTGGAAAATGCTATGTTTTTTGTCGTCATTCATGAAAAAAGAAATACGCTTTGGTGCAACCAGACGTTCAACAAAAATCCCATAACCAACATAGAAAAACTTTTCCTAAAACAACTCACTATCCAATTGAAATGCTATTCAACAAAATAATGTAAAAATTAGCTACAGCTGCACCGAGTATAGTAACCAGTTTATTTCACAGAATAACAAACACATACTGAGAAGAGAATCTTCTATTACCCTGGAATCTTTGTTCAAGGGTATTAGAAGAGAATCCTCTATTACCCTGGAATCTTTGTTCCAGGGTATTAGAAGAGAATCTTCTAATACCCTGGAACAAAGAACCTGCAACTGCAGATGAGATAGAACATGCCCTGTGGATGGTAAATACCCAACCACAGACGTTATATGCAAAGCCACAGTTTCTACAGAAGGTAAGTCAGACCAAACTTACATAGGCCTCACAGCTAATTAATTCATAGCCAAATACAACCGCCATATACTCAGGGTCAAACAACTAGACAAAAGATTAGCAACAGGTCTCAGAGTTACATCTGACAGCTGAAGGATGATGATGCTCATCAAGTGATATTCCATCAAGTGGAAACCAATGAAGAAAGCATCGTTAAGTAGCATTAGCTCCAGAAGATGCAACCGCTGCTTATGGAAAAAACATTATATCATCTACCCTAGGACACTTATATTTCGCTAGTATTTAGTTTCGTGAGTAGCACACAGAGTAAAATTTCGCTGCAACTTAATTTCGCGGCTCTGATGAGTGCAAAAATATAGTGATGTGAAAATAAATGCAGTGGAAAAAAACAGATTACATTCCTCAAGTCCAGTTCGCTAATAAGAAAAAAATTCAATTTGGGACTAGTTCGTATTTGTAAACCACAGGTTGAAATGTGTGGGTGAGATCGACAATTCAATTTGATCACTTGCTGCCATTTGTTTCTTAGACTATCAATGACGTCTAGGTCTCTCCCGCCGTGACTTTCACACTCGAATCCCAAGAAGAAGAAAGTAGAGAGGTTACAACCAACTTCACAACCAAAACTGTATAACCCTTACGCTGCCATAAACGCATTTATGCGTTTTCTAGGGGCCACTGCCATAAACGCAGTTTTGGACTTTCTCAGCAATTGCGTGGTAACCTGGTTTTACTATTTGTTGACCACATAACTCATGGTCTTTAAGAGTTTTATAAAATTGACTGTGTTGTCCAAAGATTTCTCTATAAAATCCGCCTAAACAACGAAGCAATTTTAAACTTTTGTTTGAGAATTTCTAATCTAAAAACGAACATTTTTCTGTGAGTTCATTAACTAACCCGCGCGAGTCATAAACAGGTGATTAGTTGTTGATGACACAATAACTAATTTAGATTTTCGTGATTATACAGATAATTAAAGTAGAACTTGAAAAAATACTGTATACATATCATGAAGCAATATCGGCAATTTTGGTAAAATGGCTGGCACTAGGCCGGTAGTGAATTTGTATATGGTTGGCAGTGAAAGAGATAATGTGGTTGGACCTGATGAGGGTTGATATTGCTTTTGGTTGGTAATACAATTTATCACTACAATAATTATTCTTCAATTTTATGACTTCACCTACCAGACTTTCATCCTCATCAGTTACAAATTCGGTGACTAAACTGATATAATCCTAATTTGCTTTTCCATGCTGCTCAGTCAGTGTATTAGCTATAATGAGTTTACCAGAAATTTCCCATTGATTCCAACCACAGACAAAAATTGCCTGCATTTCTAATATGACAATTTTATTGTGGATATCAATGAACAAAGCTATTTAACTTCGCGTTTTTGCTCGTTCATTATGATAGTTTAGTTCAATAAGTTTTCGCGAGAGGATGACACCACGAAAACGCGAAAGTTAGATGCCGCGAATACATAAGTGTCCTAGGGTACATCTATACATGTGTTAAGGTCAGGCGCCTTCCCTAAACTAGCTACTGCAATCCACCCTTGTTTCAGGCAGAGAAAGAGTTTATGAGTTCAAAGTGAATAAGTTTGTATTTGACTGTAAGCGCCACAATCAATGTACAACAGAGGCATTCACAACTCCACTGGGAGCCTGGCCCGTCTTGCCAAATCACCCAATTTACTACCATATGAAAGGAAGGTGGATATGTACAAAAACAAGTAAAAACATAGCACACGGTCGAAACTGAATATAATAATAATATAAAAAGAAGTATAAGTATGATTAAATAATTATTGGCGTCGCCGATTTAAAACGTACAGAGTAATAAGACATAAGCATATACAACAGACAGGGGAGATGAATCACAATATTTAAAAGGACAAGACAGTATAAGGCATATAGGAGTAAATAAAGTAAATGCAACGTCCGCCACACATGGCCAGGCTAAACAAGAGGATTGAGCTGATCAGCACATGCAGGCTTAATTGTAACAACATACTCAGCCCTGCCTAAATGACTCTATTATAGTATCATTTATTCGAACGACATATTGTAAAATAAGCTGTAGTTTAGGCAATGGATTATATATAGCTGTTATCAATATACATGTATATATAGCTATACATATTTCTCAAAGTTTGTGTGTATGTGTCTATACGTGTCCAGCTATAGCTATTAAAATCTTGGAAATGATATTCTGCACTCTGATGAACTTGAACTCACGGAGGTTGCTACTGAAAGTTTATAATCCAAGCGCTCTACCACTGAGCCATAGAAGACATTAACAAGATCATTATCATTTATGACATGCACACGCTAATTATTTCAGCAATGCGCCCACGCGTTACGATGCCCCTGTTAAGAAACTCTTTTTGCAAGGTTCTATTACTATATATGGGGTTAATGCCAATTCTTCTCACCTCTTACCTCTTATACTGTAATTTATATGTTGATTTATTTGATTCATATTGTTCTTTTTTACGAGGAACGGCTAAGATCTTAATGGAAGTGCTCAAACTTCCAGGTCTCTGGTAGGAGACGCGTGCTTGAGTAGACCTCACCACCCGCTTTAATTAACAAAAGTAAGGAACCAATATACAGTCAAACATGGATAACTCGAACTTCAAGGGACCGAGCAAAAGTGTTCGAATTATCAGAGCATTCAAGTTATCAGAGCACTGTCACAAGTCCATATATTTACTTATTTATTAGTAGATACATGTACATATACAAACTATAATATAAATCAAAAGCACAAATGGCTTGTTTCAAATTAAATGCTTCTAATGTAAAGTTTAAAACGTTTTCATGAAAAAGTATAGAGATTTTTCTATCACTTGAGATTGGTTTGTTGTTTGAGGTGATGTTATTGCCAGGACGTTTTTCAGATTGACATTGGCAAAACTTCATCGTTGTTGAAATGCTCAAAAGAAAAGACATTTTTTTCTTTTGGGGTTTTACCCACGATCAATTTTCCCGTTTTTTCTTGAAGTTTATGCAGATTACCTTACTTTACCTGGGATTCGTTAAGAGCAACACTCCGAGGCAGTTCAATTAGAAGTTTTATGAGGTTTTACGGTACATTCTATATCACTCACGCTTTTTTAATAGATACTTATTGAATGTACACACGTATTCTGTGTTTAGGTCAAACGATGAATAGTTTTTTGTAGCTCAGACAACGTATACGTTTAATTACAACATTTTTTAAGACGTTTTAAACATTCAACATTCCGACGTTGATTCAACACGGAATCAACGTCGGAAAACTATTCATCATGGGCTAGCCGAATCACGCACTCAAGGATTTTCGCCACGCACATACAAAACAACATGCGATTTTTGTTTTGTATGTGCGTGGCAAAAATTCTTGCGCGCCTGACCCGGCTAGCCCGTGCTATTCATCGTATCGCAGTATAAATCAAATTTCACCAAACTTTTAGAAAAGTCGTTGACAAAAATATTTTGCCGATGGTGGTAATAACGACGCTTATGAATTACGAAAAGATGAAGTTTACCTCTATGGCTTTGAATAAAGTGATTTTCTAAAGCGAAAACAACCGTTTCGGTAGCCGTTGGGCAAAAAAACAGTTCGAATTAACAGTGTTGAGTTCGAGTTATCTATAGCAATTTATCATTACGTGGGAACGGACCAAAGGAAATGTTCGAATTAACCATGTGTTCGAGCTATCCGTGGACGAGTTATCCATGTTTGACTGTATATATATATACTGTAGGTTAGTTGTATACAAATAGATACTTAGAACTAGTAGTGTGAATAATATTTTACTCTTTTTTGCTTTTAAAACTATAAAACTATTATCCACCGTTACCTTCATAGTTCTTCATAAAACTCAGGTCGCCAAAGCTGCCAAGAACACCAGAAATCAGAAAACTGAAAAGGAGATTGTAAATATAAAAGATATCCCGAGACATTCTTATGCAACAACACAAAACTTGCATGTGATCATGGAATTATGACACCTTGCAGCACCTGCAACACCTGTCATTTCCCATTGAGTTTGTAATTTTGCAATCAACCCCAACCTAATGCTATTTGAACAGGATTTATAGCCTCCTCCCATTGGTTGTTAAATGGTGAAGCAAAATGAGCCTATATATCAAAGCTGCAATATTCTTACAGGAATTCTGATAATTTTTGAAAAGAAAATGATACATATACTATTACTATACATATAGTAAAGAATTTGCCTCTGATACATCGGTGAAGTTGTTTGAGGATGCGCGCTGATTGTCATTTACTCCATCAATATTCAAAAGCAATCCTTAGTTCTATTGCGCAATGTCTGGATTTTAAATACCAACAACCCGAACTCAAGACATGCAGTTATGATTTTGATGCATCGACATAGTTGCATGAAAGTTCTTTGACCTTGCGAATGACCACCAAGACAAAACTTGTGGGATAACCTACCAGCTCAATAATTAAACTGTTTCAGCAAAGTTCACAATGTTCTATTTTTAATAAAGACACAATTTGTCGAAGAACAACCAGTCACAAAATATAAAGTGTAAGATACTATTTAAACAGTTTAAACAAAATTAATCAAATAAAAATCATTAAAACAGGAGAAAAAGTTTATCGATTAATTAAGATCCAAGACTTGAGTACATAAGTTTTAAAATAAGTCTATAACTCACAAATTGTAGGACCCAGCAACCGCCTTACATTATATTGTAAAATAGCTCAACTTGCCTTGCTCTGTGTAGATCCAGTGACTGAATGCTGAACTTAGAAAAATGCTGCAGTATTTATTCTGTTTTACTATTTATAGGAGATAAAAATAAGTCAGGGTATCATTAGCTAAAAAAATTGTGACGTGCAAAAGTTTACAACATGTTGTGAAAGATCTTGTGGAAAAATTATGAATATTAAAATTTCAAAAATAGTTACTTTTGTGTCTGTGTCTGATATTAAATTGTCATTTCTGGCTGGTCATTTCTTGCTTCGGTTTGGTCTTGGTTTGGACGTTTAGGGAAGGTAGTCCCTGGCCACTGTCTCAGGTGTGTATTTCGCTGGCTACCCTTTATTTACTGGATTTGGTCTCTCCTAACCCTTGGTCTGGTAGCTCAGGTGTTTGAAGGGATGGGTCTTGTTACCTCATATGAGATAGTGGATTTGCAGGTAATGGTAGTGTTGGCTCTCACGAAGTTGCAGCGTGTGTAATTTCCTAGCCATGGGAATGATCCTTTAGGTGTCGTATAATTAGGTTTCCATAAGTCAAGACTTCTCCGGTTGGTGATTAATTGCAGCTTGTTTCAGAGGTGTAGTGCTTTCTTTTTTAAAGGCCTATGTTCAAACAGCATTTCGACGAGATTGGCAATAAATGCTCACTTTTCCAAAAGCATGTTTTTAATATATATTTCTCAAAGTATGTCGTGTGTCTGCATTCCGGTTATATATATAGCTATAGCGCACGCTAATTATTTCACCGATGCGGCCATGCGTTACGACACCCCTGTTAAGAAATATTTTTTGTAAGGTTCAATTACTATATCTGGGATCACCATTTCTTCCCGCGTGGACAAGTATTCTCTCACCTTTCGATCAGACAAAGTACGAAATCTCATTTTTTCATTTGTACCAGTATTGACAGATAATAGTATCTTCGTATTAAAAGTTTTTATGAATATATTCTGGTGGAACAGGAACCTTTTTTAACACTCTCACTGCGGTAAACGAATTTATGCGTTTTCTATGGTTGACTGCCCTAGTCGCAATTTTGCGATTTTTCCAGCAGTTGCATAGTAACTTAATTTTATTATTCATTGAAAACATAATCAACGACCTTTAGGACTTTTATAGTATTGACAGTGTCGTCTGAAGCAAGATAACCAAAAGCCTAAAATAGCCTAAAATAACGAAGCAGTTTTAAATTTTCTTTGGGATTTTCCAACTTAAAAACGAACATTATTTGTGTAAGTTTTGTCAGTACCTCCCGAGATAAAAAACAGATAATTAGTTACGTTGATGACATTATAGCCAATTCAGATTTAAATTGTTGTGATTACACAGATAATTAAAGTAGCAGCACTGACTCTGATGGTGATAAAAGTAATAGTTTTGAAAGAACAAGGAACATTGTAGAAGATCATTCTAGCTTCGTAGCAATTGTAGCTGCACATAGCTTTAGCACTGCACAAAGTATGTATACATTGAATTTTTGGCATAGCACTATTTGTTAATCTGTTAGCAAAATAAAATATATAACAAAAGTGTTCTAGATAGGGTTAAAGTTGAAAAAATTGTATAAGTTTCTTGAAGCAAAATTGGCAATTTTCCGTAAAATGGCTTGCAGTATGCCGATAACTAAATTTATGCATGGACAATAGTGAAAGGGTTAAACACACACTTCTATGCAAAAATTGTTATTATTAATTCAACATATAAAGGAATTTTTATTTCAATTCGTAATAATTGTATTATTACCAAATCATCCTTTATTGTAATCGTAGCAAAACCGACCTAATTTAGCTATTACTTGCTAATTATTTCACATTTTTATTTTAACCCTTTTATAACTGTTTTATTTTTTGTAAGTTATTTGACCTGCACAAAACATTTTCCTCGTGATATGAAGTTTGAAAGTAACAGTTGTTTGACAAAGTTTGAAAACCATTACAGTTGTTTTTATTTTTTCTGTTAATTTATTTCATTTACTCAAAACACTTTTTTCATACGCAGTTTAAAAGTTAAAATGGCAAATGTTGTTATATGTTAAATACAAATCAATTTTCTGTCCAAAGTCTTTATTATTACTCGGGCAGGGCCGAGTGGTACAGCTAATATGTATACATATATACATGTATATATATATATATATATATATATATATATATATATATATATATATATATATATATATATATATATATATATATATATACATGTGTATATACATATATATAGATATATGTATATATAATATATATATACATATATCTATATATATATACATGTGTATATACATATATATATAGATATATGTATATATATATAGTTACATGTAAACGCAGGCCCTTATTCCCTGGGGCGGCGAGTCGGCCGCCCCAACTGCACTCTAAGCTCATTCACTTGGAATTTCCAACTACTAATTATTAGCGCAACTAGCGATGAAGTGGAGAGGCTCACTTATCTAGTGAACTGGTTTTTTTGGTCTACCAGTGTACGTGATGGCGACCCTACAGGTCGGCTTACATTAATCTTGCCGTGCACTGTAGTTGTCTGTAATTATAGAAGACCATGTCAACCCTAAGGTCCACTGTCAGATTAACTTAGGTCGACCTCTCTTCCTTTAATTATGTCGTCCCAGTCAGAGCACATTAGCTACTGACCCCCGTAGCCAACTAGACGACCGATGATACTTAGACTAGTCGTCTATCAGGCATTAATTCTTTACTGACTCGCTCAAGCATGAATGAAAAGAATGTGTGCGTATGCGTGTAATTATATTGTTATCTTACAAACAACTGCCCCCACTGCGGGCTATGCATTCCTTTATATACAGGTTGTTATAACCGGGCTGTAGGTTGTTATGTCAAGTGTGCAGCTCACCCATGTAAGGGCATAATGGCTATATGGTAATGATGACCATATAAGGATGAACTACGTGTGGGTTGACTAAGAATATGAGTAAGCATGCACGTTAACCAAACTGTATAATATGGATAGTAGCAAATCTGCCACATACGCCGTCCCTACAGATGGCTATCCGTCTATATAAAAAAGGTAATAAAAAAGAATAGTAGTGAGGTGATAACATAGAGAAGGAAATGTGTTTAAACCACTTGTTACTGTCACAGTTACGGTCTGGCCTCTTGCTGGTGTTGACTGAATGACTGGGGCATGGCAACACATTTCAAACTAGCTGCTGTCAATGATGTCATCGCTCCCGGGTTGCTTAATTGGATAATGTTCAATTCATACTCTTGTAGGTGTGGAGGTAGATTCCTACTTCTCTGAGGTCTGCTAGCATTATCTGGTTGTCGGTGGGCAGTTAACTATCCTGCTTCTGCACTTGCTGGAGTGCAGTTTTCTGTATCTCGACTTTGTTCACTGGAAGGCCGGCCCTCCGGGTTGTCTAAGGCTCTCCTAGGAGTTGTCCCATCGTCACATTCGGAGTTGTCTTTCCTACTTGCCTTTTCTGTATTTTCAGCTTCTAAGATGGGCTCTGGATGAGTTTTTCTGTGGTTTTTTTTTACTCCACGCATATTAGGTCTTCTACTAGGCTCAAGCAAAACTGGGGCTTTTCCATGATAGTTACTGCAGGGCTTGTAAACTCTCAACCGGTGATCAGACTGTACAGAACGCTGTCCCCGGCGTTCGATTGTGTACGTATGATTTGGAAAGCTTTGGATTACCCGGTAAGGCCCAACTCTCTTGGCCGACAACTTGAAGTTCTCCTCCTTCCGTCGACGTTTGCGTGTCATCCAGACCAGGTCGTCAGCCTTGAACAGAGGTGGTTCAGTGGTGTCTTCAGCCACAATTTCTAACTGCCTCTGTCTGAGAATCTCATGGGCTTGTAAGAGCCAATCTTGGATTGCAATAGCGTACTCATTCGTACTCTGAAAAGATTCCACTGAACTCCCATGTTGGAGTTGGTCAAGGAAGCGCAACTCCCGACCGAGCATCATGTAGTTCGGAGTTTCTTTGGTAGCTGAATGAGGAATCCCTCTCAGTGTTCTCATTAAATGTGGTAACACGAGATCTCACTCCTCCTGTCCTCTTCCAGTAAGGAGGGCTCGCAGGGAGTCTCCGAGTATTCTATTACTCCGTTCCACTATACCTTCAGGCCTGTATAGAGTCGTCCTTGACTTCTCGACCCCCCAAAGTCGACATAGCTCCTGGAATAGGTCGGATTTGACCTGGGCCCCCTGATCAGTATGGATCATTTCTGGCAATCAGAAATAACTGAAAACCCTTTCCTCTAGCGTACTGGCCACGGTAGGTGCAGTGGCATCTGGGATTGCAATGGCGTCCGACCACCTTTTGAAGTGGTCGGTCATCACAAGAGCCCAGATGTTTCCTCGAGTGGTTAAGAGTAGGGGTTCGATCAGGTCTACAGCCAATCTCTGCCACAGTCGAGCAGCGTAGAGCCTCTGTCTATTGGAAGTTGTTGCACCAGTGCCATGTTTGGCCTGTTTGCACACTTCACAGGACATTACCGTCCGCCGTACGTCGCTGGTCATCCCTGGCCAATACCAGTCCAACTAGACTTTTTTTAGTGTCCGATCTATGCCACTGTGGGCCTGTCTATGTGTCTCCCAGATTAGGTCTTGCCGCACAGGTAAAGGGCATATGGTGACTGCTTTGCTTCTACCGTTTTCTGAAATTGTTGCTGGCAAGACCCCGTCGGGATCGATCCGTAGTTGCGAAAACATGTTGGCTAGTCTCTTCAACTCTGGGTCGCCAAGTTGTAAAACTTGGGTATCTATGGGTCTGCCAGTCAACACTGCCTGGTAAATTTTCCCGATTGCCATCTGAGCTTTCTTTTGTAGTGCAACAATTTCACCAGCTTTCGTCTGTACGGGAGGCGGTTTTTTTATAATAGGGGGACGCTGACCTAAGCCTTGGTCGACCTTCTTGTTTACACTAGGGTCGACCTCCTGGATTGACCTGGGGCCACCCTCCTTGACTTTCTAAGGCTCGCTGTTGGGTCCGACCTGGTCGATTTCTACATCTGCCGGGACGCCCACTGCTTGGTTCCTCCATCTCTGGGGTTGTCGGGACAGAAATGGCCACTCAATCTCATCAAGGTTTCTCATGGGTACTTGACTTGGAGGAATCGTCCCTTTCTGTAATTCTTTACAGATCTCTGAGCGGGTAGGCCCACCATCTCGTCTATCTATTGAGGCACATTGCTTGCAGTTTTCACATTGTTATCTACTCAAGCCATCAACATTTTCATGCTTCTCTTCCTTTTCTCTGCCTTCTTTCCCTTTCTTGTATCTGTGTTCTGACAAGCTTTCCAACTACCGGGCTATTTGACAGGAGGGTTCCTTCCTACGGTGCAGCCAGACTAGAGAAGCATAGTCAGTCCTGATGACAAACTCCCGACTGTACAAATTTGGGCCGGAAATGTTTCACGGCTAATACCACAGCCAGAAATTCTCGCCTCGTGACACAGTAGTTCCTCTCCGCAGGGAAGAGTGTCTTGCTGTGATAGGCAATAACTCGCTTTGGTCCGAACTGGATCTAAGACAATACAGCCCCAGTTTCGACGTTGCTGGCATCTGTATCAAGTATGTACTCTAAGGTCGGATCTGGGTAGCCTAGTACAAGGGCATGTTTTAAGAGCCACTTGAGATGACTGAAAGCTTTTTGTTCTGGCTGACCCCACTTCCAGGTGGACCCTTCTGCCCTGAGTGGTGTCAAGGGCTTGGCAACAGAAGCATAGTCGAGCACGTACCGATGGTAGTAACCGGTAGTGCCGAGGAAAGCCCTCTGCTGAGTTACATCAGTTGGCTCTGGCCACCTGTGGCTCGCTTCCACCTTTGCCGAATCTGTGGCTACACCAGTTGAACTCACCACATGTCCAAGGTACTTCACTTTTGTCTGCATGAGAGTACATTTAGATGGTTTCAGTTTCAAGCCGGCTTGTCGAAGCTTGTCTAGTACTTCTGACAACCTAGATAGATGACTCTGGAGGTCGGCTGACATGACGATGTTGTCGTCCAAATACAGCAAGAGTATCTTCCAGTGGAGCCCTTGCAGCACTCACTCCATAAGCCTCTGAAACGTGGCAGGAGCCGACGTCAGCCCGAATGGCAGCACTTTCCATCTCCAAAGCCCACTTCTCGTGATGAAGGCTGATTTCTCTTGAGCTCCCGGCGACAGGGGTACTTGCCAATAGCTGCTCATCAAATTGAGAGTGCTGAACAACTTGCTGCCTGACAGAGCATCCAGACTGTCATCGATCCGAGGAAGTGGATACGCGTCCTGTTTAGTGACCGCATTCAACTTCCGATAATCAATGCACAGCCTCCAGGTTCCATCCTTTTTCCTGACCAGGACCACAGAAGAGCTCCAAGCTCCATATGCCTGCTCTATCATTCCTTGTTTGGCCAGTTCAGAGACCTGCCAATCTATTTTCGCTTCTTTCTCAGGGCCAACCCTGTATGGGGTCTGCCGAATAGGTTGAGCATCCGTTATCGTGGGTATCTCATGTTGGACCAATGTAGTCCGACCCACATCTCCATCTCCTTTACTGAAGACATCGGCATACTGATCAAGGAACCTAACTACTTGTTGTCTGTCATACTCACCCCTGCAGTGCACTATAGCTTGGCTATACAGCTCTTTCACGTCAGGTGCCACCTTTTGGTCGAGCCGGGTATTCTTGGTCTCGCTCCCTTTGGGCCCCCTTCCGTCCAGGGCTGGCCGATTTCAGTACCATCAACTCCTGTGTAGCTGCCAATCACGGCTCCTGACACTACCTGTACAGGGGAATCTGTCGGGTTCAAACAACGCAGGGCTACTCTTCCCTTCTCGCCAGGTAGGTGGAAGCTGGCAGCCACCATGTACCAATCTCCTGATCCCTCTACCATTCCTAAGGGTTGGTATGTGTGGGTTGTGATGCGGCATGTAACAACCATCTCTGACCAAGGTTGAAGTGTCATGGTATGGACAACCTGCACCTTGCTCACCAAGGGTCGTCCGTCTCGATCTGTGCAGGTCAGCTTCTGACCATTCACTACTAATGTGGACTCTTGGAAATTCATCTTACAGCATTGGTCTGTCAAGAATGGCATCCCGAGGATGGCATCTTCTTTCAGGGGGCATACAAGAAGTGATACAGTCACTTGTACACTTCTGACTCGGATGGGTACGGTCAAAATGCTACGAAAGTTTAGGCAAGACCCGTCAGCCATCGTGCCATAGTCTGTTCTCTCTCCCAACTGAGCCTTCAACCCCGCTGGAAGCCGGTCAAAGACATGACGGCTGAGTAGGTTGGAGGTACATCCACTGTCTATCAGGAAATGAGCAAGTCGGTCCATAATCTTTCCAGGTAAGAGATAGCTACTACTGTACGGTTCCTAAAGGGTGTCTGCAGCCACTCTCTCAGGACCGACCTGCTGGGTCGTTCGACCGGTGTGCTGCCACCTCTTACGCCGTCTCCCTGTCTGGGGCTTTTCTGTAACCACTGGGTCTGGGATTTGAGTTTCTTCTGTTTGCTGCTCAGTTAGTGAGTCAAAAGAGTTTTGTAGTAAAACGGAAGTCGACTTATGGAGGGTCTGAGGTCGACCTGTCTGACATGGGGTCTGCCAGGGTGGTTTTCTCTGGTTTGAGGGTTCACAGTCAGTATGTCCCCCCTACTGCTGTGGATGATGTCTGTTTCCCTGCTGCTGGTTTCTTGCTGGCTGGGTAGCTGCCGTCCAAGGACACTGTCGCCTGACATGTCCGACTATTCCACATTCCCAACAGCTGGTTGCTCTTCTGATCTGCTGCAGCTCTGGAGTAGTCCGACCTTGGCCTCTGGGTCGGCTACCATTGACTGCCAGTCTTGTCGTCAAGATGGTCAGCTCCTGTAGGGCTACAAGGACATCTTCCAACGTAGCCGATTTTGTAGCTTGTGGGAGGTCGACCTGGGCTGCATTGGGGTCATCCTCTTTCTCCCCTTCTATAGCCATGATGGTTATCCTTTGGGTCAACCGAGGATTAAATGGCTGAGTTTGCAGAAACTCATTTCCAGCCTGCACTGCTTCTCCCAGAGTCCGTGCTCTCACCGCTAACAGATGTCTCTGTAGATAGGTGTTACCCAATGTCAAGGAGAAAGCATCTAATGCCATATTTGCATGATGGTGCTCAGGCAGATCAGCATAAGCTATATTGGCTAGTCTATCTTTTTCCGCAGCATGATCTTGCAAGCTAACCTTGCCTTCCTTTTTGAGGTTTAGTCGACTCCTGGCCTCTCTAACTGTCAGCCCAAATTTAGTTCTCAAGGCTGCAAAGATGGCATCTGTAGCTTCTCCCCTGCCACAGCTCTTAGCACTGTCCCTCAGCACCTCTCTGAGGTGTAGACATGCTGACCCTGTAGACCATTGATTAGCTTCAGCTACTTCCTGAAACTGACTGATGAACAGTTCAACATCATCACTGCCATCAAACTTAAGGGGCTTGACGTCTCTCTCTGGTCGAGATTGCCGTAAAGCCTCAGTTATGGCGTCAGTCATCCGCCCATACTGATCAGCTTGATGGAGATCAGCCTCAGCTGTCTCTCTCCTAGTTGACCGTCTTCCAAGCATGGTCAGATTATCCCACTGCTGCCACCAGTGAACTGGTTTTTTTGGTCTACAAGTGTACTTAATGGCGACCCTACAGGTCGGCTTACATTAATCTTGCCGTGCACTTAATTGTCTGTAATTATAGAAGACCACGTCGATCCTAAGGTCCACTGTCTGATTAACTTAGGTCAACCTCTCTTCCTTTAATTAGGTCGTCCCAGTCAGAGCACATTAGCTACTGACCCCCGTAGCCAACTAGACGACCGATGATACTTAGACTAGTCGTCTATCAGGCATTAATTCTTTACTGACTCGCTCAAGCATGAATGAAAAGAATGTGTGCGTAAGCGTGTAATTATATTGTTATCTTACAAACAACTGCCTCCACTGCGGGCTATGCATTCCTTTATATAGGTTGTTATGTCAAGCGTGCAGCTCATCCATGTAAAGGCATAATGGCTATATACGGTAATGATGACCATATAAGGATAAACTTCGTGTGGGTTGACTAAGAATATGAGTAAGCATGCACGTTAACCAAACTGTATAATATGGATAGTAGCAAATCTGCCACACTAGTATTGGTTTTGCCAGCCACTAATGCACTGAGTGAGAAATCTTTTTCTGCATTGAAGCAAATCAAAACAGCGATGAGGAGCTCTATGTGACAGGCTCGTCTAAATAATCTTCTAATATTACACATATATAAAAGCGTTGAACTAGCTACAGAATCAGTTGTGAAAGATTTCTGCCATGGACACATTGACAGAACAAGAGCTATTGCAATAAAGAAGTAATAGCTCTTGTTCTGTCAATTTCCCTTGCAGAAATCTATCGGGTCATGAGTTTTCTATTGTTCGTTGAATAAAGAAAAAGTTTTGAGTACCATGAACCATAAACAATATATTGATGTAGATTTTGATGCTTACAATTGATTGCATTTATGCATACGTTGAGGGATGTTGATGCTTAAAAGTTCCAGAGCTTCGGGATGCTGCCCGAACACCGTTGGAGGGCTTACACCGCCCCCCAAACCTTCAGGTGTTCATTCATAGCTAGTCGCTTAACATTTGCAGCCCCAACTTGCAACCAGTGAATACAGGCCTGTGTAAAAGAATACTAATAGTTTTTCAGATTCTTTTTGGAAAACTAATGACTCTTTTCAAGAGAAAAGAAAATATAATATACAACCTAGATAGAATTTTAGCAATGTTTAGGAGACTGTACCGAAACATTAAAATATTAAATTGAGTGTTAGAATTACTTTAAAAAGATAATCAGTTTGTACTAAAACCAATCTTAATATGCAAAATTCCATAAAAGTTATAGCTTGGAGCTAAAGAAAAAAATCAGCTTACCACCCATCACTTGCAGACATTTATTAGCTTTCTAAATCTAAATGTTCCTACAAAGTATAACTTCTTTTAAATTCACTGCTCTCTTCAATAAAATGATAATTTGATACTCAACTCAATATTGACTTTCAAAAATACATGAATAAATCAAGGAGTCAAATGAGGTTCTATATGATCTCCCATTCTATCACCAGCTTCCTGTGATAGCTTAAAGTTTCCATCTATATTTCTTAAAGTTTGTGCATGTGTGTGTATGCATGTTCAACTATAGTTATTAAAATTTTGGAATAAATAATCTGTATCATAGAGGATTTGATATCAGACCTTCCTGCTCACCAGTCCAACGCCTTACAAATTTAACCCCACAATCTTGATTGCTCCCTAGGTGGTATCTGGAACCAAATAGGCAGCGACTTTCCATTACTACGCAGGGTGATGGCATAATGTCACGAGAAGCTTGTAGCTCTTATTAAAAAGCTTTCACAAATTGTCCATTGGCAATGTGCCCGGCTAATAGCAAGTGGCAGGCAACTCTCATCGTGTATGAGCTGATTTTCAATACCAAAGCAACGCAGGGTAGTACAGCTAGTATATATGTAAATCTCAAAATTTGTATGTCCCTTCATATGTTCGGCTATAGCTATCAAAATCTTGGAATGAAGAACCCGTATCGCTGAAGATTTGATCTTGGAACCTCGGGTTCACCAGACCAATCCCTTACCAATTAAGCCATGTGAGCTTGATGAACTCATTGAGCCATATATGTCGGTATGTGGGAAAAAACACACAACGGGTCTCTGTTTTGGCGCAACGTCATTCTAAGTATTAGTAAGAACTCACTTAAATTAGCCATTGGCAATGTGCCAGGCTAATGGTAAGTGGCATTGTTTATAAGCTGAGTTTATAAGTGTGACATTGCTATCACTGCTTATAACCTAATTTTTAATATCCGTGCAACGCCAGAGATTCCGCTAGTCAGTATATAAAAATGACACATACTTTCTTGTTGAACTATTACCTTGACTTATTACTAATTCAGTGTTACTTTCATTTGTTTATAAAGGAATCATATAATCACAGAATATGGTGCTGGCATGCAGTTTAGCTTATAAAGTGGGCTGCTATTAAATTCACATCTACACATAGCTCTTAGGTCAGCAGCTGGTTTCATTAAAGGTTGACCCGCAACAAAATTCACATTACAGTTATTTGGTATCAAAAGATTCATCATGTTTTACTCTGCTGCGCTGTAGGTGCAAAATATGTGAAAATGTAATTACAAGCTCCTGAAAGCTCAAAAATGAACAGTTAATCGCCGCATCACGAAACTGCCGTAGATCGGAATCAGTTTATTTATCTGACGTAGTCAATGCACTTGGTTATTGTTTTGACACATGATGTTCTCACGTGAATTGAAAGGCCAATAAAAACTCAATAGCTCAATATAAAACTTCTCGTAGTACTAGTTTATGACAAACACTTTATGTTTTACCGAAGAGGCCTTACCAAATATAGATGCTTGCTATTTTATAGTCTAGTCGTAATCTGATCATGTGTCCCATACTTCCTGCCAAACAGCACGAATAATTTTCAAATTTTCAAAGCAAGCAAATATCGGAAAGTGATCGGATGTGTCTTTTTCAATTGTTCCACAGACTATTTCATGGTTTCAAAGTTAATAAACATATGATCAATGCATGTTTCAGTTAGAGGGGTTGTACGAGTAGGAATAGAAATTAAACTTTTAAAATTGTACTGATTAATAATATCCACATACTCTTCTGATTCATGTTTAAGAAGGTCAATGTTAAAATCTCCAGTGATTATATGATGTTTACGTCCTACCCTAGGTGTAGACAAAAACAGGTCTAAATCATATAGAAACCTACCAGAGTCAGAGGATGGAGCCATATAAATTGAAGTGATGCTCAGTGACTCACCACCAACACCAGCCAGCTCCACTGAGACAGCCTCCGCTCCCGAAAGCATAACTGGTCCAGACACCATGACCACCAAACTAGTGCGCACATAGATCCCCGAGCAACCACATCTAGATTTTCGGCTGTCACCTATAAACACATAATTAGGAATCGTAAAGCAAGAGTGTTGATGCTCGTAAAGAAAAGTTTTACTAACACAAATAACATCAAATTGAAAATTAAAGTTAGACAATAATTCTGTAAGCCTGTCAAAATCTTTCCGTCAACTGCTAATGTTACAATGTATAATACTAAATCCATTTTGTTTTATATTAGCAAGATTTTATATAGAAAAATGTAGACAATTATATCCTATTTTCATTATTCATGCAATATATAACAAATACACTACTTAGTTACAAGAAAAAAGACATTACTTTTACTGTTATCAACCACTGTCAGTTAAGGATTTTAAATCACTTACATGTTTAATATGAATAGCCGAAGAATCTTGCGTTTTCTTAATATAAACTGATTGATTACTAGTCCATGCATATTTATAGTCATGTTCAGCTTTGTATTTTTGTACTTTATAAAAAATTTGTTGCACATTGAATGGCAATAGGTCGTTTGCACACATTCTGCTTTTCGTTTCATATCCTATATCGGTACTGTAAAGCACTTCAGCATCTTTAGATTTAAATGATTTCAGAAAACTGTTTCTAGCATGGGTTTGAGCAAATCTAACAATCAGTGATTTCTTGCTCTTATTTTGATAAGTTGTGTCTATATTGTTGCTCTCTAAGTCATCATTCTTTTTATCAGCGATAGCAAGTACAATATCCATGGGATTGTCTTCACTATTGAAGGGAACTCCTTGAATCTCCACGCACTTATTTATTTCAAAGCGCTCTTGTTCTGAAACCTTTTGCTCCATTTCTGCTAATTGAGACTTAATAGAAGAAACATCTTCCTGTAGCTCCTCCACATGATTACCACTTTAGAGTGGTAATCAAAGCTATGTTCAATTTTTGCCACTTTCTCTTCTAAATTTGACATTCTTGAGTTCATTATTTTTAGCTGCTCTAAAATCTGTTTGAGAGTGTCAGTGTTCTCCGACTCTGATTTTCCCGACTCAGATTTTCCACGAGTTCCTGGCATGTTGTAAGTTATGTATTGAAAACTTACCCTATTTGGGAATGGCTTATATAAATTACACCACCCCCTGCAGAATTCCTTGCCTAGCAGCTGCTTCTGAGATGAAATATAATCTCCTTAAATGTTGACTTGCAGCAAAATTCACATTACCGTTATTTGATATGAAAAGATTCACCATGTCTTACTCTGTTGTGTTGCAGGTGCAAAATATGTGGAAAGGTAATTACAAGCTCTTAAAAGCTCAAAAATGAACAGAAAATCGCAGCCACACGAGATCGCCGTAGTTTGGATTCCCTTTCCAAAACGGCTCAAATGTGATGTAGTTGTGAGAGATGGTTTCTCTTTACACTTTCATGCAATCTTATTTGTCGAAATGTTTTCACAAATATACTTCACGCATTCAATAAAACTATGTGTATTGTTCTTACGCGTCTGTTTTATCGTCATCGTAATGCTGTCACTTTTAGCAATGATATCTTATAACTCACCGTAAAAATTCGTTTAATTTTTCAGCCTTAGCTTGAAGGAGTACATATCATTGTCTGATAATCATGACAAGCCTGTTGGTCACTTGTGATAATCGAAAAGTGCTGCAGAAATTATTTGTGAAGTATTGGGTCACATGATCAGATTACGACTTGCCGATTAGACCAGGCCGAAACAAAACTGTAAAGTAGCGAGCATCTATATTTAATCCGTGGTCTGCAGTAAAACCCGAAGTGTTTGTCATAAACTGGTACTATGATAAGTTTTATATTGAGCTTTGTATTGGCCTTTCAATTCACGTGAAAACATATGTGACAAGACGATAACCAAATTTCGTGGCTACGTCATCGAAATAAAGAGATTCCAATCTACAGCGGCTTTTCGTTTTTGAGCTTTTAAAAGCTTGCAATTACATTTCCACATATTTGGCACCTACAACACAACAGAGTAAGACATGGTGAATCTTTTGATACCAAATAACTGTGATGTGAACTTTGTTGCAAGTCAATCTTTAAAGCTTTAACTTAGCTATGATTAGCGTAGCTTGCAAAGCACACAACCTGCCTGAACAACTGCCAACTTAAAGTTAATATGCAGCCCATAAGTCATCCACTGCAATCTGCAGGTTATACTTTTGCTAAGAATGCTGTAAGAACTTAGTATAACACAGAGTAGTGATGGGATCAGACAGACAGACAGACAGACAGACACACTATACATACAATTATGTGATGAATCTTTCCTATAGTATGAGCAGTATCAGCCATCTGTCTGTTTGTCCGGAACTACGCTAAGTTGCTAGGAAACCACGAGAACTGAACACAGATACTCTGATCTACAGACCGGTCTCACCTCTACATCACACGGCGACGTTGCCACTTCATGAATTATTATTATCATTAATCAGTATTATTAATCTATATTATCCCACGACCAAACAGAGCGAAGCGATTGATTGGGTGATTTATAATAAATGCACATGTGCACAAAACTCCCGAAAATTATTCATCAACAATGAGACGAACCCTTGTATCAAAACTTCATCAACAAATTTAACCATCGTTTTGTAGAGTCATTAAAGTATAATAACAATACAAAACACATAAAAACCTATTTAAATATGTTACCAAGTCTTTGTAAACCATCGTTATTATCTTAAAACTTACCCATCTGATCAGATTATACACAAATAGACAGATTTATCTGGACGAAAACTGCCACAAAACACTTGAAAAGCTCGGTTTAATAAAAGTTAAGACCGAAAATTGAAACGCCAATAAAGCCGTGCGACAGATAATAGAACTATTTAGCAGTGCGCATTTCACGAGAAAACCTTGCTAATTTCACCAGTCTATGGCCTTGTTTACTTGTAATCGAATTTATTCGAAGGTTTCTGTAATAAATGTAGACCGTTTGAGGCGTAGACCGATTTACAAGTACGAAATTGTGGTACACAGTTTATCAGCCTATGCTTTTTTGTCCAATCACCGAAGGTTTCATTGAACTATTTAAAACATTAGCCGAAATTCTTTACAACTTATGTACAAGCTAGGACCGAACTACAATGCCCCTTTCTGACGAGGCATTCCTCTCGATCTAGCATGGGGTTTGACAATACACAAGAGTCAAGGTCCTACCATGGCTAAGGCTGTCATTGATATAGGCCACCACGGAATGACCGCTGGAATATCATTTGTTGCTCTCTCTCGAGTTCGAAACATCAGTGGCTTACTTGTTAACAACTTTGCTAGGGAGCGCATCACTCGATTAGCTATCAATGACCAAATCCTACAACATAAAAGAGAGGAGACTAGACTGCGCGACATTTAACAGATACTGTATAGCCTACTTATAACAGATTTTGTATTATCAACAATTAACCAATTACTTGTATACCTGGTTTCAACCCAACTTTACCTCCAAAATAAATTGTTAGTTGCACCTTTTTAGAGTCGTGCTCCCTCAAATTTATTTTATATCATCTCAAACAAGTCTCATTTACACTATACTCTGTCAATTCCTGCTGAGAACTACTCTTTCAAAAATCAACATTACCCTTTCTTTTTTCCATTATCACTTTGTTCGTGGGCTGTATGACAGTGGAATTTCTAGTTAATATTAATAATCGGTATTATTAATACTGATTACTCATTACAATCTCTCACAGTGCATGGAACTGCCAAGCGTGCTTGTTAAGATAATGAGAAATTTATTACTAAAAATAGAATTTTGAACATGTGTTTTTTCTCACAGCTCCAGCTTATTCCAAACACAGACTTAGTGCAAAGACCTCTTATTTAGTTGGGTACAAAATATTTCGGCTTATGAATAAAATGGTTTGAGTTCATAATTTTATGTCAGTTTAATTTTGAACTAACTGAGTTATGTTACCTAACAAAAAGAATACAAAACATTTCAATGATTGATGGCTGGTCTGGAATGAGGATTTAACATATTAAATTTATTATTCTGTTAGCTTTCTTTTTAAAATTAGGTGAAAATTAAAGGAAACTCACTACCCACTTCACACCTACTCCAATCTGCGGATCATAATTACCCAGCTTACGCTTTCCAAAAACCAGCTCTACTTGGAAAATGTTAAGATGAGTAGAACAAATGTTAATTACTAAAGCACTACATAATGGCTCAGATCAGATATTAGCCCTCATATAAATTATAGCATTAATTTTCATTGATGTAATAAATTTTAGATACAATTTTAATAAAATGTTTCCTCATTTACCTTATATCCTCCTGGAGTTAAAAAATGAAATACATGCCTGGTTGTGTGCAAATGCTTACGATCTGAAACTGTCCTTGTATACAAAACTTGGGTTGAAATAGTCTTGCATTGCCAAGTTCCTTGGCGCAAAATCTTATACAATAAACATCATCTTGATTTTAACTTTTTGTTCTTGCGCGCTCTATAACATATATTGCTATATAGTGCTGGAGTTGTTCTTATTAGGTCATGTTTGAAGTACTAGGTCATTACTTAATTAGGATTTGTCTCACCTCAACTGGCATTCTGCAAGATTGTTTTTAAAGGATCACTGAACCTCTAACTTATCATAGATCGCTCGATTTCTGGTAAAAAAAGAATAAAAACTAGAGACAACTTCAATTTGCAAACCAAACAGGTGTGATAATTTACTGACACGCTCAGCTGCTCCTAAAAATCATTTCATCTTCTACAGACATAAATCTTAAAGTTTGTCCTTTGTTCATCTGTCCGGTTACAGCGTTAAAGTTTTAGCAGCAAAATACCACCTTCTTACTTGATTTGAACTTGCCACATTCAAATCTCAGGTTTACTAACAAGCACACATGATCGCATGGCTAAGCTGCTCTGATCACACCCATTGCTTTTTCTACATACCGTATATCCTTTTCGCGATTGCACACGCTAAATTATCAATTAATACAGCGCCCCTTCAGTTACATTGCCCCTTATAAAATTTTTTTGCTTTATGATATAGGACACGAGGTTTTTTCATTCTCACCTTATGAAAACAAACACTTTTTGTGATCCGCCATGCGATATCGACAAAAACTTCTCTCGAAATTAAAAGTTGGCTGTCAGTGTACTATTTATGATGAAATAATGAAAACAGCGATTTGCTATTTGCCGAAATCTATCCCACAATGGCTAAATGATATGCGATGCTTGCTTGCTTTCTGTCTCAGTTCAGGGTCATTTATTATAAGTTATAGTAAAAATGGAACCGAAAACAAATAAAATTTTAGGATATGACAAAATTGAAGTTTAGTTTATTAAAATTCAGCTTCAAGTATGTGTTTAGTAAGCTAAATTCATTTAAGTTAAATTTAACGTTTATGTTATACGTACGTCTTGAAGGTAAGTACTCCTCACGGTACGTACTGCACATAGTACATCGTATTGTTACATTTCCTTGCAGACCATAGCCACTAATTACACTAAAGTTAGTGTAGGTACCTATGGTTACTAAGGTTAACATATTATTTTGTTAATAGCCGTTAATATGTACAGTGTACGTATATAAGATTTTGATGATGTTTACCAAGGCGTGTTTGAATTAGATAATTACTATGGGTTTCTATTCAGCTCTATACGACATTTTTGCCTTTCAAAGCCAACACTAAAATAAATAAAAATCGTATAATGTTATACTAAACAATTTTCCATTGTAATCATAGCAAATCAGGCTTTATTTAGCCATTACATTGCTAATAATTTTATACTTACATTTAAAAACTCACATTTTTTTTATCTTTTCTTTTAAATCATTTCAACTCCACAAAACACTTTCTTCATGATGTGAAATTTATAAGTTACAATTGTTTGAAACAGTTTGCAAACTTTTACAGTAGTTTTGTTTTTTAAAAAATGTATCTGAATTGCACAAAACCCTTATCTTATGATACAAAATTTGAAAGTTAGAATGGTAACTGTGGTTATATATTAAATAAAAATAAATCTTCTGTGCAGACTTTTTTATTACCCGGGCAACGCCAGACATTCATCTAGTTTTTGTTATCCCCTATTGATGAATATTATAAATTTGTGTACTGCTATTTGGTTTAAAATTTGAATGCTGCCAGTTAACTTGTGCTTGTCGGTAGATAGTAACCTGACGTGTGCTATAATAGATTTGTATGAAAATATCTAAGATACAGGATAATGCTTGGACTCAGTTCAGATATTAGCCTTCCTCTAAGTTATATCATGAATTTTCATTTTATACAAAACTTGTGTTGAACTCTGGGATTGGCTGTGTTAAAAGTACAGAAAGTCAGAAGGAATTGAGAGGTATCAGTTGTTCAACCATCAGTCAATCGCGAAACATAAAAAGTGAGCCATTGTCTGTCCATGTGATGTTTGATCTAGTCTATGTATCAGCTTTCAACTTATGCTTAGAGAACAATTATTATTTGTATAGTATATGACTTTGTCATTTATTATTAATAATAAATTTCCACCTGGTTGAAATACATCAACAAAGTTCAAAATTACAGTTTTTCCAGTTACGCTCCATGTCTCTGATATCAGCAAGTTGAGACTTCATCGAGTGAATTCATGGTTTGAATGTCTTCAGCTCATCCTTCAATTTCTTGAGCTGGTCTTCACAGTTTAGTTTAGTTTTTGCATGCCACAAAATGAAAGTGAACATACACTGGCTGTCTCATGGTTGTACCTGTAGATGTAGTCATTCGGTTTTGCTGAACACCTAATAACGCTGATAGAAAGCCTCCATCTTTTGCAGTTAATGCCCCAGGATGCATAGGCATACATTGATGTTATCTCCCCAACTTCTGTTGGCATCTCATCATCTGTCCAAATCCCTCCATTTGCTCCGCAACTGTGTTTAGGTGGGCATGTGTCTAGCATCCTATTACCTGCACCTCCTTGAAACCTAAACCATATTTTTCGTAAATGATTGGTATCGCAATTGATATGTCCGTTAATGGGTCTTATTGACTTGCCTATATTGTCAGCTCTCCATATCTCTGTTAAGTTTCTTGCTAAAATGCATTCTTGTGGCATTGATTTACTTTTGCGCATTTCTGTAGTATTTTTGGTTGTGGTATTTTCCTCAACAGTTGTTCTATCCTGCGTAGTTGCAGCTCCTTGAAATGTGGTAGTTTCTTGTGAAGTTGCAATTTTCTGGGTAGTCGTTTCTACTATGAAAGTGTTTGTTATTTGGTTTGAGTTTTGCTGTCGGCACTTGACAAGGTCTTTAATAAGCTTTTCATACAAAATCTTTTCAACCTCAAATTTTGTTTCATGATTGAAGCCTGCTAGTTCCCTTTTTGATGATTTTTTGAGTCGACGGGGACAGTCTTGATCAATCAAATCATGCAAGATTTTTACTCTTTCACGATAGATAGAATATTCCTTCTTCGTTTCCTGTCCAGATACCTTTACAGATCTTCTAAGGAATTCAACTACAAAATGAGAAAACACAATGAGCTCTAGACTGAGTTTTAGACTTTTAACTTGAATGTTACTTGTTAGTGCTATATTATGTATTTGAATTCGATCCTTAACAATTAACAATTAATTTCGACAAGGCTACTAATTTATTTTATAAAAAATAATGTATTTTAATAGCTGATTCATCTCCATTCACAAAGAATTGGAGCTGGTCTTAATCAAGTTCCCAAAAAATGTGTTTGTGCCGATGTATTGAAATGACTAGGAGGATCCAGGCATGGTCGATCAATATCTTCTACTGAAGGATATTAAAGAACTTGGTTAATCAAGTAACTTAGTTAATTGAGGCTGTAGGGGACGTGGGGCGAATTCGGACAAAATTCAAAGCGCTCCAATTCTTGAAAATTGAATTGAAAAGATTCACTAGGTTTTAGGTTTGCGACAATATCTCATGTATAAAAAACATAAAAATGGTGTCTCACAGAAACTATCTACATGATTAATTCAGGTATATTGGTTTCACCCTATGAAATGAACCAATCTGTAAAAATTTTCTTAGCATTAAAGCTATTGCACAAATCATCTTTGTTTGTGGGTTGACAGATGTTTCATAGCACTGATCAATGTATGAATCTTTGACACACTTTTAGAACATAGAGGTTCTTATCTAAGCGTTTAAAATATCTATATAAAGGCTAACTTAATCACACGCGTTTACTAACAAAAGACGCAGGTAGACAAACCAGATGTTAAGGTGTCTACATGTCTGGTCATCGACTCAGCTTAAACCGTGATTAGTTTGGTCTGAAGTTCTTTTCTTGATATTTGAAATGCATTACTTAAATCAAAATCAAAATTTACTCTCATTTACGCTGAAAAAATTCATTTCATTGAAAATTTATTATAGTCTCTAATCTAAATTAGATAGTTACAACAATCGGAATGACCTCTAGCTGTACTAGTTGTATATTAATAAGTAGAACTAAGAGCGTAAACAACATCTTGCTCTTTTTACTTGTAAAACTACAAAGCTATCAACTACCGTTACCTTCATCATTCTTGTAGATTTTTTAGAACTCAAGTCTTTAAAGCTGCCAAGAACACCAAAAACAAGAAAACTGAGAAGCAAAATGTAGATGGAAAAGTTATCACGAGACATTCTTATACAACAACACCAAACCTGTATGTGATCATAAGTTTATGACACGTTGCAACTCCTGCAACACCTGTTATCTCCTATTGATTCCCAATTTTGCAATCAAATTCAATCTAAAGTTACTTGCAGAGAATTTATAGCCGCCCCTTATTGGCTGTTGAATGGTGAAGCAAAATGAGTCTCTGTATAAAAGCTGAAATATTCTTACAGGAAATCTGATTATTCTTCTTATCGGAAAAGAAAAGGATGCATATACGAGGTAGAATCTTTTGGTCATGGTTTAGAAAAGTGAATAAAACTAATAACCAAATTAAATAAATTAAAATTATATTACTTTAATATTACAATTACCTTTTAAATGAGAATTACAGGTTCTCAAATCAGTTCAACTTACATGATACAAACAAGTTGCATACAACTACTACCAATTATTTGGAATATATTATTACCAACTGGTTTAACAAATACTTCACGCAATATTTGTTTTCTTATCAGACATTTTAAACACTATTTGCCAAACTATTTGTTTGGTTTTAGTGGCTGACTGTGGCCCTTTTTTGTTTTATTATTGTTGTATGGCATAATTGGAAAAAAATTTATATTTGAAATGAAGTTATTGCCAATAAAGTAATATATATATATACTTGTATATATTAATATTTAAAATGCTATAGTATAACATAGTAAAATATAATATGCTATTATACAATACATTATACTATAACATTGTATATAATTTTAATTAAATATTACCTTGGTTAACTTTGAGCGTCAAGGTTGTCTGTACAGAATTTATTATAACATGATATAATACAATCCAGTAGAAGAATATATATAATGTTAATTAAATATTGGCTTGAATAAACTGTCTATGTTAAGGTTGACTGTACATTTATGAATGATAAACTTTAATTGAGTAGTTGAATATACAATAGTTAGATATAGCTATCATTTAATAGTGTCCTCCTGTATACTATAATATATTATATGTATTTTGTGGTTTAGCAAAGATTACAAATTATAAATGTATATAAATGATGCAGTGTCTTTCTTTAACACGATGCCTTCCACTGTCATACAAGAATGAATACTATAAGGTGACGTAAATGGTTTCAGTAGATGATAGATGACATAGATGAATCGCAGATGCCATCAAATGATTTCAGTACCTTACATGTATATAATGTGAAATTAGTAAAAATAAGACTTAAAATTTGATCAAAGTTTATTAACAACATACAACTTTGACAGGTAATATGATTTGAATTGCTAGCAGCTAATCAAAGTTATTGTAGATATAGCATGAGCCAGCATGCAGGCTGAGTTATACTGACTGTTTCAACACTTCATTTCATGTTTTTCTCTTCTTTCAACTCTCAACTCACTTCATTCTATTTTGACTTCTTCCTTTTGCTGAAATACATAAGAATAGACTAATGTATGTGACATAACTTAATCTATGGTAACATCTATTGTGAGTCTTATAAACTCAATCTATGGTAACATCTATTGTGAGTCTTATAAACTCAATCTATGGTAACATCTATTGTGAGTCTTATAAACTTAATCTATGGTAACATCTATTGTGAGTCTTATAAACTCAATCTATGGTAACATCTATTGTGAATCTTAAAAACTTAAGCTATAAATCACAAGTGAATGATTACTTGATGCTGGCTCTGAGCATTGCTAGAAAAAGAAATCAACAAGCTCCTTGTAGTAACATGAGTCTTGAGCAAAAAGTCAGCCAACTTGAGTGGTGAATCTGATTTGTACTTGTATAGCAACAGAGTATCAGTATCGTCACTATAGTATGGTTGGGAGTACACAGACTGCTGATATGAAAACCACTAGCAATGAGCTTTTGATTTTGGTTAGAACATGGAGTGAGAGCTGTGATAATTGCACGAAAATTTACACTACTAGTTGCATAAAAATAATGACCACAGTAAATGAATTCTAAGCTAGAAATGTTTCTATCAAAGTTCAAAGCCTCTCCAGTGTGAACAGTGTAGTCTTCAATATAAAAATGAAAGCATATAGTGATTTAGTATCGAGTGGTTTTTTTGCAGTAGATTTGACTGGTTTATAACAAATAAAAGAAGTTCTGGTTACTAGAAATCAATACAGAGATAGCCTTTAACTTTCAGCTTTTGGCTATAGTCTCTGTTGAATAGTTTCATGTAATTTAATCAAAAAACAGCCAGAAAATCGCAAAAGTATCTCCTGGAGTGCACAGGTTTGTTTCGACCAACCTGGCCTTCTACAAATCATTTTGAAGCCAAAAAGTGCAAATGAAGAAGACCTTTTCAGTCCTTTTCTCTGCTCTAATCAAAAATTTTAAATGGTAATTTATGTTAATTTTACAAAATCAGTTTTAATGTTAAATGTTTTTACCACTTAAAATACTTATTCTTTAAAGATATCAAAATTCTTTTGCTGCTCATCAGTTAAAGTTTGGCATAAGGCAGTACCGTTAAAAGAGCTTCTGGTAGATTTTTAGACGAAATAGATTTGACAGAAATAAATAAAATGGGTCAGTAAACGCTGAGAAGAAGATTTCATGTGAAGCAGCCTGTGATCCAATGTCTGCACTTGTAGGTCAAATGATGACAAGATATACATCTCATGCTTTTTATAGAAAACGCTTACTTAACCATACCCAGAGTTGACAGGTGGAGACAAATGCTCTCCTGTTTCAGACAACAGCTCATTTGCTGTAGGCACCTGTCCATCTGTCGTAGGGACTTGCTCTCCTGCAGGAGGTGACTGCTCATTTCCTTTGGGCAACTTCTCCTTAGCTGCGAGCAGCTGCTTGCTCGCTGTAGGAGACTTTACAGACTTTCTGAAAATAATGTCTTTTATTTACACCTCCAGCATGTTTATGTTGTAAGAGATATTATTTAAATAACTCTGTTTGTTCAGCCTACTCAATTAGGAGATAATAGTGCTTCTATTCTATATATATACAATACCTGGAGTCAGTGATGTTTGTATACTAAGCTAGAGTCTCTTACATGAGAGAAAATTCATCCGTCAACCACTAAACAAAATTTTATGTAGGACTGACTACCCATACATATAACTTACATACACTTGGTCTGTACTTGTAACATGCATATGGAAGCGTAACATCAACACTACTGAGAGTAAACAACTTGAAAAGTTCAAGTCATATATATTACTGACGCATACCTGTCGTATACGATGCAGTTGTTGTTGTGTTTTTCATAAGCATGTTAGTCGACTAGTGACACATCTGGTATTACAATGAACATTTTTAGAGACCATTTAAATCACGTTTCAATACATGTAATTGTAAAGATTTTTCTTTGCAATAAAAATATTTTGGTGGGAGCCAGCAAACCCTATGACCGGACCTCGCACTCAGCTCAAATCAGCTAAACTCGGCACCCATCTCAAAGTCGAGTCAGAAGAAGCCAGCATCTACGCCGCCCTGATAGTACTTAAAGACTAGCTTAGGCAAGGAGAAGGCTAAGCTCTTTTGCGCCTACTCGTGTTCCCATGTACTCACATATAATAAGTGAAGCAAGTATACATTCTGGTACTCAAACATAATGTGTTGTTTCTTAGAGTTCAGGTGGGGTGCTAGTAAAGAAGACCCGCAGGCACTCTTTACAATACCGACATGAATATTTTTGAAAATGCTGTTAATATCATTAAGGTTCAAACAGGCTTCATGATAGTAGATTTTGATATTTCTGTTTGAGAAACAGAAAAACTTTAAAATTTACAAAAATGTTCACGAGTCTGTTTTTCCAAGTTTATTGTGTCAAAGGGGGAAGGGGGGGGGGAGTGTTAGATGGGTTGGGGGTAGCTTAACCTGTATGTAATCTTTAATTTTAAAATTTATCTGTTTGAAATTCAACTTTTACCAAAGCTTTCTGTTTAAAATAAGCTATTGTTTGGTGATGGAGTTTGTGTTATATGACTGAGTTTTATGTGTTAGGTTTGCGAACTATTAACAATATATGTTAGACTTGACAGGAGTCACCAAGTGCTGTACGTATTACGACTATCACACCATTTCTTGTAAGCCCCAACTAAAATATCTTTTGACATACTCTCTCCCTTAAATCAATAAACTTTAATAACAATATTTAACCTTTTTTTAATAAGATAAAGTAAAAACTTCTAGTCTTTTGTCACTGAAAATCTATGAAAAATGCCTTCACTCGAATATAAAAGATTTTTAAAGTGTAACTTGTCGCAGTGAGTACTTACCTGGACTTGTTGGATGTGAGAGACTGTTTACTTGCAGCAGGTTTACCATCAGCACTCCTAACAATGAAAGGAAATGTTTACAATAAATGGGTGAAACTTCTTAGTATACTGGTATCATATACATTCTACAGTGTAAAACTTATTACCTGTACTTGTTACTTGTGGTAACCTGTAATATAATAAGGGCCAAGTCTGTCTGTCTGTCTGTCTGTCTGCTGAAGCTACGCATAAAGGTTAGGAAAAAATATTACTTTTGATAAGATTTGAACTCCACAACTTGCAGTTTGGTAAACCAACATTCCACCACCTGCACCAATCGACTGCCTTGTCATATTTTGGAATAGTTATGCCATTACTTATTACAAATGATGATCTCTCACGGCACACTAGAATGCTAAAGTATTAGTTAGGATTAGACCTATTGTTATCTACACATATTTTCAACTAGATGTTTGGTAACCTTCAAAAGCATCCCAGAATGAACATTAGAAATTTAGAGTATAAAATGTGTCAAATCTTCCCAAGCCAATATTAACATATAACCTTGAAGGGAGCAGCTGTGGTTAGGTGTTTAGGATGCTGACTTATGATTTGTAAGTCAGTGGTTAGAGTTACTCAGCGACCATTGGTGGTGTTAGAAAAAGCATTTTCTGTGCTACATCAATCCAGGACTGATCAATCAATCAATCAATCAATCACTCCATCAATCAATCATAGACTGAACTAGCTCAACTAGCTACTAGTAATTATAAAACTCTGGAGGTGAACATTTAGCCAAATGTTGCAGGTTCAAAAACCATTATCAACATATTTTGATAATCACATGATCCAAAATCATATAAACTACTTTGAAGTAAAACATAGCCCATACTATGCCAGGTTTGCTAATTAGTGACATATCTCGAGATGGGCTATTAGGTACCTTTATATAAGTACCATGTGATGGTGACACATCTAGACATGCACTGACAGGTACCTCTCTATACATACCACATAACGGTGACATATCTAGACACATACTAGCAGGTACTTTTTTATACAGACCCAATAAAACTGGCATATCTAGACATGCTCTAGCAGGTACTTCTCTATTCATACCGTGTAACATATTAACATATACATATCAGTAATTCTTGTACATATCATACCTGGCATCTGTGACAGCCAACTGCTGCTTGCTTGAGTCATCTTTACCTTTCTTGCTTTTTCTAAAAAGTTTAGAATAATTGATTATTATATTTACGATAATCAATGGCTATTGATAACCCTTTTAGTTACATCTGCAGCAAGTTCTACAACTGCTAAAAACGCTTGAAAAAACTGACTTCCTAATTGAATAACTATTTCTAAGAGATAGTTTTAAAACTTCAAAAATGACACGATTCAATTTTTATCTAGAAACTAACAATTCAATTCTGAAATCTTTCGCATCATAGATTATGTAAATATTGATTAGACTTAGTATTTAAGCAAATTGAGTTCAATTCTAAACTTTACATTCTTTAGCTGTCCTAACTTAATGAATCGTTTCGATTCAATTCACCCAAACCGAAAATCAATTATCTATCGATTCAACACATGTTGACTAGCTAACCTGAATGTTGTTGTTGTTAGTTAATAAACAAATATTGAATAAATTACCAAAGTATTTATCAAGCAAAAAAAATCTCACCAACAAACGGCGAAACTAAGAACAACTAGACTAGTGAACTAACAACTACTGACTGATAACTACTGACTAACAACTACTGACTAACAACTACTGACTGATAACAAAGAGACAACTGCATAGGATGAGTTCGCATGTTTCAATGAGATGATGTTACATCTGTTTACATGACAATCTAAACAGAACAGCAAATGTTATTGTCAATGTGCAGACAATTCAAAAAAATATACTATATAAGTGTTTAGTATATATTATCGACCAAAAATATGTGCAGTGATATTAAGGTTTAGTGAAAACATGTGCAACTGACAACACTAGACCTGCTGACATCTTTGCTTCAGTATCAAATAACAGATTTTTTTACTTAGGATATCCCTTTCCATGGTGGATTTCTGTTGACATAGTAATAATCCTAGAGATAGTAATAATAAAGGGAAGCATTGATGCATTTTGACTAATTTTACTTATTGATGATAGAGAGCTAAGTCAATTCATCTATGATGACAGTAAAAGCCAAGTTAGTTCAATTATACTGGTAGGGTGTGCCAAGTCAATTCAATTCTGCAGTAAGTAGATACCAGAAATTGATTCACCTAAAACACATTTGAGAGTTGATTCTTAGGCTTGCTCAAACAAACATGTTAACTCTAGTGACGGTCTCTACTATCTCTACTTTGCAAGTAGTTGCTCATAAAAATGTGGCCTATAGCAAGCTATAAATTGTATGTAAATAACTTCACACTTTGTATATGATTACCAAGGTAACCATTTTAATGTGTACTTAGATTTGACAGAGGGAAGAGACTGCTTGCTCGGTTGTGCCGAGGTAAGTTTTGCATCAGAATCTCTGCAAACAAAAATATATCAGTAATATCCTTACTATAATTTGTAAAAGATTTAAAAAATTTTAGTCTGTGCGCTACCAACGGTATAGACATCATTTCACTTTCATTGTATTAATTTTATCTGTAAACAAAAACCAACCTTTCAATTATATCTAGCATAGACAGTGTGAGTACTAAAAATCATAAGAGTAACATTTTAATTAGACTGTATTAACCTTATGCAAGAGAATGTTAAAAATAACAGGGCAGTTAGTGCTAACTATGCCCATCAAATGGTGTCACAGTATTCTAGTCATTGAATGCTGTAAATTAAAAATATAATGACGTATCCTTCACAAATAACAAAATTAAATCAAGCTATCCAAACTCTTTCTTTAAAGGAGGCTATCTCTAGCTACAGGTTTTAACTCAGGACTATCCAAAATAAAAAACTAAATAAGGAAATTGGGGGTTACTGCGTTTGATGACTGTGAATTCATCTGTTTACAGAATAGAAATAGAAAAACTTTACAGATTTATTTAGGCACACCATCTGATGACTCAGTTACAATCAGTGCCAGCCTTTAGCTACCTTACCCTTATCTACAGCCCATACACTCACAAGATACTAGCCCTGGTTTAGTTGTCTAAAGCACCTGACCTCCTAGCAGCAGGTAAGGGTTCAATAGCCAAAAAAGGAAATTCTAATTTGAATTGCTTCCCGCAACTAGGTCTTTCTTCAGTCAACCATGCCTCTTTGCCATTGGACTCCGGCGAAGATCACACGGCCATTGAACACTTGATACTCATACTGGATTTTAAAGAGATTGCTCACCACCAGTTTGAGATTGCTGGCTACTATAGCTAGTCCAACTACATATCCACTCCGCTATCTAGCCAGTGATGCCAGTGATGAAAGAAGCTGCTGTGTTTTTCTACAGTTCCGCAAAAATCAAACCACTTCATTACAAGGCGATAAATATTTCGCAAATTTAATATAGAGGTACAGTTTGACAGATGCGATGAACTAACAGTTAACTAAACAATGTGAAGCTTCCAGGAGTTTTGCCTTCTGGCACTTTTCCATCGTCTTAGATAGTCTTTTTCGGACGGCGAGCCTCCCCCTTGTTCATAGGGTTGACGCAGTGAGTGACCGCTAACCGACTGGGAGCTCTAACAAGGGCCATGTTATCTGCCGAGTCAAGGCTCGGCTCAATCCTGGCGTCGGTCTCAGGTTCTTCTTCTTTCTTCTTCTTTCTTCTTCCCCAATCAGCCCTAGGCCCGGCGATCAGCCGCTACATTTTACTCTAACTTTGATAGTTAATGAATTCTATAAAATGTGAAGGTCAAATTGAAGCATGAAGCAAAAAGTATATTTGCATAGACTCTGCATTGAAGATAATTTGTTTGGTACTTGTCTGTTGATAAAAATAATTTCCTAGTTGGTATTTGTAAAGCCAGAACCCTGCTATATAATTAAATTCTGGTGTTATAGTCTCGCCACATCACTTGTTGTTGATTGGCTAAAATTCATAATGCTACAAGTTTATTATGTTATTTAAACCTGCTGACAGAAATCTCCTCGATCACTTGGTGAGAGCTACCTCGTTAAAATTCCAAAGCTAAAACACTGCTATCTGTTTAAACTATCATTACAAAGATCAGTTTTTTTGGTGATTCCATTATTACCTGACGTCTTCTACAGCCAGCTGCTGCTTGCTTGCGTCTCCTCGACTCTTTTTAGACTTTCTGAAATGTTTGCAGAATAAACTTTAATAGTTAGAAAATAACGGACATCTGATCAAATAACAATGCTTTGAGTAATCGGGGTGATTTGAGGTCAAAGTAAGTACACAACTCTTCTAAATATAATGAATATTATCTTATGAAACTGATTTAAACTTAATATGTTAACTAAGGAAAAACTAATCCCAACTTTTCATAAAATTTTTTCAACTTGGTTTAACTGTCTCAAGTTGTAATGCTACACTAAAGCTGAAATAATAGCAATGTATTATATAACACTGGGGACCCAACACTATAAACAGATCTGAAAATGACCTTAGCAGTATCTTACCCGACTTGGTCAAGCGTCAAAGACTGGTTGCTTGCTGCAGAGTTAGCATCAGCAACACTATGAAAAAGAAACAGCAAAAAGTAAAATCTAGGAGAAGTAACAAGCACAAGTGTAAAAAAAACTGCAATGTGCGTTGTAGATACTACTAGAAAAAACAAGCTCTACTGTAGAAAATGAAATGCAATGCAAAAAGTAAGAACTACCCAAAAGAAAACTAATGCAAATAGAAGTAGAACTGCAGTAAAACAATACCTGTAAGAATGAAATTTTCCTGTAAGAGAGGCCCTATTGTAAAAATGAAACACCATATTATTGCAAATAAATGAGAACTAGATAAAAGGTGCAGCAATAAAAATATCTTTTATAGACCATGTGATTCTAAAGTAATGACGACTTATGCCTTTTTTTAAATATTATGTTTTACTAAATATGTAATTATGTTTGGGTAAAGAAATTAATTTAGTAGCACAAGGTTTTAATGCAAAAGGTTTTACCGTTTTACAGGAACTACTGAAAAAAAGAGATTTAGAGTAACAAGGATGAAATACGGTGTGAAAATGTGTCATACTTAAAATCACTGCCGTAAAAAAGTCCAACTGTAAAGGGATAACAACTGTAAAAGAAGTGCCTGATTTACAAAAAAAAACATTTGTGAAAAATTGACTGCTGTAATCAATAAGCACTACTGTAAAAAAAAGGTTTGTTGTAAAAAACCGACGATAATGATAAAAAAACAAAATAATATAAAATAATGGTTAAAACGAGATGGAAACAAAACTTTTCTCAAATGGAATACAAATTTAACATCTGACCTCATTGGTGTGTGACACTGCTATTCATTTACAAATCATCAAATACTTGAAAGAAACTCAGGTTCACAGGCTGACCATAGGTACATGTAGCTTCAGTTGGACCTATTAACTCTTATAGACTGACTTCTCTAACCATATTTTACTTTTTATTTAAACTTTAAACATAATGACAGGAGATCAATGCTGGTTGATGCACTCAGAATACAAGCTAATGAGAGAGAAAACAAATCTATAGCTTGTAGCAATCATACCTGGGAACTTTGAGGGCGAGTTCATTTTTGCTAGGAGCATGTAAAGATTTCCTTGATATCCTGCAAAATAATAAAACATATTAGTCACTCTGACAAATAACTTGCTAGGAATATTTAATCAAGTACATCCCTCGACGTTTGACAAAACTGAAACTGGGCAAAACTTATTTAGAGACAGGAAAAAGCAATTCCTTTAGGAAAGCACCGCTGCCGTTCTAACCAACATTTAGTCTGTACGTTGAGTAGCAATTACAAACATCATTTAGTATACTTGCTCAATAAGAAGGGAACTACTTAAAGAGTGCAAAACGCTGAGCGAAAAGCGCCAATAAAAAATGAGAACCCGTGATAGTATTTCTCCTATTTTTTAAATTTCTGCCAAGTTTACTTCATCACCATGTTCACTCATCCACATGGTTACTTTTCCCTGGTTTGCTTTTCCCATCTGTATTTTTTCACAATGTTTACTTTTCACATCTTCAACTTCTCTGACGTCTATTTTCCCTCATGCTTTTATACTTGTAAAATGCATTACAAGTTATTTTTAATATGAGCTATCTTGTTCCTAACCGATAAATGTTTGAGTTGAGATCAGTAAGGTTTGATTTGCAATATCTAACTTACATTATGAACAATAGTTAAATGAAATAGTGTAAAGGATTTGTACATTACTTTTGCCAGCTCAGCATACAAGAATGACTCAGTGCGCTTTGAGTTTATTATACATACATGAATAATTGCTTAGTTTATGTGGTTACAGTACACATGCAGGGCTGTATTGTCCAAAGAAAAAGTGGTCAGGAGACTGTCAATTAGTAGTTACCAGAGGCCCGAATCGGTCATGCGGATAGGGTCAGGGAGTGGGGCTGAAGCGCCCTCCCAAAGAAGGGGGGTTCGGGGGCCCTCCCCCGAGAGAATTTTGAGAATTAAGAGCAAAATTAGAGCATTTTAAAGCGTATCTCATATTATTTAAGATGGATGTCCAGGTCCTGCCAAGATGAGTCATTTCAAGTCTTGCAAAGAGAGCTAGCTACAGAATTACATGGTTTTGAGTTGTAACCATATATGTATATTTACATTTATGTTCTTAAATATACATACATGTACATTTGTATATAAAATATTGATTGTTATAGCTTGACACTTGTCTTTTAAAAAGCTCTTCTTCCGTCAATGAGTTCCATGGCAGAAATCTTTCACAACTGATTCTGTATCTATATCAACATCTTTATATATGTGTAATATTAGAAGATTATTTAGACAGTCTGCCCTATGGTGTTCCTCATCGATGTTTGGATTCGCTTCAATGCAGAAAAGTATCTCTCGCCTACCGCATTGGTGGCAGGCAAAGCCAATACTAGATTAGTCAGCCTCTCTACTTCATCGCTAGTAGCGCTAGAGCGCTAGGTAATTAGTTGCTGGAAATTCCAAGCGAATGAGCTTAGACTGAAATTCTTACTAATTAGCCGCCGAAGATCACTAAAAGGTTGGGGCGACTCAGCTGCCCAGCCGCCTCAGGAAATACGGACCTGAGAATTTTAGTGTCACGTAATGACTTCCATCGTTTACACTATGCCGTGTTCACAATTTCCGAGATTTTGACAGAAGAAAAGTACTCCGGATGGTTCCGGAGTCTCCTAATAGGACAATACAGTACTGTACACATGTATAGCATACACAATACACAAACAGGCGTAAATAGGCGTTGCCTCCTTGGTCCTGTCTCTGCCCTTTATATACCGTTGCTTGAGAAGCTCCGCCTTCTCATGTCTAGTTGGTGCTGAGCTGGCTCAGACCAAGCTGGCTTGTGCTGAACCAACTTTAAATGGGCTGGACAGTGACCTCCACAACAGTATATAACAAATTTATGTGCCATATGCTTAGGAAAAATAGTTTCTTATCTCTGGCCATAAATAAACCATTTTAAGGACAAGTTTTAATTCCAACACCGTTCATCGACCTTGCTCTGATAATATAAATTATATATATAATCATTTAAAGAATACAAATATTCTGCTCTGAGCTGTTCTCGTCATCTTATTGGTCATTTTCTGGCTGCCTCGCTTTGTTGCTTTCTTTGTTGAGGGTCAAAAATTAAGGATATATGTGTATTACGGATATACATGTATTAAGGATATATGTGTATTACAGATATACATGTATTAAGGATATATGTGTATTACGGATATACATGTATTAAAAGTTGACTTGCAACAAAATTCACATTACAGTTATTTAGTATCAAAAGATTCACCATGTCTTACTCTGCTGTGTTGTAGGTGCCAAATATGTGGGAATGTGATTACAAGCTCTTAAAAGCTAAAAACGAACAGTTAATCGCAGGCACACGAGACCGCCGTAGTTTGGATTCTCTTTCCAAAACGGCTCAAATGTGACTTATTTGTGGTAGATGGTTTCTGTTTACACTTTGATGCAACCTTACTTGTCAAAATATTTTCACAAATATACTTCACGCATTCAATAAAACCATGTCTATTGTTCTTACGCGTCTGTTTTATCGTCCTTGTAATGCTGTCACTTTTAGCAGTGATATCTTATAACTTACCGTAAAAATTCATTAACTTTTTTAATCTTACCTCGAAGGAGTACATATCATTGTCTGACAATCATGACGAGCCTGTTGGTCACCTGTGATAATCAAAAAGTGCTGCAAAAATTATTTGCAAAGTATTGGGTCACATTATCAGATTACGACTTGACGATTAGATCAAGCCGAAACGAAACTGTAAAGGAGAGAGCATCTATATTTAATGCGGGGTCTTCGGTAAAACTCGAAGTGTTTGTCATAAACTAGTGCTACGATAAGTTTTATATTGAGCTTTTTATTGGCCTTTCAATTCATGTGAGAACATCACGTGACAAGACAATAACCAAACTGTAATGACTACGTCAGATAAATAAACAGATTCCAATCTACGGCGGCTTTTCGTTTTTGAGCTTTTAAGAGCCTGTAATCGCATTTCCACATATTTGGCACCTACAACACAACAGAGTAAAACATGGTGAATTTTTTGATACCAAATAACTGTAATATGAATTTTGTTGCAAGTCAACCTTTAAGTATATTTGTATATTACGGATATACATGTATTAAGGATATTTGTGTATTACGGATATACATGTAATGCCGATATACATGTATTAAAGATATACGTGTCGGGACTATATCAGACTCACCTGGGCGAATTAATTTACCGGAAAATCAATTTTTATTTATAATGTCTGTACACTCTTTGGTATGTTATTATGTGCATATATCTATGTATAAATGTGCATATGTATACATGTATATGTTCATATGTATATATATGGACAAACTAAATATATTTACTAAATCTAAAAAAGTCACTGTCAGCAGTGGTTCTGTTAGTAACACTGGTACTAGTACTTGCTGTATTAGAATAATCTCGAGGCGTTCTCTTAGAAGTCGCCATGGCGATAAACTAAATTCAAACTCTTGAAGCTTTCATTAAACAAAAGCTACAGCAGAACCAAGAAGAGAAAAAGTTGAAAAACTCTTTAGAACAGTTTTTAAAATTTTTTTGCAAATTTTATTTATTTATCACTGTTTAAAATGATCATTTTGTGCAAATGGAAAGTTGATTTTAAAGGTTAACCGAAACCAATATATCGTAGCTTGCTATTGGTCAAAAAGGTAAACAAAAAATGACATTAAGCTAATCACAAACTGCATAAAAAATATTGTATGTTACTGCGGCGACAAAAATTTCGCTCTGCCCATTTGCTGTAGTATCGAAAAGCGACAAAAACGTCGCCTTGTCCGAAAGGGTTAAGGATATACGTGCATATATATAAAGGTCGGTTCACACTATATCACCGTATTTCGGCGTTGATGCCACAATACTTTGGTGATCGTCAATCATAACACTGTTCACACTATCAGAAACCCATCCGCGTTTGCATCAGGAAGTACTTCGTGATGTTATGTTTTCATTTCTATGTTTAATTTTTCGTGAGAAAAACTTTTTGTTTCCGCATGCTAGAATAAAAAACTATTTCTGCATCGACTATCATAAACGGATATGAATAAATCGCTCTATCAGCGACCGCGAATTACCATTGCTGAAATGGTCACATTTGAAAGGCGGTCATCAATGCTTGGCAAATCATCTGGAAAGTTAGACAGCTGCAAACTTTTCCAATGTGTTGGCGATGCTTCGTCGACACCTTCAATTTACGGTTCACATAAATGACGATGAACGCCGAATGGGCAACACTGACAAACAGCGATATAGTGTGAACCGGCCTTAAGGGGCTGATGATAAGTGCTGATGCACAAGTATTTGAGCATCAGCACTTTGCTAAAGACAAAGGCAGAGCTGCACTAAGAACAAAGTCAGCAAGTAATAAGCCAACAAGTGAGCTGCACTAAGAACAGGGTCAGCAGATAAGAAGCCAGCCAGTCAGCTTCACCAAGAACAGAGTCAGCAGGTAAGAAGCCAGCAAGTCAGCTGCACCAAGAGCCGAGTCAGCAGACAACAAGCCAGCAAGTGAGCTGCACTAAGAACAGAGTCAGCAAGTAATAAGCCAGCAAGTGAGCTGCACCAAGAACAGAGTCAGCAGGTAAGAAGCCAGCAAGGGAGCTGCACCAAGAACAGGGTCAGCAGGTAAGAAGCCAGCAAGTGAGCTGCACCAAGAACAGAGTCAGCAGGTAAGAAGCCAGCAAGTGAGCTGCACTAAGAACAGAGTCAGCAAGTAATAAGCCAGCTAGTGAGCCGCACTAAAAACAGAGTCAGCAGGCAATAAGCCAGCAAATCATTACCGTAGAGCCGAATGAGAGGCTTTTATTTTTTCTTTTCTTTCCACGTCTTCTTGACTCCATCTATCAAAATAAGCACTTCTTATTAACAAGCTAGATAACAATAGATGTGCCATTTAAGTTACATAGCATTCTAGCATTTTACCATAAATACAAGCGTCTACTACAATACATTTTAAGTTGACCATAGCCGAGCTGAACTACAAACTGAGAAAGCTGTAAAATTTCTTTATACTTGGCTGTCTTTTTCTTCCAATAGACTGCTGCTCCTATGGCTATCAACGCGATCAGTATAACAGCAACAATAGGTCCCGCAGACGAACTTGCTTTCTTCTCAGCATCGCTCCTACTCTTAGCCTTTTGAGTCTGTATAGGTAAAGGCACTGTTGTGTTGGACAGTTCCATCAGTCCCACTGTAACTAAATGACATCGAGTTAGGATTAATGGTTATTGCTCATGATGCAAGCGAAGCAGTCACCTTAAACGTTTAAGTACCTTTCTGTAAAAATAGTCAGTGAACTAGACACACCTACATGTAGGTAGTAAGAGAAGGCGGAAATCAGAGCTGCATGAAAGTCAGTGATAAAGCCTAAACCATCAGACCATTGTAGAAATGACCGACCGACAGTGGGAGAGACAGTGAGAAAGAAATAGAAAAAGAAAGAGTGAGAAAAGTATCTAGAGAAATAGTCAGAACTTTTGAACAAAAGATATTCAACTATTATATATGCTGCTAATTGCTGCGAGAATATCAGAAAATGGGTAAGCACCTGAACTTATATTGGAAGTCGAATAGTTAACCTTATGGTCCAAGCTGCCAAACTGTGTGAAACAGTAGAGCACCATATTCTCAAATGATCTGATCTGGTAGAAGACATGGAAGGTGAACCTAGCAGCCTGGTGTTGCTGAAGTAAGCGAATGATGTTGGCGCCAGTGACAGCAGACAAGATTCTAGTGACGGAAGTAAAGATGAACTACTGTAACCAAACTCTCTCATAAGAAATCACTCGATAGCTTTAGAAAAATTATCATCAGTAGACAGTATCAGCAAGGAAAGCAATGAAAAATCGGTTTGCTCTTCAAGTCTGCTCGCCCCAACACTGTGAAAAGTGACAAAGATATTGATGACACTTGACCTCTGCCACTTCAACCTTTTAAAAGTGGTTACTACTTATCAGTCAGCTTCTTCTGACATAAACCATTATATTCACCACCGACTAATGTCCACCACCTCAAACTCATCGGTCATCTACATAAAGTATACCAATATATTCACAGAATTTCCATTTTTGAGAAAGTATCGATAGTTTTTGATCAATTGCGATTGTTTTTGAGACGATCAGACCCATTTTTCGAGTACCAGGATAATTCAAGATTAAAATCGACAAAAACCTACTGCAGTTAAAATGCTTACAATCGAGCAAAATTGCGATTATGATGTTTATACATGTATGTAGTTGTGAAGAGATTGACAGACTGCAAGGATGTAACTTGAATGCAACCAATATTAACTATAACAACGATATCAACTAGTGACATCATGATAACTAATGACATCATGACAACTAGTGACATCATGACAACTAGTGACATCATGACAACTAGTGACATCATGACAACTAGTGACATCATGACAACTAGTGACATCATGACAACTACTGACATCATGACAACTAGTGACTAGCTTTTCTGAGCATTTCCACTGCAACTTTCAAACCTTCGGCAATTGGACAATGCCATAGACTGGTGAAATGTGCACGTTTTTCTCATGAAATTCTCATGGTTTTATAGTTCTACTACTTGACGCACGGCTTTATGGGCGTTTTGTTGGCCGTCTTAATTTTGATTAAAAAGGCTTGTCAAGTTTTATTGGCAATTTTAAGCCAAATTAATCTTTCTTGTTATGTAGAATCCGATCAGATGGGTAAGTTTTAAGATATTGTCGACACTTTTCAAAGACTTGGTAACATATTTAAATAGGTTTATATGTGTTTTGTATCACTATTATATTTGAACGACTCTACACAAAAGGGTTAAATTGTTTTATGGGATTTGTTGATGAATAATTTTTGGGAGTTGTGTGCACATATGCATTTATCATAAAGCTCCCAAACACTCGCTTCGCTTGTTTTTGGTCGTGGGACAACAATATCAACTAGTGACATCATGATAACTAGTGACTACCTTTTCTGAGCATTTCAACTGCAATCAAGTTTTGTTTATTTTAATCTTGAAGCATCCTTGCACTTAGATCACCTCAAACTTAAAAAAAAAACTGCAAATGAGAGCAAAAATATCAAGACTTTATGACAAAATCTAATAAAATATTGTGTAAGTGCCTTTTTAATCAGTATGCCTAAACCAGTTCAGCAAGAATTGTATTTAAAGTCAGTTGACAATCAGCCAACAAGGTCAAATACTTCAAATCGAATCCAAGTTAGTTCAGCGTTTATCATTTCTACTAAATTGTTCAGCTCTAAATCTCTGCCATAAGTGAGCAAAACAGCTAAAACAAAGCTAACAAACCATGGTTACAATTTATTTTAATATATCTCGACTCTTTCGCTACCAAGAGCCGTGTAGCACAGCTTGGCAAAACGTTTGAGTATGGTCAAAAGCAGTCTTGTGCTACTTTAGTAGGCTTCTTACAAAACGTTTCTGATTCGGAAGTAGATAATTAACTAGCCAATCGTGTCTGTACTTGGGTGTGAACGAAAGGAAACAATTATCTGCATGCGTTGAGCCAATAGAAAATATGTTTACAAGCCTGAGTGTGGTTTCACTTTACAGAAACTTTATTTCTTATTGCAATTTCTTCCTAGCAATGACCAATCAAGTCAGACGCAAAACAGCTACAACTATTTTCTAATTTTAGATCAATAAGCTTTGGGAGATTTCTCTTAAACAGCTGAGAGTTAGTATTCATATTTTATCTGTAATAATGCCATAAGCTGTAATAATATTGATAAACTGTCCCACTTAATCATGCTCACTTTGTGGTATTTTCGTGTGTTGTCAACTGATACAAAATTTTATGCTGAATTATTTGGTATCAAAACCCTTTTTTAATGGACCATGTGGTTAAAAGTTATGATAATTTTTTTGCAGCCTTGTCGAATATGAGGTTTTACTGAATATGTAATAATGTTTCAGTAAACAAATTAATTTGGTAGTTAATATGCCTTCATTATTTAATCATATTTATTTTAATATAATAATACTTAAAAGATTATGGAATAGAGAACTTCTCACCTGTAGCTGCCGTTGAAGAGGTAGGAGTTACTCGATAAGGAACACACAGAGGAGTCTCACCCCAGCCTTTGACTGTGCAGATAACATATGTCACCTTCTTGTACCCAGGGTCACAATCATAATCCAATAGGTTACGCCTGTCATACAGTCGACTTCGGTTTGTATATCCATTATTGATCACTGGCACCAATTCCCCGAAGCAGTCATAAACATCCCCTGCAAACACCAATAAAAGTTCAGCTCCTACCCTCATAATAACGTCACTATTAATAGAAGAATTTAATATTTAATCTATTCCTGTATATTTAATGTTATTGTTTATGTCTGTCGCTATTGTATACTCTTTTATTAGTTTTTCAACCTGCAAAGCCACTTTTATTTCCGCAAAATCTTTTATCGATGATTCGATAATTGTTAAAACTGGTGGATTTTTATCCATAATCCCTTTTTAGTTTCTGTAGATTGTTTTCCACGGATTCATCTTGCCAACTTGTCTTGTCTATTAGTATCAAATCTAGAGCTTGTGGTTAGCATTACTCTAAAGTAAGTTGGTGCTTGTACATAGAAGCAGGAGTCACGGACTACATTGCTTAGGTACCAAGGCTCAAGTTGGAATCTATAATCATAGAGAAGTCATAGCTGAGACTTATCATTGTGCAACTCTCAGTTTTATATGAAAATAGAATAAACTGAAGGAATACTTTACAACAATTAATAATTTGTTTTTCATTTTTGTAAAAAGAGTGAAAAAAGCTAAAACGAGACAGCAAGCATTTTTGTAACTGAAGTGGTTTTTTCATTTGATAAAAATGCAACTTTTTGTTAAATACCAAACTTTATGAAAGCGAAGCCAGCTGCAATTTACATCATGGAATGAATGATCAATGGAATGAATAATAAAATTATAGACATAACCGTTGACACTTTATTTCTGGTCTTAGCAAAACTTTTTAAAATTATTTCACAGTTTGCTACAACTAGGCTAACAGGTTTTTGAAGAATATGTTTGTCCTCAGATTTGCAAAGAAAGTGTGTCCCGTTAGGTTTTTTTAAGAAAGTTTTTCATCAGATTTTCAACGAAAACGTATTCTTCCAGGTTTTCAAACAAGTGCCGTAAGATTTTTGGAAACTTTAGATAACAATGCATTTTGAGCATCAATTAATCATTTTAACTAACCTAAGATTATAATAGCGTTTTTAATGTCTTCTAACTTTTATTGACTGGCAGCAACAGAAGTTCAGTACCTTGTCTCCTTGTCTGGTTGGCAATACGTAGAAAAGGTTTTATTGTCAGTTACAGTAAAATTCAGCCAGAGTCTGCATTTTTACTTAAAATTATCTCTGATCCCTACACCGGCTTTGTTCCGAAAGTCTCTGCTGTTTAAGAATAGCCAAAAAAAGTATGCTTTGCTTATTTGGTGGAAATCTCTATTAAGGCACTAAAGCTTACATACTACCGATCCTGCTTGCCAAACTTCAACCAATCACATGACATACACCCTGTACATATTGATTGATTCAATACTCGCGCGTTTCTGCATTTATGTTACAGGTTGGAAAATACCGCGTAAAATATGACTGGAATATTTACATTCAACCTTTCACACGTATGACAAACAATGTTTTCTATTCCGTGACATCAGCATAGTACATCTGGAATTGGATATTTCAGTTTATGAACGTTCGGTTACCAAAACCTTCAATTCACTATTCTGACTATGACTCAATACCATTAGACTACCAACATAATAAATTATATAGTTCGTAATTTCTGTCTTTTAATTTTTTTAGTGTGAAACAGAAAACATAATTTTACTAATAATTACTAATGTCAATAACAAGTTATCCACAGATAAAATATCCTTATTGAATCACTTTAAGCATTATACGACTCGTAAGTTAATGATGTGATTAAAACTTACTAACAAACTCGTAAAGTAATTCAAATGATGCCACGGTTGCTGACTCTATCATAAAGTCAATATGCGGGCCGTCAGAGCGAAAAGAAACGGAACTGTCACTAGAGTTCACACAATAATATCTATACTGAATAGAAACTTGAACTGCTGAATCACAAGATGACGCCTTTAGTACTCCAGAAACAGAGATCAGACTGCGGAAACTTAGACCAGACAAAGTGACTTTGCACGGAGATACATTCTGTTCGGAAGAGGTATGCCTAATCTTCCCTGTTAAACTGTCTTCTATCTGTATATGACTAGTGTCACATATATCATAAGTGTTAAAACTCTTTACGCTGGTAAACTTGGTGGAGATTACAGCAAGTATCACCGATAGCTTCATGAGAATCATAGCTAAAAGCTCTGCTGCCTGTAAAAAGAAAATCGTGAAATTTCATTAAAGTTGCTTGGTAATATATAAGAGGATGTTGAAGGGTGCTGACATGTAATAAAAACTGTAATTTCAAGAACCAGTAGTGAATTAGCTCATCATGCAGATTTGGAGCTTTGCGCGAGTTGCTTTACCATGCAAATGAAATGTTTTAATTGACATTTGCATGATGCAGAATGACTTCTGCACCTTGTTGGAAAAATTTAAAGAATTGGGCGCTAAAAGTTAATGGTTAGTGACGCAAACACGTGAAACTCAAGTGAGAAAGGACGACAAAAGTATTGAAAATGTTTACAATTGAATAGCTGGCACAGTAATTTAATGCCCTTCAGTCGCAAGCGTGATAGACTCGATAAAGATTAGCAAATCGCAAAACTTGCTTATCTTGCAGATTTATGTCATTTCCATGATGCGGTTAACTTAAGTAATAGCTCAAATTTGCTGCGAGTCTTGCGTGTCATATAAACATAGTGCTTAACACCTGCACAACAATTATGGTTTGCTCAAAGTGATTTGCAGAAAAAGCTTGCTGCTGTTCACAATATTATTACTAGTAGTAGTCTGAGCTGTTCACCATATTATTACTAGTAGTAGTCTGAGCTGTTCACCATATTATTACTAGTAGTAGTCTGAACATTTCACCATATTATTACTAGCAGTAGTCTGAGCTGTTAACCATATTATTACTAGTAGTAGTCTGAGCTGTTCACCATATTATTACTAGTAGTAGTCTGAGTTGTTCACAGAATTATTCCTAGTAGTAGTCTGAGCTGTTCACCATATTATTACTAGTAGTAGTCTGAGCTGTTCACCATATTATTACTAGTAGTAGTCTGAGCTGTTAACCATATTATTACTAGTAGTAGTCTGAGCTGATCACCATATTATTACTAGTAATAGTCTGAGCTGTTCACCATAATATTACTAGTAGTAGTCTGAGCTGTTCACCATATTATTACTTGTAGTAGTCTGAGCTTTTCATCATATTATTACTAGTAGTAGTCTGAGCTGTTCACAACATTATTACTTGTAGTAGTCTGAGCTTTTCACCATATTATTACTAGTAGTAGTCTGAGCTGTTCACAACATTATTAATAGTAGTAGTCTGAGCTGTTCACCATATTATTACTAGTAGTAGTTTGAGCTGTTCACCATATTATTTCTAATAGTGGTCTGAGCTGTTCACCATATTATTACTAGTAGTAGTCTGAGCTGTTCACCATAGTATCACTAATAGCGGTCTGAGCTGGCAGCATTCAGTTTATTAATTTTATTGGAACCCAATTTTCTTCTTTTTCAGTTTGCTAAATAAGATCTTTTTACTGCTTCACGACTTGATTTTAAAGTCAATCATTTTTACAAACTGTCTAAAGAATTTCTTACCTTTCAGCAATAGCCCTGAGATAGTCCTTTTTTTACCAGCGATCATATTCTATAATAGATATAAGCAAAACTGTTTTACTGTCCATTTTGTAGTTGTTACACATCATTTTTACTAGTAGCTTTTTAATCTACTATCCAAAGTCTTTTATATGCTTTTTCAAATATTTTACATAGCTTATAAATAGTTCATCGTCCATCTGTTAAGATTTGTGTTGCAAAGCCAGGTTTCAAAATTCTGTTTTTGTCATTCTCAAGCCAATTGAAAATGAGAGCTTATATATGTCAACTAATTACTCTGTACTTAGTTTGTGATTTGAAGATGTTCACCTATATAATTTGACAATAGAAGTAAACCAACTCACTACCTATTCAATTTACTGATCTAATGATAATCTAACATTTTATCAGTAAAAAGTCTTACAAGCATCTCATACACTAGGCAATCTAATGTGTCGTGAGAATATGTTTGTATACATATTCTGCATTGCCACAAGGAGGTCAACTGGCGCAGGTGTTAGCGTGTTGGTCTGCCAAGCTTCATGTCAGGAGTGTGAGTGGCTTTTACATGTGATCTTTCATCGTTGCATTGTGAGGGTGTGCTCACCTCACACTTATGTGTTCGGCCTGAAACACGACATTCACTCTAAGCGTTAAGCGAGATATTGTATTTGAGTCAGATACACTGTGCACATAGCAATCTCATGTAAAGAACTGCCGATATATAGCTAAATATGGTTCTTTTATACAAAAATTGTGACGGCATGATTGAGGTCAAAGGATAAACTTTGCCAAACCCAACTTGGTTTATGTGACGCACAACATTAGCCAAACTATGCATTTTATGTTTTAGACAACAATGACACGGCCAAAGTTTACAGGAAAATAAATTATTAAGTTGGATGAAATGTATCAAGAATAAACTTTGAAGGCAGATACAGGATGAGATTGTTGGCCTTAGACATTGTTCATAATAATTATAATGTCAGCAATGACTGTCGATATAAATTAAACAGTAAAAATTGCACAGCTTGTGTAAATGAGTGTCGTTCTTGGAACGTTACAGTGATGTTATTATAATGAGAGAATGGTTGCCATGTAAGGCTGACATATTTAGGTCAACTCCAGCGGCCTTCTTCTCTGAGATATTATAATATCTTACAGCATCTAATCATGCCTTCGAACAAACAAACAGACAGACAGACAAACAGGGTTCATATTGTAAAGGGAATTTTAGGTTCCCTTTACTGCTCCGGAACTGTAGCGGCCACGATTGTAAGCAACAAGATGTACATACCATTTTTAAATGTATATGAGTAGGTGTGATAAATGTGTGCGCATTGCAAGGAACAACATGCAGAGAGACTGCCATATATCTCTGCATGCCATGGCTCATCTGGGCTTCTTATATAAATGTGCTCGTGCATTAGGCTTTGCCCTTTTAATCGCTTCGGCTCCATCAACTTTTTGTTTAGCCAGTGCGGTAGGCAGAGTTAGCTCACCTACTTGCTGCAACGAGATTTAGCCTGGCCATAGCGCCGGTCCTGAAATCGTCTAGATAGCCATCTTTGACCTTGGTACTCTGCCACCACAATATTATAGTAAAGACTAATAGCTATTCCTAACCCAAAGTAGGAAGGCATCTTCTCTTAAATTTAAATGGGGAGAATGTCTTGCCTTCCATTTCAAATATTTATAGATCAATTAAGATAAACAAACTATTGTAATAAAAATAATAATAATGGTAACAGGAGGACATGACTACCAAAAACAAATTAAACCAATTGATGGAGCCTTGTAAAACAAATCTAAATTTTTATTGGATAAAGCAGCTTTTTACTGGTAAAACATAATATCTTCACTTTTCACAGCTTAAGACATACAGTTACTAAATCGTTTCTGCAAGTTTTTAAAGCATGAACAGAAACTGCTCTCGTCTTGCTTTTACTTTCTACAACCCTTGAAGGTTTCATGTGCTGCTTCAGATATTCAGGTATATGCTGATAAAACGCAGAGAATAAGTATATAAACAATTTTTCTAAAACAATGATGTGTGAACAATCAGCACAGATAGTAGCATGCCTGACTTCTAAAACAAATGTCTGATTTCCAAAACCTTGTAATGAAAACTTGACAAATGCATTACAAATTTCCAAAAAATGTTCAATGCAAAATTTTTTCCAATAATATCCAACCAGCAGATGTGAACAGACAGATGAACAAACATGGCTCTTATTATAGCAAATTTGATAGTTGTTGCATGTTACCCTTAGCTTTGAAGACAGTAACGATAAGATTCAGTTTGACAGTTTTCATTTCACTTAAATTTTTATTGCGTCTAAAATGTGCAGCAACCAAACCTAAATATATACACACTGAGGCTGCAGAGAAGGTAGTATATCTTCCAATGGCTTAAAGACATGGCCCACGGTTATTAAACCAAAGCCTTCATGACAATCAGTCCAGAATACTAGCTATTACAGCATAGCTCAACATGCGAACACTTTCAATATCACGTGATGTTATATTTTTTGTCTTCAGCTTCTAGAAAAGATTTGGTACTTGAGTTGTGATTTAGTCAAAGATGACACAGAAACATTAACTAAATGTCAACATCAATGCTTTACATCCTCAAAAGTGATTGTGTGCATCACACCTTTTCTTATATGGAGTGGCCCAGGAGTGAAGCACCTGCTCTAAATGGGTCAGATGGCAGGTCAACTGTGAAACATCCTAACAGTCTCACATTACACACTCAGTGTTTCATTGGAGACTCAACCATATAAAAGTGGCCTGTACTATTGGTGAGGATAGTACATTGTCTATTTCACAACATTCACGAGGTGATTAAAGACTATAAAATGAACTAGACTTACCTAAAATTTGGCGCTTCCAAAGAACTTGCTTGTTGTGATCTTTTATAAAAACTAGAACTTACATGTGAACCTTATGCACATCAATCAATATTTAAAGATGAGCTTACACACAACTTTAATAAACGTTATCAGAAAGTATCAGTTTTTTCATCAGTTATTTATGTTTACGCTGATCTGATTGTAAAAATGTTTTAAGATTAAAATCGGCAAAACTCGATGGCGAATAAATGATCCAGATCAAACGCGTGGATCAAACAAAAGTGCAATTTCAACGCCTATACCTGCAAAGAGAACTACGAAATAAAATCTCGTAATGCTACAATCTGAACACCAATATCAACTATCCCAACAACAATGACTAGAGAATTTACTTAACACTTATTTTTTTCGGAGCATTTTCATCACAATCAAGTTTTGCCGATTTTAGTCTTGAAACATCCTGGCAACTAAATCTCCTCAAATATTAAAAACAATCCCAAATAATAGAAAAAATATTGATATCGACATTGTTTGGTTTGGCGTATTGGAGTTGTATCACCACTTTTTGTAATGCAAAAATTATTTCCTTTTTAAAAATTCATTTTAGCTGCGATTCTAGGATACAAGTTAGATATATTTATACTAATTTTAATTAATTAAAATTGCTTTTTGCATTTGATTATTCTTTTGAAATTCTTTTTTAAAAGCCTTATATATTACTTACATATTTTTCAGTAAGTCATTTTTAAATGTGCTGTTTCAATTACCACACCTTAATTTAAACACGTTGAATTTTCCGTTTGACCTCCATTTGCATTGACTATCAATAAATCCCAAAATCAATCACTAGAAATTGTCTGTATTTACCATACTATCCTCCAACCCCTTTGATTTTTACAAGAACATCTGTATGTAGCATTATCTTGAAGAGGCAGTAGAAATAGCTATACATTCTCTATATGCTCATTCGGACAAAAACCAATGCTTACCCTCTTGCGCTTTAGCGATGTATTTTATTATGATATCTGATTTTCATTCTTGTACCAGTATCGTTGTATTCAAAACTTTGATAGATTAGCATTAGTAGCATTTGACGCAGGAACCTGTTTTAAACACACCCTTCTATGTAATCTTTAGTATTGTTAATTCAGCATTATTATTATTTTATTTTGTTTTCTCAGTTTTGTATTAATTTTAACATGAACAAATCATTTTCTATTGTAATCCAGAGTAATACATACTTTATTTAGCTATTAATTGCTAATTACTTCACATTTACATTCAAATACCTCTACAGTTGTTTTTTTTCTCAATTTATTTGAACCTCACATGACACTATTAACAAATAATTTTTTATTGTAATCATTGTACTAGAACAGAGTTAATCTAGCCATTACCTGCTACTTATTTCACATTTAAACACTTTTACTGTAATTTCATTTTTTCTTTCAACTTATTTGAACTGCACAAAACACTTTTCTTATGATATGAAATTTTAGAAAATTTTTTATTTTATAAAATGAACTTTGTGTACAGCGATCAAATTATTTAGATATTACGAAAAGTTTAAAAGTTTGGTGGTTGATTTACCTACTGAAGAACACATCACCCTGAAAATGGGCAATACACCATCTGTCTACCTCCTAAATATTATAGAGATGACAAGAGTGGGTGTCAGCCAGCTCAAACATGCCAGCTAAATACAAAAAATAAACCATATAAATAACAACTATAAAAAACTAACACTTTCATATACAGTCAAACATGGATAACTCATCCACGGATAGCTCGAACACATGGTTAATTCAAACGGTTTCTTTGGTCCGTTCCCACGTAATGATAAATTGCTATAGATAACTCGAACTCAACACTGTTAATTCGAACTGTTTTTTTGCCCAACGGCTACCGAAACGGTTGTTATCGCTTTAGAAAATCACTTTATTCAAAGCCATAGAGCTAAACCTCATCTTTTCGTAATTCATAAGCGTCGTTATTACCACCATCGGCAAAATATTTTTGTCAACGACTTTTCTAAAGGTTTGGTGAAATTTGATTTATACTGCTATACGATGAATAACACGGGCTTGCCGGGTCACGCGCGCAAGGATTTTCGCCACGCACATACAAAACAAAAACAGCATGTTGTTTTGTATGTGCGTGGCAAAAATCCTTGAGTGCGTGACCCGGCTAGCCCGTGATGAATAGTTTTCCGACGTTGATTCCGTGTTGAATCAACATCGGAATGTTGAATGTATAAAACGTCTTAAAAATTGTTAATTAAACGTATACGTTGTCTTAGCTAAAAAACTATTCATCGTTTGACCTAAACACAGAATACGTGTGTACATTCAATAAGTATCCATTAAAAAAGCGTGAGTGATATAGAATGTACCGTAAAACCTCGTAAAACTTTTAATTGAACTGCCTCGGAGTGTTGTTCTTAACGAATCCCAGGTAAAGTAAGATAATCTTTGCATGAACTTCAAGAAAAATCGGCAAAATTGATCGTGGGTAAAACGCTCAAAAGAAAAAGATGTCTTTTCTTTTGAGCATTTCAACAGCGATCAAGTTTTGCCAATGTCAATCTAAAAAACGTCCTGGCAATAACATCACCTCAAACAACAAACCAATCTCAAGTGATAGAAAAATCTCTATACTTTTTGATAAAAACGTTTTAAACTTTACATTAGAAGCATTTAATTTGAAACAAGCCATTTGTGCTTCTGATTTATATTATAGTTTGCATATGTACATGTATCTACTAATAAATAAGTAAATACATGGACTTGTGACAGTGCTCAGATAACTTGAACGCTCTGATAATTCGAACACTTTTGCTCGGTCCCGTGAAGTTCGAGTTATCCATGTTTGACTGTATGTATATTTAAACCAGCTTAAGTTGCCCTAATTCTTCGGGTGAAGAAACTTAGCCAATGGCAAATACATTACCTGCGACTGTTACCTGCGACTGTTACCTGCGACTGTTACCTGCCACTGTTACCTGCCACTGTTACCTGCGACTGTTACCTGCGACTGTTACCTGCGACTGTTACCTGCGACTGTTACCTGCGACTGTTTATAAGCTGTTTTAAATCTTCAACAAATGTGTAACATAAAAAGTAAGAAATACTTTTCAAGAATCTATTTTAGCAATCTATTTTCTCAACAATCTATTTTAGCTGTGCTTCAAGCTTTCAAATATTTAAATTATGCATTGGACGGACACACACTGCAATAAACAAACACCTTCATTTAGAAGTTAGAATGGTAAATGTTGTATATGCTAAATGAAAATAAATTCTCTGTGCAAAAACAATTTTGATTACCGTGCAACGCTGGGCGTGCAACGTGTTCAAAGTGTTTCACTCTCATGTGAATACAAACATCTTTTTAATCTAGTAAAGTGAACAGATAATTTTGCTAGTTATGTGAGCTTTTCTGCACCCTTTTTATTGTTCTTACCTTTGTAGTCTGAAACATGTATATGTCTACTTACAATATAAGTTGTCTTTTAGATAGCCAGTAGAATAAGACTAACAAATTTGACTGTTGCACCATTCCAATGTCTACTCTAACAAACTTTGTTGATAGGGATACATTTTAAATCTTGAAATGTTTTGTCTAAAGTGCAACTCTGATTAGTTGAAAGGGTTATCTGCAAATTCGTCAGCAGCAAGCAAATTTGACCCAATTCGAAGAAAGGAAACACAGTGACTGAAAGTTGATTCCATTGACCATCAAGTTGAACAAGTTGAATATATTAATATATATTGATATATATTAATGAACTAGTACAAAAAAGAAAAAAATATATGCTTCAAGTTTTGTATTTATTATAATAAAATATGTGTTATTACAGACCAAATTTCTGAAAATAATATTGTAAAAAAGGGGCAAAAATGCTGGTTTTTCTTGAAACTGTTAGCAAAAATAATACAAGAACGAGCCTAAAAGTATGCATCTGCAACTATCAGTAAGTGTTTGTTTCAGCGACCAAAAATAGGATAAGAATATATATAGATATCCTATAGATAAAATGCTATAGATATACATGCATATTGATTTGGAGAACTGATGTGGAGAATTTTTTTGATCTCAGAAAGTTTAATAATCAAACAGTAAGCTTTGAGGCCGTACAAATATATGATGCTCACACCTAGTTGTTACCTACTCAACTCTCAGGTATGCAATTTGAAGCAGCCAGACTAGTAGAGTAAAAAGCATTGTGCCAGGCTAATAGCAAGCAACTCTCATTACTTTCCACTGTTTATAAGACAACATTTGTCTCATGATATGTAGTTTGAAAGTTAGAATGACAAATGTTGTTAAAAGTTAAATACAAGTCTATTTTCTGTCGAGAAAAAATTTTCTATTACCCCGGCAATGCCGGGTAGCCCAGCTACTATACATAATAGAAAATATATTAAAAGTCAAGTAAGTTTTTAATAAAAATGCTACAAATCTGTTTCGTGCGATGCACTCAGACAGACTTTGGCTAAAGATTTTAGTCAAGTTTTAGTCATTTAAAACACGTTATAACTAACCCAAAGTGTCACACAATGAAATAAAAGAACTGCAACCGAGCTCAGCAAGTACATATGATGATGGAAATAGTTCAACATCAACTATTCTATCAACTAGAGAATACTGGAGTCCATGCCTTAAAACTTAAAACCGTGCCTTGTGTAAAAGAAGTTTTTTTCATATACAGGCCACACTTAGCATCATTGAACAAATATAATGAACTCATCAGAACTCGTAGATATGCTAACAAATTCTTACTGTCAAATTTTAAAAACTGATGTTTATATAAAGCCTTTAACAACCATTATCATTCAGCTACAAAGTTTGAGTAGTTGTAATAGTTTTAGCTATCTACATGTATAAAATAACCAAAACTGTTATTAACCTTTTATCTGTAGATTACTCTCAGAAAACATGAAACTGTTAGCAATAAAGAGTTTTACCTAAAATTATAGCCTGATTTACTGATGCATACACATACATATGCAAATGTATGTATATACGCTACGCATGTACATATATATGTATATATATATATATATATAAGTATGCATATATAAGTATATGTATATATACATATATGTACATATATACATATATGTACATATATACATATATGTATATATACATATATGTACATATATACATATATGTATATATGTACATATATACATATATATGTATGCATATATACATATATGTACATATACATGTATGTATATGTACATATACAGATATGTATATGTACATATATGTACATATATGTATATGTACATATACATATATGTACATATGTACATATATGTATATGTACATATACATATATGTATATATCAAATAATAGCAGCCTAAGGATTTAATGAAGCTGCAACAACAATTCGCAGGCAAGCATTGACTCTGTATTTGTTGGAGTGCATGGCTATGACATTTTGTAAGTGGTTTTTAAAGAGGAAATATTTGTTTTGAGATATTTTATCTGGTAGGTGCTCAAACCAGCACTATTTGTTTAGCCGATGGGGAACGGTATTTTAAAAACTCTATCACATATGATTACAGTTGATTGGCTACTGATAAATCAATCACAATAAGTCAACTTTATATATTACCAACCATAAGCCTCGAAATCACTGGAATTTCCTTCCTTGTCAATAAGATATTGTGCAGCACGCGACTATATTTTAATAAAAAATGCTACTCTGCTTTTGTGACAAAGATCTATGAACACGTTCATCCAGAGTTTGTAAGTGGTTTTTAAAAATGAACGTGTTTGTTTTCAGACTTTTTACCTGATAGGTGCTCAAGTCAGCACCATTTGTTTAGCTGATAAGAAATGGTAATTTAGAAATTTCCTTACATATGAATACAGTTGATTGGCGACTGTTAAACCAATCAAAATAGTCAAGTTTATTTATTACTAGCAATAGGCTTGGCAATATCTGAAATTTCTTCAATTTCCAATCATATAGTCTGCAGCAGGCGACTATATTTTCATGAAAAACGCTACACTGCTTTCGTGACAAAGACCTATGAACACATTAATTCAAGGCAATTGTCCTTGATGCATGTGAAGGGAAATTATTGTAATTCTAATCAAAAGCATGTTCATGGGGCTGAAAAAGGACACAGAGCATATGCATAGGAAGTTTGGACAAAATTGGCTAAAAAATGTTTAAATGCTTTGCATCGACGCAGACTAACAGACAGATACAATATCAAAGAATTATTTGTTAAGACAGATACAGCTGAATTTCTTCCTATGCAGATATAAACTATTTGTTGTGTTACTTATAAGAATGAATGATAATGCAATTGTTATTTGCCTTTTCCAAATCTTACACTTTATGATATTTTTGCCCCAGTGACCAGTGTTGCGATCTCAAACTTCCTGAAGTTGTCTTTGCCTTCTCACATTTGAATTTTTTTATGTTACATTATCTTTTCAAAGCTGCATGAATTTTGAAGTTTGCCCAAAAAACCTTTTGTAAATGTAAAGAAGTTTTACAGGTTTTATATTTAACAAAAAGTTGTTTCAAACTTTAAAAGTTGACTTGCAACAAAATTCACATTACAGTTATTTGGTATCAAAAGATTCATCATGCCTTACTCTGTTGTGTTGTAGGTGAAAAATATGTGGTAAGGTGATTACAAGCTCTTAAAAGCTAAAAAACGAACGATTAATCGCAGCCACACAAGACTGCCGCAGTTTGGATTCTCTTTCCAAAACGGCCCAAATGGGACGTAGTTGTTACAAGATGTTTTCTGTTTACACTTTCATGCAATCTCATTCGTCGCAATATTTTCACAAATATACTTCACGCATTCAATACAACCTTGTCTATTGTTCTTACGTGTCTTTTTTATCGTCATTGTAATGCTGTCACTTTTAGCGCTGATATCTCATAACTTACCATAAAAATTCGTTTAATTTTTTAACTTTATTAACTTTAGCTTGAAGGAGTACATATTATTGTCTGATAATCATGACGAGCCTGTTGGTCATCTGTGATAATTGAAAAGTGCTACAGAAATTATTTGCGAAGTATTGGGTCACATAATCAGATTACGACTTGACGATTAGATCAAGCCAAAACAAAACTGTAAAACAGCGAGAATCTATCTTTGATACTGGTCTTCGGTAAAACCCGAATTGTTTGTCATGAACTAGTGCTACGATAAGTTTTATATTGAGCTTTGTATTGGTCTTTCAATTCACGTGAGAACATCACGTGACAAGACAATAACTAAATGTAATGACTATGTCAGAGAAATAAACAGATTCCATTCTACGGCGGCTTTTAATTTTTGATCTTGTAAAAGCTTGTAATTACATTTCCACATGTTTTGCACCTACAACACAACAGAGTAAGACATGGTGAATCTTTTGATACCAAATTTAATAACTGTAATGTGAATTTTGTTGCAAGTCAACCTATAAAAAAATTTATTGGCCCCTACTCTTTTCTCACTTTAGCGTACTCTGGCAGCAACAGCAAATTAAACAGCAAATTAGCTTGCCACATTTACAAGTTCAATGGTAGTTGTGCCCTCTTGCATTGCAAATCTGCTAGCATTTCAACTAGTGACAAATCAGACTAATATAGTACACACTTGATGCTGGTTAATGTTTGTACTTGATGAGCTATCATTGGTTGATTTTGCTGCCAGTACTTCCGTATGCATAAGCTAATAGACACTGACTATTGATAGCACAGTCAGTTTATTCTTACAAATAGAGGGCGAAATAAACATTTATGCTGAGGTTTGAAAAAAGTTTTGAACAAGCTTTTCAAGCTAGTGCAAAGTAATAGAACTTTCCAAGCAAATGACAACAGCCACAATGATTACTACTGCGTTCACAAGTTTACTTTACATTTTTATCCTGTCAAGCCAAACGGGTAACTGATACAGCGATCAGCTGTAATATGAATGTCGAATAAATAGAGCATCAGTAACAATGTAGATTAGCACCTGTGAAATAGATGAAAACTTTGGGTTAATTCTGCCAAAATGAAGGTTTGGTAGACATGAAAAGTTAATAGAAAGCTTTTTCATTTTCAAGCTCTGACACTAAAGGAAATCAACTATCATTCATTGACAATCGGTTTTGTAATCTGCTGCCTTTTTTTGTCTAATTTCAGGCTTGATTGAGTTATACAAGCGCTTAGCTAATGCCGCTGTCATAGTGGCTAATCATGCGATAGATATATTTTATGGCTCAGACCAAGAAGAAAACTTCTGGGGCGGCCACTATGGGGAACTGGACCAGTATTACACGGTGATTAAATGCATGTCAATAATTAATGGTCGACTCGTTCAGATTCAGTTCATGACTACAAATGTTATGAACTTATATGAGTTAGAATAGCATGCTGCTTTGTAAAACGATTCTACAATGATACCACTAACTAATATGTTATCAGTATTTTTAACTATGTATAGCATTTGCAACAGCGCCAAAAATTTCTTGCATTTAATTAGTTTTGAAGTCAGAAAATTGTCGTTTTACTTAGCGTTTATCTGTTGTAAGCATTTACTTGAGATCTCAAGACAGTAAACCGCTGTCTATATATATATATATATATATATATATATATATATATATATATATATATATATATATATATATATATATATATATATATATATATATATATAGTTCAGGAAATCATATTCATGCTACTCGACTCTGTCACTCACAGCTGTTTGCCCTATCATCCAGACTTTTCTAGGAGATAATCGTATTAATAACAGCCTTTGACAGCTTTTATATGAATAGCTAGTAGTTGACATCATACATAGGTACTAATTACATATAGTCTGAAAACTGATATCACCTGCAATATCAGTTTTCAGACATATACTAGTATTTGGAGCAGATCTCCTAACAATTGGCACAATCAAATGAATTAAATGAATAAAGTGAATATCAACTGAAGCAGAATTCTATGCATTGTCGCCATCCATACGTCTTAACCAGATACTAGAACAGTGTTGGTTTTTAGTATCAGGTTTAGATACGAGGCTACTGGTTTTTCAGACTCCAATTATCATTTGGCAGTTTACTTTGTTCTGCTATAATATTACTTTTATATTATTCAAGTGATATAAAGATATTATAGTGACTCTATTAAAGTTTGTTGATCAATACCACAAGTGACGCTTGTGAGAGACTTATTGGCAGATGAAAGAAACACTAGATATGGCTGGCACCTTTTAGCTCTATTGATTTTTAAGGTACCAATCTACAGTGTAGTTTCGTAGCAGACTGTTATAGTCAGTTTAGTGCTTTGCATTCAGATGTATTTTTGAAGGTGAACTTTTACAAATTTTCAAATGAATCTGTCAGAAAGTAGCAGTAATTTACTATCCTTTGTGGTTGCTTTTGATATTTGAGTTGATCTGACAGATTGGATGTTACAAGCTCAACATGCTTAAACACTGAACACGCTCATGGATTGTTGTGGTGAAAACGGTGTAACAATTTGTATTAAACATCTGCACGTTGAGCTGCACGATATCTGACTAAAAATTAATATAATCTTCAGTAACGCTTAGCTTACCGCTAATATATACTTATATACAGATTGTGAACAATCAACATGCCATATGTTGTACTGATGTACCTATAATGGAGAACTGCCTTAAATTATAAACTATACCCACCCATCTTACAAATTTAATAACACTTTAAAAGCACATGATAAAGATCATTCACAAAAACCCCGCCTCACCCATATTAAACCTCTTCAAATCATTATCTATACTACGTATTAGTTCACTAAAATTGAGAACTGTGCCCTCATTAGTGCATATTTTCAAGAGTAGACAATATCCAAAGTGTACAAGCTAAACTAAATTGTACATTCTCACATTTATATAAATAAACTTATTAACCTGTTTTTCCCCAATTCCTATAATTTTCAAGCTTGGCTATGTTTCCATTTTTTGAACTTTTGCAACAGCTGAACTTAATGTGTTGTTGAAAGTGATGATACAATATGTGGAGGGAATTCCCTCCACACAAACTATATGCAGTTAAACAACTTAGCAGTTTATGGTAGTACACAAGCAACTGCTGAAGGTTTTTGCATACCCTATCAAGTGCATATCATCAATAAAATCCTAGCAACGCAAACAAAACTCAGTTTAAAAATCATTGCTTTCTATTCGAACAGTTGGAGATTGCAGCCAAGCTGGTTCAGTTAAACAAGTGGAGAAACTGTTTATTTTAAATACTATATCACTTTATGTTTATACATGAAAAATGCTGCTTCAACCTACAACAGCTGTTCTTCAAGGTGATTTCAACATTTTTAGCCTACAGCTTTCAACTTTTGATTTTACGCTATACTGTAAAAATTATATTATAAAAATATTGTATGTTCTTACATAATGATAAATTATATTTCAGCATATTATATTATATTACACTGCTATGCTGACAGTCCCATGCCTCACGAAAGATCATCATGTGTATTAATTGTATGCATAGTTATTCCATATACAGCAAGGTAATTGAGCGGCCCAGTTGGCGAGGAGCCAATTATAGAGTTCAAATCTTGAAAGATGAAATAATTTTTCAAACTCTACTTAGCATAGCTTAGGAACACTTAGGACAAAAACACCTCTTACTATAGAGAAGACTAGCTGAAGGTCTAGTAAAACTAAAAATTTATTGAGTATTCGTGTAATTTATTACTCGGCATTGCACAGATAATAAATTATGCAATGAAGTTAAGTAACTTACCTGGCAAAGCTAGTAATTTACTATAATAATAGTCATGTCTTTCATGTAACAGTAGCTTGCATTACGTTACGTTTAATGATTTTTATTGCAATCATGAAATTTGAGTGTGTTTGTATTTCTGCAAATCGTGCGTAAGTATGTGCCACATTATTCCATAATATGGCAAAAAATGCAGTGTAGTAGACTGGTTGCCAATTTGCAGACTTGGAGGTTCTCTATTCAAATCCAATGCAAAGTTGATTTTTCATTCCTACAACCTTATCACTACCACTAGACAGATGAACAACATACAAACACTGAAATGTATACATACAGATTATTTTATACAAGTATGCTGACCTTCTCTTGTGCGGTGAGAGATCACCATCATCAAGTGTAATCATTATCTACTAAATTATCTGAAGATGCTGCGAAGTGGTCCAGTGGCACATTTGGCTGTTGGCCTAGGTACTAAACTAGAATATCCACATTCCGTTCCTGTGTGGGCAATTTTTTCTTAGTGCTTTAGGCGTGCCTTCAAAGAAAACAATGAATGAGCGTACATTATTATAGAAAAAATTATATTATTATAGGAAAGATTAATTTATATTCAATTGTAATATATAATACTGCGCTGTGGTATATATTGCATTGTATCATGCAAATGCATTATAATACATCGCATTATATTTTATTGCAAAATATTATCCTTCATTATATAATATTGCATTATTATATAATAGTATGTCATATTGCTGTGGACATTGTAGAGGCTTTAGTGTTACGGTATTGCGGTATGTATTGTAGGGTATTTAGTGTTCGTGTGTTGCTGCATCACCCTGATTAGTGCAGCGTGTGAAGTAAAATACCAAAGGACAGCCATCTTGAAAAACACCACGATGGAAAAACAGCCAGCCATTGGACGATCATCAATTGCATGCGCTACTGAATGCCAAGCTGAATCTCATTGCCAGGGTTTTGTACATGAAAAACCCTTTGATTGTCACTTTATCGGCACTTCAGAGACAGGACTTTTGGCAGAAGCAGCTGGCATCGACTCAACCGAAGCATATGTAATTTATCTTAACGCCAGTGTAGCAAGAGGTGAGACCATGTGATAAGGTTGTTTAACTACCTGGTAAACATAAATTAAATAAATTTAAACAACCTGTTTCAATTGTTTAAATTGTTTAAATTAACTTAGTTTAAATGTTCATACAATACAATATGAATAAATTTAAATGTTTATTTATGAATTGTTTAAATGTTCAGTTAGCATACAATATGAAACTTAAATAGTCTTACTATCTAGGTGTAATTCGTAGGCAATTTTTATACCATGCCTTTACAAGTTTTTGGATAATAGCGTATTGTAATGGCAGATGATACTAAAAACAAAAGGTAGTAAACTCATCTGTCTAATTACAGATGCAAATGCAACTTTTTTTGATAGCTTTGTTGGGCTCATTGGGTTGTCTCCCCTTACCCTAATTCATAATAGCAACTGCAAGTTTTTTCCTTGGCTATAACTGTAACAGGTATAGCCGAAGGTACAAACCTCTATTGTATTGATCATTTAAACAATGGCAGCAGATAGAACTTAATACTGGCAACCATAAAAATACGGTGAAAAGGCCATATTTTTATAATTATAAGCAAATTGAATTTGATGCCGGTTTGCAAATCACCCATACATGTAGTGATTACGCTTTACGATTTCTCTTGGGCTGCCAAGACTACTAAATATGGATCAAAACGGTTAGTTTAATAATTTGAGGGACTTTAAAATAAAATGATAAAATATTTGTGTTTCCCATATTTGGAGTGTTGCAATAAGCAATCCAGATGGTGTTGTAATGTGCAGTATGTAGCAAAACAACGAGAAAATAACTATTTCGGGATTGCTATAAAAAGATAGTTACCTAGTTAAGAATAGTAAACGAACTATGAAATTGGAAAAACTACTATTCTTTACAAACAAAAATGGCTGACAATTATTCCATGTTAGCAAAAAAGTCACAGTTTTGTTCATCAATCTATATTTGTGGATACGAAGGATATTTTTTATATTTACTGTAAAATCTGTATTTGAACGCCACCTATATTTGAAGACTACCCCTATTTGAACCCCACTATAGGAGATAGATTGAAAAAAAGAGCACCACCCTTTATTTGAAGGTCACCTTTATTTGAAAGCCATCTATGTTTGAGCGACACTTTGACATCCATCATGCTAACTAGTAATCAAAGGTAATTACCTAGGCGGATTGTACTAAACAACCAGTGCGATTTTGATGAACTTTGAGCCTTGTGGGCAAATATTTAATGCATTGACTATGCACCAAATAAGTGAATAAACGTGAAGAAAGATTGAGTCTACTACGTTGAGGCCGTGGCATTCAATTAAAACGCTACTACCACATAAGTTCTGTGTTAAACTTCTTCAGAGCACTAAAAGAATGCACCTATAAACTTTGGCAGATAAGCCGAGCAAGCACGAATCCGAAGATGATAATCATCAAGTCGTTCAAGGGATGTAGGCTGACCAACGCTCTAAACGGCTCTGAAGATAACAAGATTAATCGTTTTATGTCAGACGACCTGATTAAGACCAAACCAGAATGTCTCCGATAACCACCAGAGACATTCTGACATCACCAATAAAATTACATTCAACTATTCAACGTTGATGAGCAAGCTTTAGAGAATAATGAGAATAATAATAATAATGAGAGCTGTTGCAATAATAATAATAATGAGAGCTGTTGCAATAATAATAATAATGAGAGCTGTTGCAATAATAATAATAATGAGAGCTGTTGCAATAATAATAATAATGAGAACTGTTGCAATAATAATAATGAGAGCTGTTGCAATAATAATAATAATGAGAGCTGTTGCAATAATAATAATAATGAGAGCTGTTGCAATAATAATAATAATGAGAGCTGTTGCAATAATAATAATAATGAGAGCTGTTGCAATAATAATAATAATGAGAGCTGTTGCAATAATAATAATAATGAGAGCTGTTGCAATAATAATAATAATGAGAGCTGTTGCAATAATAATAATAATGAGAGCTGTTGCAATAGCGGTGTACCGTATTGTTTGATTTTCAACATTGAAATTTTATTACATACCAGTAATCACTATGTTATTCTGTATTACATATCTTATATCATATTTCTTGGCTTATAATTTTATCATTCATTGTTTGTTAAATTATCTTATATTATAATTAAATGTATATTATTATGTTATCGTTTGCTATTCCTTAAATGAAATTTAATTTTCCAAAGTTTTGATTATCATTCATGATTATTATTCCAAAATATTAATTATCATTTGATTTATAGAACTTCAGTATACCTAGACATTTACCATCTACGCTTATGTTTATAAAAATGGATGTTTTCTCACTGCCAGATATGTTAACTTATTTTACTAACATTGTTGGATTCAGAATACTTAATGGCTATATAACTTCTCCATATTTTACTGATATACATGTATTTCAATTTCCAAGTACCAGATATCTACTGCCTGTTGATTTTATTTTGCACTCACCAAAAAGATGCAGTCAATTTTATTGCGAATTTACATAATATTTTGCAAACAGATATAAATGTATAAGCAATAAAGCGTATACCTATAGTTTCAACTTTTCCTTGTATGAATCTTTGGTTTTCTATTTATGACACAACATGGCAATACTTTTTTGTTTGCTGATTTTTCCGGACATCATTTATGAGACATTTTGCCTTTAAATATGATTACAGACTGCTTAATAAAGTGTCAGTATTTATCATACCTATAGCTTTTCCATATGGATACTGAGAGTTATTCAGAATATAAAAAATAGTTATACTACATGAAGAAACATGAATAACTGACTAAATGTTTTATTTTTACTTTGTTCAGTTCCTTAACCAAATTCATGTTCACAAGACAATTATTTACAGTTCTCTTACATTTTATTAGAATGTCGAGATTGAATTTTTAATTTTAAGATGCCATCAAACTGTCATCAAACCATATTATACGGTTTGAAATAATCTGTTTTAACATTTTTTAAGCAAAACAAATACTTTATTGATACAATTACCTGATAAACAAACAAACCTATTCACAAAGTTCAAGGCAGTTTTTTAGCAATCAAAATTGTCTTATATAGACATGTAGACAAAACCTAAATGATTGGCGTGATAAAAATCCTTTTGCAGGGAAGCCTACAAATATGATTAGTAGATACAGCTCGAGACTGGGACCTGAGAATGCTGTAGACGGAATATACCTTCCGCCAGAAGATGCTGAAGTCTCTTCACTTATTCATACAAGAACAGAAACAAATCCTTGGTAGAGAGTAGACTTGCTAGAAAAATATTGCATTTGGGGTGTCAACATTCTAAATAGAGGTAAGCTTACAGGCCGATATAGTTACAATGAGTTTTCAACTGAAACTGATTTTGAAAAACCCACACAAAGGCTCGTGTCTGATTGGTCCATGCTACCATTAGTATACAACTCTATTTGTATCAATAGTATTCTACAAATAGAAGGTAGAGTATTAGCTGACACAGTAGGCAATATGACTGCAAAAGCAGTGCTGAAAAAAAGATGACGCTTTGTATTTGTCAAAGTGCGCAACTGGCACATTTTTATGCAGTTTTTAATATATTTCATCTGGAAGCATGATTCACATTTAGCTGATTGAAAATTGTATTTTGGATATTTCATTACATATTAGCTGTTGCATAGTTGCTGATAAGCAAAAACTTTCAGACAAATTTCTATAGCCCTAGCGTTTAGCGCGGCAATGTACAGAGTTTTTTATTTCTTTTCAGGCAGCCGCTGTAATTTACATGTATCATCGGATGGCCAGCAGAGTTTTCATAGATTTTCAGCACAATTAGTGCACAGCTTTTGCAACAACAATCTATGGAAGTGTTTATTGAGAGTAATTCTCTTTCATGCATGTGATTCAGCACTCTTGCATTTTTAATCAGATGGGTGTTTATTAAGCTACTTCTCAGAAAACGATTTCTATAAAAAGAAAGAGATACAGTCATGCTTTCTTTTGAATATTTTATTAAGTTTTGCCAATTTTTTTTAAAACATTACGGCAGTCAGATCAACTCAAACATAAAAATGGAAGACAAATATCAATACTTTTGGATAAATTGTGCCAAAATTTTGCGTAAGTTAATATTTAATTAATCTCACAAATTGTAGCCTCTGCAGGGCAGTGCTTTATTAGTTGGAGTAATAGACACTACAGCTGAGTATGTAGCCTCTGCAGGGCAGTGCTTTATTAGTTGGAGTAATAGACACTGCAGCTGAGTATGTAGCCTCTGCATGACAGTGCTTTATTAGTTGGAGTAATAGACACTACAGCTGAGTATGTAGCCTCTGCAGGGCAGTGCTTTATTAGTTGGAGTAATAGACACTGCAGCTGAGTATGTAGCCTCTGCATGACAGTGCTTTATTAGTTGGAGTAATAGACACTACAGCTGAGTATGTAGCCTCTGCAGGGCAATGCTTTATTAGTTGGAGTAATAGACACTACAGCTGAGTATGTAGCCTCTGCAGGGCAGTGCTTTATTAGTTGGAGTAATAGACACTACAGCTGAGTATGTAGCCTCTGCAGGGCAGTGCTTTATTAGTTGGAGTAATAGACACTACAGCTAAGTATGTAGCCTCTGCAGGGCAGTGCTTTATTAGTTGGAGTAATAGACACTACAGCTGAGTATGTAGCCTCTGCAGGGCAGTGCTTTATTAGTTGGAGTAATAGACACTACAGCTGAGTATGTAGCCTCTGCAGGGCAGTGCTTTATTAGTTGGAGTAATAGACACTACAGCTGAGTATGTAGCCTCTGCAGGGCAGTGCACTGTTATTTTGAGTAATAGACACAAAAGCTGAGTATGTTATATGGCTGGTTTTAATGTTCACTTTACATTTTTATACTGCATATTTCTATAGCTTTTTATAGTGTTGAACCGAAAAGATAAATGTAACTGTGATCAGCCCTACTAAGAGTCCATGAAAGTGTTATTGAGGGTAATTGTCTAGCCTGTCTTGACAAACTGTTGTTTTTGCGGAGTTGTCGCCCTGCGAGCGGGGCGAGCAAAACACCAGCTTTTCACAATACGCACTGCACCTGATGCATCAACTGCACTGAATGAGAGTTGTTCTCTTTTGTCTATGCGACTTGACTGTTATGTAATGTTGGTCACTCCATTGGTAATCAGAACAGATTTAGCGCAAAAATCTACTAAAGTTCATCGCAGAGACTGGTCTCTGGTTAAGCGTTGTTATCTTTTATTTTTACATAAATTTTTGCGCTAAATCCATTATGATTACCAATGGAGCAACCGACATAACATCGCAGCCAAGCCGCATAGATGGAAGAGAACAACTCTCCTTCAGTGCAGCTGATGCATCAGGTGCAGTGCGTATGACAAGCTGTTGTTTTGCTCGCCCTGCTCGCCGGGGGTCAACTTCGCAAAAACAACAGTTTGTCAAGACAGGCTAGTAATTGTCCCACATGCATGTGATTCAGCATTCTTGCATTTTTAATCAGATGGGTGTTTAGGAGGCTGCTTCTCAGAAAACTTATTATTTATAACAAAATATACAGAATTAATTAACTAATCGCAGAAATTATGGCCTCTGCAAGCCAGCGCTTTGTTATTTTGAGTACTAGACACAACAGCTGAGTATATAACTATACTGCTGGTTTTAAGTTCACTTTACATTCTTATACCACTGCATGAATAGTAGAGGTAACTGATACTGTGATCAGCCCTACTAAGAATGTTGAATAAACAGAGCATTAGTAACAATGTAAGTAAGTGCTGACAAAATGGAAGAAAACTATGGGTTAATTCTACAAAAATGAAGATTTGGTAAACATGACATTTTTATGGAAAGCTGCAATCATTTACCATCTCTAACTTTGTAAGCAGTGTAATAGCCGAACTACTTTCAAGGTTTCCCCTCACCTTCTGTTTTTTGTCTGTTTTCAGCCTTCACTGAGTACAAGCGTTCAGCTAATGCTACTGTAACAGTTGCTGATGATGCAATAGATGTTTTCTACAGCTCAGAAAAAGCAACAAACTTCTGTGGCAGCCATAATGGACAACTAGAGAAATATTACACAGTTATTAAATGCACATTACCAATTAATGGTCAGCTCGTTCAAATTCAGTTCATGACTACGAATAAGATGAACTTATATGAGATCGAAGTTTATGCTGCTTTGTAAATTTCTCTGCAATGATATTCCGAACTAATTTGATTGTCGACATCTTAAACTATGCTTCGCATTTGAAACATCGCCATACTGCTCTTGCGTTTATTAAATTGGTAAAGTCACAAAAGTGTTGTGCTATTTAGCATTCATCTGTAGAAGGCATTTGTTTGAGATACCAAGATGGTAAACTCTTTTATGTATATATAAGGAGACTTGTAAAATGAGTCAGCAGTTTTTGCGTGTCTTGCTAGCTGACCCCGTTTATGATGCCACCAATCATGAGGTCAGCAGCACATCATTTAACACTTGTTTTTAAATGTGTTTAGTTTAGTTTGCTAGAAGTCAATTGTGGCAAAAATGTGCCCATAAAATAACAAAGTTGTTGTATTTGTACTAAACTCAGTAATGCATAATTGTTGGATCAGCAATTGATAAGTTATGTAATGCAAATTGAAATTTGCATTACATAACTTTTATCAGTATGCGTTGTATGGCCTAATTTGAAAAATATTTCTATTTGTGAAATGAAATTATTGCCAATAAAGTACTAGGTATATATATATATATATATATATATATATATATATATATATATATATATATAAATTATATTAAGAACTGAAAACTTTTAAAACATTTTACAACTTAAAGTTTCATGGTTGCTACCATTCATCAGGTAAAATTAAAATGATTTTATATATATATATATATATATACATATATATATATATATATATGTATATATATGTATATATATATGTATATATATATATATATGTATATGCATGAAACTGAACTATTACAAGATGTGTAAAAACAAGCTGAAAGTTTTATAAAAAAGCAGCATGTTTATAAAGCACTGTCTCTAATAACAACATGTGCACATACATGAATATCAGAAACCTATCTCTGAATACAAAAGAAAGAGAAATTGAAGAAGACAGAGAGAAACGTAGGAAGATGGCGAGATGGGAAAAGATCAAGAGAGACAGAGAAACAGAGAAAAATGGACAGACACATTTATTTAAATGCCCATTTTCTAACTCCGAAACTTTACAGACTTTTCTCTAAAACTTTGAAAGTGACCAAAATAATTAATAACTGTATCAAGCTAATATGGTAAAGTCAAAGTAGTTTATTGTTCAACTCGGTCTGACACTGTATTGTACCACATATGAAAAACGGTTTATCCAAAATGCTGAAGCTGACGGCAACAATATTGCTGTGCCAAAAAAAGGTGCAAAATATAGGCAACATTGGCATTCGTTCGCCTGTAAATGGGTTGAATTTGTTGTCTTAAAACTCTTATGAGCTAGTCAAAAAGTACAGCCCAACCCTCTATTTAACACCACCTGTAATAAAACGCCTCTATAGGATAAGGGTTTGAAAATAGAGCGCCATGGCTTCAAATAAAGTTTCATGGCATATTACATAATCCTGCAAATCATAGAGATTAGCTATCTATGCTGTATCTAATAGCACATTATAGAGATACTTTCATAACCACCTTTGTGACGGTTTTTTGTATACTTTTCCCTTCATTCAAAAATTGTTTGTCTTAACCTTAGTCATTAGTCGGTAGAATTAGTTGATGTGTTGCATATTTTTATTCATTCCATCTGTTGCCTATAACTTTATGTTTTGTTAATGAAATTTGGAGATGTTGTACAAATTATAGTAAGGGTCTACAATGTTTTAAAATTTCCTAATCTATTTCTAACATGCCAGATATAATACTAATCTTCGACATAATTTGCTCATTTTGAGTTAAATCTTGTTGTGGCCACGTTCAACAGAGCTACCGTTTGTATAAATCTGCTATTACCTGCAGTATCATTTTTCAGACTGTGTAAATAAATTAACAATGTTTCTCAGGAATCCATTTTATAGGTCAGTTATAGATTTAGTCGAGGTTACTAACTACTTGTATTTTTACTAGTGCTTGCTTGTAGTATCAGGTTTAGATACATAGCTACTAGTGTTTCAGACTACAATTATCATTTGACAGTTTACTTTCTTCCGATACAATACTACTTTGATATTATTCAAGTGACATAAAATATTCTATTTTAATTACTTTATGAAAGTTTATTGATCAATAGCAAAAATGACACTTGTGAGACAATTAATAGCAGCTGAAAGAAGCACTAGATATGGCAGGCACCTTTTAGCCCTATTGATCTTCAAGGCATCAATATACAGTGTAGGTTAGTGGCAGTCCACTACAGTCAATTTACTGTTTTGTTTTTTTGTTACATTCCTAAACGTAGCCTTAGGCCGTATGAGCTGAAATCACATCTGTGTTTTTGGTGATATCATATCTCATTTGTTCTGCATCACTATGCTGAGGCCAAGAAACTGTGTTGAATAAATTGCAGTTTCGAAATTAATGTTTTCTTGCTTTTAGCATAGGACTTTTTTTGGCTTAGAGTGGCTATTTTATGTAAGCTGATGATCTTTTCACCATATTGTCATATTGTTTCCAGTTGTTAGCAGTGAGTTCTAGCTGCTGCCATTGTTAAATACAATAAAAGTCTGTACGCTGGACTATTTGCATTCAGCAGCAGACAGCTAAAATCATTTTGACATTGTTTATATTAATACTAGCGAAATGTCGGGTGTTGCATAGGTATTAAAAATCAGCTTTCAAACAATGGGAGGTAATGTAGTTGCCTGCCAATTGTCATTAGCCTGGCACATTTCTAATAGCTAATTTGAGTAAGCTAACTAATAAGAGCTTCGTTAAGTTATATATACAGCGAAGCTTGAATAACTCAAACTTCAAACGTTCAAGTTATCAAAGCACTGTCACAAGTGCATGTATTTATCAATAGATATTTATACATGTACAAACTATATATACATGTAAATCAAAAGCATAGATTGTTTGTTGCAAGTTAAAAGCCCTCTCATGTAAAGTTTTAAAGTTTTTTATCAAAACATGGATATTTTTCAATCATTTGAGGCTTGTTGTTTTAGGTGATGTGACTGACAGGACGTTCTCAGGTTAAGATTGACAAAACTTGATCACGGTTAAAACGCTCAGAAAAAAAACATAGTTTTCTTTTAAACGCTTTAACCAAGAACAACTTTGCTGATTTTACTTCAAGTTTATCCAAAAGTTACCTCGCTTTTTCTTGCTAAGGGTCATCGCAAAGTGGATGTTTGGTAAAATTGAATTTTTTGCAAACCTTTAGAATAGTCGTTAATGGAAATATTTTCCTGGTAATGGTAATAACGATGTGTAAGAACTGCTAAAAGTTGATGTTTATCTTTATGGCTTGAAATAAAATGATATTCTAAAGTGATAACAAATGCCTCAGTAGCAGATCGACAAAAAAACTGTTCGAGTTGATGATGTTGAGGTCGAGTTATCTAAAGCAATTTATCAATGCGTGGGAATGGACCAAACAAATCTGTTCGGGTTAACCATGTGTTCGAGCTATCCGAGAGCGAGTTATCCGAGTTTGAATGTATATATATATATGTATATATATATATATATATATACATATATATATATATATATATAAATAGATAAATAGACTAGCTGCATTACCCGTCTATGGAAACAGATTCCCGTGCAGCAATAGGTTTATTGAGAGTTGTCTTTCATACTGTAAAAAAACTCCAAATATGCAGTCATACATGTCAAAAATGTTGGGGAAAACAGTGAAAATCTGCAATGTGTTTTACAGTTAAATGGGTGTAAAATCTAGTAAATATTCCAGATACATGTGTCTAGATTCATGCAATTGTTCATACTCATTTATATTTGCAGTTGATGATCGCTTTTGCCGCCGAGTGCTTGACTCGGCCAACTAGTCTTTACCTGCCGAGCAGTTGAAAATACCGCGCTTGTACTCGCCTCGCAATCAATCGTCTTGCACTCGCTTTGCAATCAATCGCCTTGCAATCAATCATCTCGCACTCGCAACCAACTGCCTTGCACTCGCTTCGCAATCAATAGCCTCGCACTCGCCAACTCGTTCATCCGGAGTGCCGCACCTAGAGACTCCCGCCGCACTTGGGGCAAAAAAGATCTCACGCGTATTCCCGAGTGACGCCAGGGCCCCAAACCAGAACCACTAGCTGCATTACCCATTCACGAGAACAGATTTACATACAGCAATAGGTTTATTGAGAGTTGTCTTTCATACTGTAAAACAACTCCAAATATACAGTCTACTGAAACTGTTGCCCTGATCAGACTATGCATACACATACGCAATCATACAATTCAATAATGTTGGAGAGAACAATAAAAATCTGCAATGTGTTTTACAGCTAGTCTACAATGCATCAGTCGCAAACCACTCAAATTGCAGTTGTCCTATTTTTGAACGGAGAACTGATAATGAAATTGACATTGCTAGGCAAACTGAAATTCTTCAAATTCGCAGTAATGAAAAACTTTGCATGTTTTAAAAAACTCTACAAAATATTTTGCTGTTGCCAGCCTTTTTTGAATGGAGACTACAGGCTTTTAAGTCTACATGCTTAAAACACTAATCATGGCTCACCAGTTCTTTGTCTATAGCCTGTGTTTTGATATGGTATATATAAACAGCGCAGCAGTACTGTGGTTGAGCTGATAAAGTTTATATGTATAACAGCAAAGACAGCATGATGTCAAGGCTGATACAGCATTAGCACCTTACAATAATAAAACATAACTCCAACATGATAGCCTTTTTATGAGATACAACAAGGAAACGAATGCATAAAAATACAGTGAAACTTGGCTAACTCGACCTTCACGGGACCGAGATAAAGCGTTCGAATTATCAGAGCGTTCAAGTTATGGGAACACTGTCACAAGTGCATGTATTTACCAGTACATATACAAACTACATATAAATCAAAAGCATTGATTGCTCGTTGCAAGTTAAGAAGCCTCTCATGTAATGTTTTAACAATTTTTATCAGAAAATATAAATACTTTCCTATTACTTGAGATTTGTTTGTTTGTTTTAGGTGATGTGACTGCCAGTACGTTTTCAGACTAAAATAGGCAAAGCTTGATCGCAGTTGAGACGCTCAGAAAAACAGACATATTTTTCTTTTGAGCGTTTTAACAAAAACCAATTTTGCCGATTTTTTTTAAAGTTTATCTAAAGGTTACTTCATTTCTTGCTTTCGGAATGCTATCCTCAAGCGGATGTTTGGTAAAATTTAATTTTTGAAAACCTTTAGAAAAATCGTTAACGAAAATATTTTGCCGATAGTAGTAATAATGACGCCTAAGAACTACTAAAAGTTGATGTTTATCTCTATGGCTTGAAATAAAATGATATTCTAAAAAGATAATAACCGTCTCGGTAGCCGTTGGGCAAAAAACTGTTCGAGTTATTGAAGTTAAGGTCGAGTGTTTTAAAGTACTTTATCATTGCGTGGGAACGGACCAAACAAATCTGTTCGTGTTAACCATGTGTTCGAGCTATCTGAGGGCGAGTTATCCGAGTTTCACTGTATATACATGTATATACAGAAAATTATGTTAAAAAATGCTGCATGTGGATAATATGTAGGTATAGCAGAATATGAAGAACATAGCATGACATAACAATAACATAATGTTGATTCAATCCAAGCATGACATAACAATAACACAATGTTAATTCAACGCAACACTTGCAGATAGACAACATTTTTAGTTTTTTGTCGGGTATATGAACAAACAGTTTTTGGCTTGTGCCCACTTTTGAGAAGGCAACGTACAGCTGGTCCTGGTTAAAACAGGGTGACAGTAAGTCGATACCAGCTGCTCTGTTTTTTCTCATCGTCGCTTACCGCAACGCTCGGAATACCCGTGCAAATTCTGTAGTAGCTGTAGTTCTGTAGTACTCATAGCTGAAAAAAAACTAGCTCAGCTGTGGAAGGAAATGAACATGTTTACTATCACCAACAGTGGCAAATGCAACGTTTTCAAGTAGTGAAGATGTGGCAATTCATAAACAATACAACATTGAATGAGAAGTACTTACCTTTTTGAAGTAGAAACTTAGTAGGTAATTTCCGAAGCAAAACAATTGGCAGTAACTATTAATTTACTACTCATTTACTAATTAAGTTTACTACTCATTAATTTATTTAATGAGTAGTAAATTTTATTTAATTTTATTGATTCATTTTCTACTCATATTAATTCAGTTTGCTTCATACGACCAAATCGAAAAAAAGAAAGACTACTCTATAGGCAGACAAATACACACATGCACACAAACAGACACACACACGCACGCACGCACGCACGCACGCACGCACACACGCACACACAGACGCACGCACACACAAATTTTGCCATTTTTATAGTAGATAAGATAGATATACTCATGCAACAGACAGTACTGTTTCGGCTATTGAAGCCTCATCAGTGCAGCTCATAGCAGGCAAGGCACACAAATACCATTACCAATGAGAGTTGATTTTCTGCCATAAAACAACTTAATTGCCTCACAGACTTTAAGAAAGTCAATGTGCTAGCACCAGAGTTCTCAAATCGCAAAAGTGACGAGCTATGCACGAAGGCTAATAGTGCCGCACCTCTCACAGAGAGCTCAACCAAACCAAAATAAGAGAGCATATACAGATATATACATACATTGTATATACTATATATATAGTATATATGCAGATATATACATACATTGTATATACTATATATAATATATATACAGATGTATACATGCATTGTATATACTATATATATATAGTATATATGCAGATATATGCTATAAGTAGTATATATCTGTATGTATAGTATATATACAGATATATATATATATATATATATATACTAGGTGAATGCCTGGCGTTATATATATCTATCGATATATATAAGGTATCTGTATATATAGATTTATATGTACTAGCCGATTGCACGGCGTTGCATGGGCACAAAAATAATTACCTAATGAACTTAAAAAATTTACCTGGAAAGCTAGATCTTTACTAAAATCATTACTAAAGCAATACCCGCATTTTGGATAATCTTAACAATCGTTATGCGTAACAGTCTACAGCGATTGTATATTACTGTATTATTATGTGTGTAGTGTGGTGTGGTACGATGTAGTGTGTGTGGTAAGGTGTAGTGTGTGTATGTGCGTGCGTGCGTGTATGATTACATGACAAAGATTTGTATACTATTCAATAGAGTATCTCACCAATATTTATGTATGTAAACACTTATGTGAACTTGAGTAGTTGACTGTCTAAACACTGCATTACAGTTTTAGTTATTACAACCTCCTCAAGTGTGTGACAGAGATGGTGAGCAAGCGTATTAAACACTATTGAAATCAATAATTATATGTGCATTGAATGTAAATGCTAGCCAACAACTTTGGAAGTAGCATGAATATAACTCAATATGCTTACTTCTATACATAACTTTATAACTCCATAACTTTATACATAACTCTATACAATTAGTAGCTTATATGTCAAATGCTTAATCAAGGTTAAATGCAAATAACCTGTAACATAACTATAATATAAATGTAGTTTTTACATTTTCCTATTGTTCTCATCTCTCTTTCTCTTTCTCGTTCTCTTTCCTTTTTTTTTTATTTCTGTCTCTCTCTATCATTTAATCTATATCTGTCCTTCTTTCTTTGTCCCTGTTTATCTCTATTTATGCCTTTCTCCTTTTTATCTTTTCTCCAAATCATCTCCCCAACTTTTCTTTTGCTCTCTTTTCATCTTCCCTCTTCCATCTTTTTTTAGATCTTTTTCTCCTCTGATCCTCTCTTTGAATTTTAATCTGCATTCCTATTGTACGTTTTGTAATAGTTGGCATACGATTTTACCTTGAGACAAAAGAAATCCTGAGCGGCTTAAAAGATCATTAAAAATTAAAAAACAAATTTATCTTTTGCAATTTTTGGCTAGCATGCAAAACTGTTACATCACAAAGTACACATTTATGTAAGAATACTAAATGACATGTTTAAATTGCGTTAAAGCTGAAAAAGCCTACTGATAAATCACTCGCTTTGCACATATTTGGTATTAAAACAAAAGCAGCATAAAGATATTTATTTTTTGTCCAAAAATCTTATATGTAAGTCTAACAAAGTTTTACGATGTAGCCAAATGGAATAACTCATTGAGAAACATCCAGACAACAAGTTGGCAAACAACAGCAGACAACAGACTGTCCTGACGAGCTGCAATCAAAACAAAGCCAAAGGCATAGTACGGTCTTAGTGATTTTGACTGACTGCAGGAAGATAAAACTCATAATAATGCTGTGCAATTATTTAAACAATGGTTAAAAAAATCACAAGCTATCCTACAAGTTATCAACCTATTGGCAAGACTAAAAGCCAATATTTTTTAAATGTACTTGCAAAAAATATACGATTTAATTTATATAGATGTATATATAAAAAGCTAACAGTTGGCCAATAATATCAAGTAAGTGATCTGACATATAGTGTTTAAAATATCATTATCTGTTAAGAGAACGGATATTAGGTGGAAAAATTTTAAAGCAGTTGGAATTGAAATTTTTGAAATAATTCTTAGATGCTTTTGTTGAAATGTTGTTTTAGCATTGTTAGAACTCTTAACACTTGCAGTGCTACTACTTAGCGAAAGAGCAATGACAGTGCATGCTGGGTAGATAAACAAAATAATACAAATTTAGAGAGTTTCTATAAAAACCAAAGCTATGATATGTTACACAGAACATTTTCAACACATCCCATTAGTTGCACGGTTTTATGGACAAAACAAATAATACGTAAACAGCTAAATCCTTGAGTGAGTTTAGTCTTATGCTGACGATCTATGCTATGTACATCATATCAAGAGGGTGGTAAAGGTTTTGTAAAAATGTCTGCTATCATAAACTGAGTAGAATAGTAGTCTGTTTAGATGTGTTGATTTTCTACTTACTACCGCAATGTATAATGATTAACAACATAGTTTTACGGAGACAAAGCTTTATTGATTATTGTGATAAAAATCATTTTTCTGCAAGAAAACTTGCAGAAATGATGAGTAGATACAGCACGAGATACCTCATAAGATGATGAATACTCTCCACTTCTACTCTTAACTTGCTTGAGAGATATTGCATTTGGGGGTCAACATTTTCAATAGAGGTACACTTGCAGACTAAAGCATGTTGTCTTTAGTTTTAATTAAATATGAACTTTACAAACCCGAACCAGACTCATATCTGATCAAATAGTACTACAAATATGTCAAATAGTAGCATCCTCAGGATTTAATGAAACTGCAACTATAATTTGCTAGAAAGCATAAACTCTGTATTGGTTGAAGTGCATAGCTAGGATATTTTGTAAGTGGCTTTTAAAGAGGAACGAGTATGCTTTAATATATTTTACCTAGTCGGTGCTCATGCTAGCACCATTTGTTTAGCCGGCTGAAGATGGTACTCTAGAAATTTAATTACATATGATTACAGTTGACAAGCTATTGGCAAACCAATCGCGAGAGCTCATTTTTATTTATTACTAGCATTAGGCTTGGCAACTGTACAATTTCTTTTATTCTCAATCAGCTAGTGGGCAGCATGGGGGTATATTTTATTATATTATTATTATATATTGTGGAGGACTGGGACATGCCTGTGTACTATTTACTGCACTCATATATATATCCGCACTATCATTTAACCGAACCTCTCGAACTGCCCTTGTATTACTGAACTGCCTTTTTATTATATAACTGTATCACTGAACTGCCTTTTTGTTACATAACCATCCTGTTATATCTGGCATATCCTTTGTGATATAAATAGATCAGTAGGCGGAGTTAAACGATAGGCGCTGGCTATATAAGCCAGCGCGGTAGACAGGCAGAGTTGTGCTTGATTCCACTCATACTTGTGCATACTTGTATTAAAGATATCGATAATAAACTGCTATATACTCATACGAACTGCTTCTATTGACGCCTGCCTGGTTGGCTCACCGATTGTATAAGCAGGCTCTGTGCAACCAACAGACGGAATTGCCAGGGTGACTCTAAGAAGGCTAGGAGGCGATCCACGGCCTTGTCTAGACTCGATCGGGTGTGCCATGGCACTAGAGATCCAGTCTTAAGACCAGCCATTAGTGGATCTAGACTAGCCTGGGATAGAGATCCAGAGGCAGGCCGGGGGTTTGGTTTCGGAGCAAGCCTGACTACTAGATTCTTGTCTTGGACTGACTTGACCGCCACAGGCAGGTCAATCAGGCCTCGGACAAGGTCAGCCAGTAGCCCAGGTTGCGACTCCCTTGTTAGGAAGTAAAGCTGACTCAGCTACCGGAGTCAGATCCTTTACACTGGTGGCAGCAGTTGGATTTGCTTAACCCACAACAGGACGACTAACAGGGACTAAAAAGATGACGCAGGTATGACTAGACGGACTCGCAGCGCGGAAAGACCGGAAGCTCTCCGAACGGAGGGACTAGGAGGTCTAGAGCGACTGACAGGTGTCTTGGAAAGACTGCTCGTCAACCAGGGAACACAGGGACCCCCTGCACCAAGAGAAACATTCAGAGCCCCAGAATATGACGGGAATAGCGATGTAGAGGCCTTCATCAGGCAGTTCAACGATGTAGCCATTGCAAATGACTGGGGGCCAGGGTCCGCGCTGTTACACATCCGAGAGAGACTGCGAGGGCAGGCTAAGGACTGTGGACACGGGCAGACCATACACGGCGTATTTAACAACCTCCGGGCCAGGTTTGGACTGACACCCAAAGAAGCCAGAGCCAAACTACAGGGCCTAAAAAAGGACCAGCAAGCAACGCTATTTGAGCACGCCACCCAAATAGAGAAGCTGACCGACATCGCGTTTGGGGAAATGTCAGATCGCCTAAAAGAGGAGATGGCCGTGGACACGTTCTGTGGTACGCTGGGCAATGTTTATTTGCAGCGACATCTGCTAGCGGTGCCTACTCCTACGTTGGAGGCAGCCGTGAGAGCAGGGAACGAGTACTTACAGGTTCGACCTAGTATAACATCTCACCAAGCCCAACCTTTCAGGTCGGACGTCAGGGCAGTCCAGCCAGACGAGACAGGACAGGGCGAGGGAGAACGGGGCCCCGAAGAGCCGATTGTGGTGGCTAGGACTACCCCGAATACCCTCGAGCTGCTGTTGACCTCGGTGATGGACCTAGCCAAAGAAGTGGCCAAGTTAAAATTGTATATCCATCGACTGCAGTCTATTACAGAAAGCGGGACGAAGAAAAAGGAAATGGCGAGATGCTGGGGGTGCAACCAAGAAGGCCACCAGAGGAGAAGTTGTCCGCGGAGGCAGGCAAATCAGAGGACACCCTATAGGCAGGACCAGGGAAACGCCTACGGCCCGCAGCAGTAGGTCTACCTGCTGGCTGCACAAGGGCACCCGGACACGAAAAACACAGACAACGTAACAATACAAGTCGAAGGGAATCTGGAGTTGATCCGGAGGGTTGGCAGCATCCGACTAAAACAGCGGCACCGGTCAAGAGACCCCCGGGAGAAACGATTCCCGTCTACAACCCATACCAAAGTCTATGGGAACTGGACGAGGAGGAAGAGGGATGCGAGGCGAGCCCCCGAGACTCACCGCGGGCGGCCAAACAGGTGCAGCGGCAGTACCTCCACCAGATCCAGAGACTGGACGAGAAACGAAGAGTTTATGGACGTACCAGAGAACCAGAGAGGCCAGGGCGGAAGAGAGGTCCCACTAGGGCCGAGCACCCCGAGCGATCTGGACAGCAAGGGTCGGGACAGAGAGCGGATTCAGGGGTAACTGAAGCTCTCGAGAGACCAACGCTGTACAGATCAGGAAGGAGGGAGCTTGCGACCCAGATGGAACCCCGCCGTAAGCCTAGACAGGTTAGGTCAGAGAGAGATGGCCCCACCGGCGCTGATCCGTTCAGGAGATCCGTATCAACCGGATCAGGATGGAACGAGGACCCAGCAATGGTGGAGCATCTCCAGAGACCGGAGTACCATAGACCCAGAGACGAAAAGGGCTGGAATGAAGCCGAACCCCCGAGACGGGGGCCGACCCGAGGCGGCCATCTCCGAGGAGGGAATCTGGGCCAACCCACGAGTCCGGTGTCGGGTCCGACAGGCCGGTACGGGGAGAGCACAAGGCCAGCTACTCCCGAGGAAAGCCTGGAGGACCAGCTCGAAAAGAGTCCACCACCGGACAGGCCTAGGGGACGTCCGAGGAGGAAAAAATCGGAAGAAATGCTCGATACCGCCGCAACGGGGGAAGGGTTGCCAAGGGTTAGAGCCTTAGAAAAACCCCATAGGTCGAGCTACTTCCTACCGGGGAAGGTAGAGAGGCAAGACCTCCTGTTCCTCATAGACACCGGCTGCAACACTAACCTACTCTCCAAAAAGGTGTTCGACAGAATGCCGGAGCGAGTGAGGGTGCAGTTAGAAGAGAATGACCGGTATGGACTCCTGGCAGATGGTAGCAAGCTCCAGTTTTATGGACTGATAAGGCTAACCGGAAGGATCAGGGACGTGGCTATAGAGGAGAACTTCCTCGTAAGCCAGATCAGCGAAGACGCTATTCTGGGTATGCCTTTCCTGATCTCCCACAAGTGTCAGATTGAATTCGGCAGACCCGTCATTTCCCTAGGAAATAGGCAACTTACTTGCACCGACAAATACGGGAGGATAATGGTGTCCAACGTTCACGCCTGGAAGAAAGTTACTATCCCTCCCTTGTCGGAGGTAAGAGTGACGGGGAAGATCTCCGCCAGAAATTACGTGCCGATGGGCTTGATAGAGGGCTCTGATCCACACCTACCCGTGGCATGCAGCCTGAACAGGCCTGGAGAGGGGGGTGATGTCACCATACGATGCCTGAACCCCGGACGTCAACCGATAGAGTTGGGCGCCGGACACGTCATTGGCTCATACACGGCTGTGGAAGAAGAGGACATTCAGACGGATCTCTGGTCTGGGCCGGAACACGGGAGCCTCGACGAATCAGGAGTGGGGTGTGCCACTGTAAGGACGGGGGGAAGCCGTCCCGGGTCACCTGGTTGAGCTATATCAGCAGGCCCTCCCAGGATGCCGGCATGAAGGAGAGAAGCAGAGCCTGGCCCATCTTCTGACCAGGTACCAGGACGTGTTTAGCAAGTATGATGGCGACGTAGGAAGGACCGACCGAATTGCCCACAGCATACCCCTGATGGAGGATGCCAGGCCGGTCAGACAACCCCCCCATCGGTTGGGACCCCTCAAGGAGGCAGAAGCGGACAAACAAGTACAGGAACTACTGAAAAAGGGTTTGATCGAGCCTGCCAATGGGGCATGGAGTTCCCCAGTCGTCATGGTGAGGAAGAAGGATGGCGGATGGAGATTTTGTATTGATTATCGACAGCTGAATGCGGTCACCCAACAGGATGCGTACCCCATCCCTAGGATTGATGAAAGCCTGGACGCCCTGGCAGGAAGCCGATTTTTTAGTACGTTGGATCTGACCAGTGGATACTGGCAAGTACCGCTAGATCCGGACGCTCAAGAGAAATCCGCCTTTGCCACGAGAAGCGGGTTGTGGAAGTGGAAGGTACTGCCCTTCGGATTGACGTCGGCCCCCGCCACCTTCCAAAGACTGATGGAGTCTGTACTTCACGGGCTCCATTGGAAAACCCTCTTGCTATACTTGGACGACATCATCGTAATTGCTCCAGACTTCGAGACCCATTTGGCCCGTTTGGGAGAGGTCTTCCAGAGACTCGCCGCCGCGCAGCTGAAACTGAAGCCCTCTAAATGCGAGCTCCTCCAAAGGAAAGTGAGGTACCTTGGCCATGTGGTGAGCCCGGAGGGAGTGTCCACGGACCCAGAAAAGGTAAAGGCAGTGGCCGAATGGCAGACCCCTCGAAATATAAAGGAACTGCAGGCCTTCCTGGGGACCACGGGGTACTACCGACAGTACCTGCGAGATTACGCCACTATTGCCAAGCCACTCACGATCTTGACTAGCAAAGGGAAGCCTTGGAGGTGGGGAGCAGAAGAGCAGCAGGCATTTGAGACCCTCCGACAAGGCCTGATCTCGGCACCAGTGCTGGGGTACCCAAACCCAAAGAGTCAATATACTCTGGACACCGATGCCAGTAATGTGGGAGTGGGGGCCGTCCTGTTCCAGAACCAGGGGGGCAGGGAGACCGTAGTGGCATACTACAGCAAGACCCTCAGCCCAGCCGAACAAAATTACTGTGTAACGCGCCGAGAGCTCCTGGCAGTAGTAAAAGCCGTCAAGCACTTCCGGCCCTACTTGTATGGTCAACAGTTCGTGCTCCGCACGGATCATGCCTTCCTGAGATGGCTGTGTAGGAGGAGAGAGCCGTCGGCTCAAGTAGCTCGGTGGCTGGAGATTCTGTCAGAATTCTCGTACCTACTGGAACACCGAGCAGGGGTCAAGCACGGGAATGCCGACGGCCTGAGTCGACAGGTTTGCCCAAAAGACTGTCGACAGTGTATTCGAATAGAGGAGCGAGACGGGGGCCCTAGCAAACAGGCATTGCTGGAAGGAGAGTCCGACACCGTGGCCGCAATTAAACTACCAGGAGACCAAAATTTTCGACAGCTGGTACAGAGCCAAATGGAAGGGACACAGGCTGTGGCCAGGATGTACTGGGCAGTAAAAAATGATCAAGAGCTACCAGAGGAGGAGCTGACCCTAGGGAGTAACGAGCTCCGAGTCCTACACAAGAGACGTGAGGCTCTGAGGTTATCCCCAAACGGCGTCCTGGAGGTCAGACTAACGACGGACGGCCACCCCAGATGGTGTACCCTATGTCCTCGGGCGGACCGGAGCCGGGTAATGTGGGACACGCACAGGCTTGCCCACGCGGGGGTTCACAAGACGGTAAAAAGATTACTACTCAATTGGTATTGGCCGGGACTGAATGCCGACGTGAGACGACTCATCAAGACGTGTGAGATCTGTCAAGTGGCAAAAACCGGCGGGAATCACGCAACTAGGAGCAGACACCGATTGTACGCCGGGCGACCATGGCAGAAGCTAGCGGTCGACCTGGTAGGACCAATGCCAGTGACTAACCGAGGGAACAAGTGGATCTTAGTGATTAGCGACCATTTCTCCAGATAGCAGGATGCAATAGCGATCCCGGATGCAACTGCCCCGGTGGTAGCCACAACCCTGGACAAAAGGGTGTTCTGTTATTTTGGCCTACCCGAGGAATTACACTCCGACCAAGGGGCTCAATTTGAGTCTAAACTCATGGGAGAATTATGTAGTCTATGGAACGTAGACAAAACACGGACTACACCATACCACCCCCAGGGGAATGGCATTGTAGAAAGAAACAATCGGAGCCTGGGAGATTCCTTAAGAGCCTTGCTCCTGCGCCGTGGGCCTACAGAGTGGGACTTGTTGCTGCCACAGATAATGAGGGCTTTCCGGGGCACTCCCCACTCCGCCACGGGAGAAACCGCGAATTACATGATGATGGGCAGGGAACTGCGATTGCCAGACCAGCTCTCAGACCCCGTTGCAGTCACTGGCCAGGCGGTACAGCCCTACGTACTGGAACTGGCCAGCCGGCTGGAGGAAACGTATGAAATTCTCCGAGACCGCCAAATGAAAATCCGGGTGGAGGACGACGAAGAGCCCCCATCATTTGGGACCGGTGACTTGGTGCTGCTGGTCAACAAGAGACGTAGACGTGGAGGAAACCCCAAGTTACAGCCCAAATATGTGGGACCCTATACAGTCACTAGGTGTAATCCCAACCATACGTACCAAGTAGAGAGACAAGGACAAATCTCAGTACAAAACGAAGAGAGATTAAAACCATACTACGCGTGTCCAGAGGCCGATGGGAGGGCCCCGGCCACTAAGGAACCCTCCAGGAGGCCAAACATGAGAGGTGCCACTGGACGAAGAGAGAGGAGGCTGGAGGAGCTAGGGGAGATGCTGCCCGCAGTAGAGTACACTGGAAGGGAGCCTCCCCCGCCAACACGGCAGGAGAGGATGGAACCTCCCCCGGATATGGACAGTAACACGTTCAGGAGACGACTTCTGGAGGTCCTGGCCAGAGAAAGAAAGTCTGCCTCGGGCAGTCACGATCCTGCCGGAGGGGTTAGGGAGGCAACAGAGCAAACTGGTATATCCAACGCAGAACCAGAGGAACCAAGTCTCGGGCCCTGTTCCGAACCCCCGGTGGAGCCCCCCGGACAGGAGTTGACAGAAGGAGAGACAGACAATACCGCAGTCGATGAGGCCTCCGACTCCGGGGTCACCGAACAAAGGGATCCGCCCCAACCCGAAGTTCCTACACCAGCACCAGCTGAAGAAGAGGTGCGAATGAATGCAGAACCAAGGAGAACAGAAAATGGCATGGGAGAAAGACGAGACGAGAGACCCCGGCGAATGGTGGGTCCTCCTATCAGATACGGCGAGACTGTGTGCCACCAAATCGACCCTGAAGAAGAAGGACCGGAAGCCAGAGAAAGACAGGCCAAACTCAGGGAACGGTATCAGTCTACCAAAGCTATGGTGGAACAACTGGAGACCTTGATAGAGAGGGAAGGTCTGAGGACGAACTTGGAACTGATGTCTCAATATACAATTCTAAAAGAGTCGGTTGCCGAACTAGAAGAAATGATGGCCGCAAGCCACCACGGAGGAGAGCAACCAGATACAATCATACCTGACCGAAATATCCCGGGAAAGGGGACAGAGACGGAGGCAGACGAAGAAAACCAAGCAGGAGAGGAACCATCCGGCAATGAAGGCCTTAGACAGCAGACTCCGAACGGCAGAACAATTCAGGAACAAGAGCACGGCAGGACCGGAAAGCGGCCATCTTATGAAACTGAGACAGCCTCCAGTCACTTCAACTGTTGCGCACTAACGAATAACCAGCTCTCTCCACAAACCTACATCACGAATATGAGACCAACTTCAGATGAAACCAACGCCATCGAGGATCCAGAACTGCAGGAATTATTAACAGAATTGGATGAGATCTTGGAGGAAACTGAGATAACAGCAGGGAACCAAGACGTCGATCAGGTAAAACTACCTGGGAATAACATAGCCAAGAAAAATATCGCACCCATTGCCTATAAGGGAGCGAGGCCGGTAGAACCGGCGATAACCACTACCAGGATGGTGCAAATGGTAGGGACCAGGGCGTCCCAGGACAAAGCCAAGCCAAAACAGGCCAGGCAAAATTCTGAGGGCCAGAGTTTCCAAGTCAAGAGCGGAGGTAAACCACTCCAGGGTGGCCCTCCGCTAGAGACTAGCCAGAGGCACCGACTGGATACTCGACCACGACCAGGACCAGTACAAGCCTGCTCGATAAACCTACCCACGATTCCGGTCGATCAGAAAAAAGAGAAGAGGACCAATACCAACGTTACATCCGGATGGCCGAGGAATGCCGTATAGAAGCTCAGAGGTTGAGAACACAAGCGCGGCGTTTCCACTGAGAACACTTAATTGTTCACCCCTGGCCAAACAATTGGGGGGGAGAGTGTGGAGGACTGGAACATGCCTGTGTACTATTTACTGCACTCATATATATATCCGCACTATCATTTAACCGAACCTCTCGAACTGCCCTTGTATTACTGAACTGCCTTTTTATTATATAACTGTATCACTGAACTGCCTTTTTGTTACATAACCATCCTGTTATATCTGGCATATCCTTTGTGATATAAATAGATCAGTAGGCGGAGTTAAACGATAGGCGCTGGCTATATAAGCCAGCGCGGTAGACAGGCAGAGTTGTGCTTGATTCCACTCATACTTGTGCATACTTGTATTAAAGATATCGATAATAAACTGCTATATACTCATACGAACTGCTTCTATTGACGCCTGCCTGGTTGGCTCACCGATTGTATAAGCAGGCTCAGTGCAACCAACAGACGGAATTGCCAGGGTGACTCTAAGAAGGCTAGGAGGCGATCCACGGCCTTGTCTAGACTCGATCGGGTGTGCCATGGCACTAGAGATCCAGTCTTAAGACCAGCCATTAGTGGATCCAGACTAGCCTGGAATAGAGATCCAGAGGCAGGCCGGGGGTTTGGTTTCGGAGCAAGCCTGACTACTAGATTCTTGTCTTGGACTGACTTGACCGCCACAGGCAGGTCAATCAGGCCTCGGACAAGGTCAACCAGTAGCCCAGGTTGCGACTCCCTTGTTAGGAAGTAAAGCTGACTCAGCTACCGGAGTCAGATCCTTTACAATATTATATTTTAATGTGAATTGTTACACTGCTTTCACAACAACAACATATAAACACATTAATTCAAAGCAATTATCCTTAATGCATGTCAAGGCACATTCTTGAAGTTCTAATCTAATCCTTGTTCCTGAAGCTGGTTCTTGGGAACCGGATGAAGTTTTAAAACAAATACTTTGTCCATCTGGTAAAAGACACGAGGATATCCATGTGAAGTTTGGACAGAATTGGCCAAAATATGTTGAACCACATTTCATTTAGACAGACAGACACGATAACAAAGTAAGATTTGTTAATATAAATACAGCTGGATTTCTTCTTATGCAGATATATTTGTTGTGTTAGGTATAAAAATAAAAGATAATACATTTGCTATATGCCTTTACCAAATCTTTCAGTTTATGATATTTTTGCACCCCTGACCAGCAGTGCAATCCTAAAAGTACCTAACATTGTCTTTGCCTTTTCACACTTGAATTTGAAAAGGTAAAGATAAACAGGTATGACTCTTAATATAGACATAAATCTCATATTGAAAGAATGTGCACCTAATTCTTTTCACACTCTGTAGGCTTTGATTAATCTGTAGAATGTTTTTGGCTGACCCTCAGCATATCATACAGTAACAATAAATGCCACATTCTTTCACACCAGTGCTGCAAATCTTTATCTCCATTGCTGCAATCTTAAACGAACCTGAAATTGCCTTTGCCTTCTCACCTTGGAATTTTTCATGTTACACTATCTTCTCAAAACTGTATGGATCTTTAACATTCAACAAAAAAAACTTTTGTAAAAAAGCTTTATAGGTTGTATACTTAATGAAAAAGTGATTTCAAACTTAAAACAAAATTATTGTTCAAATAAAAATTTTTCATAACTTCTTTGTGAAAAGGTATGACTTTATTCTAGACATCTCACACTGTGAGAATGTGAACCCAATGCCTTTGACTCTATGTACGTTCTGATTAACCTATAGAATTCTTTTGGCCTTCCCTCAGCATATTCTCACAGCAACGATAAATTCCACAGCAAAATGAGTCGGCTACATTTACATGTTGAATGGTAGTTGTGCCCTCTTGCATTACAAATCTGCTAGCATTTTAATCAGTGACAAGTCAGACCAATATAGTAAACACCTGATACTGGTTAATGTTTGTATTTCTAAAGTTTTCATTGGTTGATCTTGTTGCCAGTACTTCCTTATGCATAAGCTAATAGACACTGACTATTGATAACACAATCAATATATTCCTACCAATAGATGATGCAATAACCATTCATGTTAAAGTTTGAAAACGTTTGTTAAACTGTTAAACAGTGTGAAACTGAGCTACAGTTGCATACACACTAAAAACCGTTAAAAGCCTGTAATAAATGGAAAAAACAACAAAAACTTCAAAGCAAATGACAACAGCCACTGTGATTACAATTGCCATGTAAAAATGACTAAAATAAAATATGCATGTATATATATGACTAATATGATTATTGATATCTTCAACTACATGTAGCATTGGCAACAGTGCCAAAAAATGTCTGCATACATTAAGATGGCTGTTGAAGTCAAAAAAGTGTCGTGTTATTATATAAATGTATGTATATATATATACAAAAAATTGTTTCCTTACCCCGAATACTCCGTATAGGTGGTAAATTCTGCTCTAACTCGGGTCTCCTACCAGAGACCTGAAAGTTTGAGCACTCGCCTCAAGATCTTAGCTGTTCCAAATAGCGCACTTTTCTGCAACTCACCTGAGTTGATTGTTGTTGTTGGTATTTGGGCAAGCCACATTTTATGCGCCGGTGTTATTGCGCCCAGTGCCCCAATGACTACTGGGATTACAGTTGTTCTTACATTCCAGCATTTTTCAATCTCTTCTCCAAGAGAGAGATATTTCTCTACCTTTTCTTTTTCTTTGCTGGCTATAATGTAGTCATTGGGTACTGCTATATCTATTATAGTAGCCCTCTTGTTTTCCTTGTCTACCACTACTATATCTGGTTGGTTTGCTAGGACATGCTTGTCAGTTCGGATGTAGAAGTCCCAGTATATATATATATATATATATATACATATGTATACGTACATATGTATATATATATATATATATATATATATACATATGTATATGTACATATGTATATGTACATATGTATATATATATATATATATATATATATATATATATATATATATATATATATATATATATATATATATATATATATATATATATATATATATATATATATATATATATATATATATATATATACAGTACATATACTTGGATACCTTTCTTATATAGTTATACATGGATATATAAGAAAATGAGATACGAGTAACACTTGGAGTAAGTTAATGCTTTGAGATATGAGAAACCTTTGAGATAGGAACATACGAGCCAGTTCTCAATGTTCGTTAAATGGCCAGGTATGCGAGAGGCTACGTTTGAGAACAGCATCGCTTGGTCTTTTTTGTCGAATTGAGTTGAAAAGTTTTTTAGTAAGGTTGGCTAAAAGTTATTAAACAAAACGAAGCAAAAAATAAGTTTTTAGCCAGAGTTTTGCCTAAAAAGTAGGAATTTTTCATCATCTGTTTCCCGTTTGACAAACTGGAAACAGATAATAAAAACTCCGACAATGACAAAATTAGTTAAGTTTAGTAAAAGATTAAGACCAACATGTAGCCTTAATTTTGTGCTTAGCAAGCTAAAATTCCTCAGGTTAAATTTAAAGTTTGTGTTATGTTACGTAGCGTCATAAAAGTCTAGTGTACCGAGTTTGTTGCTGACAATTTTTCTCTTATACCACCGTTAGCCACTATGCCTGTTTTGAAGGTAAAGTTACATACATTAAAATACTCCACAAACTCAAAAAATTACACATTGCAATAAAGAGTACATAGTAATGTTACATTTTATTGCAGATCATGAACACTAAATAAGTAATTATTTTGAGAGCATAAGTAATAAATAACAACAATTAAAAACACGTTTTCATCATAATATCATATTTTTAAGTTAGTTTTTTCATAGTATGGAGACGGATTAATTTGTATTCAGTTATTTTATATAGGAAATCTTGCACTGAGGTACTATTCCCTTGACATACGAGCTCAACCTCAGAACTCATTAAGCTTGTATGTCAAGGTAAGGCTGTATATCCTTTTGAATGTACTTCATCAATAAAATCCTAGCAACGCAAACAACCCTCAGTGTAGGAATAATTGCTTTCGCTTCGAACAGTAGGAGATCGCAGCTGGGCTGGTTCAGTTGAGCAAGTATAGAGACTGACTATTTTAAATACTATATCACTTTAAGTTTATGCATGAGAAATGCTGCTTCAGCCTACAACAGCTGTTCTACAAGGTTATTTCAATATTTTCAACTTGTAGCTTTTAATTTTTGGTATCATGTTATATTGTATTTTATTATAAAGATATTGTATGTTATTACATAATATTAAATTATATTTAGACATATTCTACTCTATTAAACTAGTATGCTGGCATCCATTGCGCTGCGATAGATCATCGTGTATGTTCAGAATCTGCCCCATTATTTCTAGATGCTGCAAGGTGGTCCACTGGTTCACTTTATCTGCAAAACTAGAAGAACACTCAAGTTCAATTTCTTGTGCAGCAAATATTTTCCTAATGCTTTAATTGTGGCTTCAGATGGATGAACGGGCGTACACGGCTCTTATTATAGTAAAGATTAAATTATGTTCAATTGGGTTATATTATGTTTCATTATATTATATTCCACTATATTATATTGCACTGTGGTATATTATTGTATTGTATTATGATAAAGCTTTATAATATGTCATATATTTTATTAGAGAACATTATCTTTCATGATATGGTATTGCAGTATTATATAATAGTATATTGCATTACAACATACATTGCAGGGTGTTTAGCGTTCATGGGTTGCTGCATCTCCCTAATCAGTTCAACATGTGCAGTAAAATACCAAAAGACAGCCATCTTGAACAACACACCGATGAAAAAAAACAAGCCATTGAACGATCACCAACTAAATGCGCTACTGAATGCCAAGCTGCATCCAATTGCCAGGGTTTTGTACATAAGGACCCCTTTGGTTGTCATTTCATCAGCATATCAGAGACAGGATTTCTGGCAGAAACAGCTGGCATCAACTCAACTGAAGCATATGTAATTTATCTTAACACAAGTGTAGCAAAAGGTGAGAGCATGTGATTGTTTAGATAACGTACAAAGTTCTCTTTTCGTAGATCAGTTTCATCTGCCATATTCGTCTTTCTATTACATACATAGGACAAAAATACATGAGAGTCAAGAGAGTAAAGCCTTTAGCAGTTTTATATAAAGTACAAGTAAGAGCAAAAAATTCCAAAAGGCACGACAAAATCGTTCAGCACATTGTTTCTTGGTGTAATCAACGCTGTTGATTATGCAAAAGATTAATACCGGCTTGCGAACTTTTTCTGCACTTAATTGTTTTTGTTATTTTTGGATGAACGATACCAAAAATGGCGAATACTCTTTTAGTACTGGCACATGAGCAGATTGCAGTAGTGTTTTTACGTGTAATGTAAAAGATCATTGTCAATAGCGGTAAGAATTTTCTATCTGACCATGTGATAGGTTGAACCTCATTGACTAGTTCATCGGTAAAGCAATGTTTCGTAAAAAGAGCCTACATACATGTACATAGGAAGGCAAAACTGGTACAGATGAATTCAGAAAAAGTTGACAAAAAGCTAATGAACATATTTATGCAGTTCTAATGATATCTTACCTGTAAGCTATTATACAGACACTTGTAAAGGCATGTCGTTATGACTGCCTACTGATTTTGGCATGAACTACATCAATATAGTAAAACTATTGAAGTTATATATAGTAAGCTCGTTTTGTAATCATAGATGCATATGCAAACATTTTGATAGTTTTGTTGGGCTCATTAGGGGGGGTCCTACCACACAAAGTTTTCGTCAGAATAGTCACTTTTAAAATCACTGTCGTCACTCTTGAAATTACTACCGTCACCTTTTTTAAGTTGGTAACCGAAACAACCTCTCTCTTCACATTCATTATTTTAATACGAATATCCATTCTGGTGGCACTGGGCTGCGTTAAAAACCTGAAACTTGCTCAGCTTGAACTTCTGCTAATCATAAACATGGCTCAACCAGGGACCTTCACAAACTTATTAGTGATGTTTGGGAGCGTTGCTGATTACCTCAGGAAGAGTGACAGCCATCTTAGGTTTTTATGGCTACATTTCTTGCACTGAAAATAGACCGAAATTGTCTTTAATAATCACTGTCAGTCACAGACTTGGAAACAGATTTGCTGTCAGTGGCGTGGCATTTCATTGCTGTTTACTTTAATTACCTGACAGTCTATAAATGCTAGGCCAGATGCTTCAAACCAAAACAAGTGAAGTTTCGTTTGATGTGTTGATTTATGGACAAATAATAATCGTAAAGGTACAGCCACAAGTAACAAATTTTTCGTTGGTTCTGACCGAAATCACAAAATGAACGAAACACACAGAATTATTCTGTGCTGCTAGAATCGTGCTAGCGAGCACAATTCTAACAGCTTTTGCAATTATTATAGTCCAAGACACGGATAATGACACACAATAAAAGTATGAGTGCAATTCAACATAGTACACACGATGCAGCTGCTTAGATTGCGCTATAATTGTATGTATTTATCTTTTGGACACTATGGCTACAAATTGTTTATTTTTTAATAATAAAAATTTTCTTTGTAGCAACAAAAGTTTTGTTGTAGAAAATGATGCCATCTTTAGCGCAATCAAGTCGGTTGCATTGTATTTACTATTGTGGATTGCCGTGATATTTTTCTTGCGTGTCGCATTATGTTCTCGGACTACATAAATTTTAAAATTTGCTAGATTCGTGCTCACTAACCAACAATAGCCCAACATAAACAATTACATCGTGTGTACTATGTTGAATTGCCTTTGTATTTTATTGTGTGTCGCAATACGTGTCTTAGACTATACTAATTGCTAAAGCAATACAATTGCTTTAGCAATACAATTGCTAGAATTGTATTGCTAAAGCATTACAATTCTAGAATCATGCTAGCTAAGAATTTGTTTAGTCTGTTTAGAATAGCGTTTTGTCGACGATTTCGGTGGGCATGCACAGCTCAAATAATTCTGTGATTTTTGACCGAATAATTCTGTTTTCGGCCAGAACTCAGAACCAACAAAAAATTCGTTACTTGTAGCCGTACCTTTAGTAATCCTACTTACACAATCATCGTCACTTCGTCACCTACATTGGTAAATGGTCGTCTCGTCTGTCACCTTTCAAATATCCCCGTCGTCGGGTCGTCAGAATCGTCAAAAAACATGGGAGGACCCCCATTAGGTAGTCTCTCCTCACTATCATTTATAATAGCAACTGCACAGGCTACTGTAACAGTTATAACTGAGCTGAGAGTGCAAACTTCTATTGCGTTGATTGCTTCAACAAAGACAGCAGATAGAACTCAGTACTGACAACTGTAAACAATACGGTGAAAAGTCATGTGCTGACATAAGTTCACCGCTTTAAGATAGACTGCCAAAAAATCATGTTGTAACTACAACAAAAACACAATTTTCAACTATAAATTGTTTAACAAAGTTTCTTAGTTTCAGCTGTTTACAGTTGAAGCTTTGCCACTGTTGCAGTTTACCAAAAACATGTACATGTATGTAGTTTCAGCTCATAGGGCCAGAGAAATAGCCATCAAGCACTAAAGTGACTATAGCTGTCTGCCACTATACTGTATATTGATGCCTTAAAGATCAATAGGGCTAAAAGATGACGGCCATATCTAATGCTTCTTTCATCTGCCAATAAATCTCTCACAAAGGTCATTTGTGGTATCAGTCCACAAACTTTAATTAAATCCGCGCAATAGAGTATCTTTATATCACTTGCATAGTATCAAAGTAATATTGTAGCGGAACAAAGTATAGGAAACTGTCAAATGATATTTGTAGAATGAAACACAAGTAGCCTTGTACATATGTAAACCTGATACTACAAACAAACACTAGTAAACAAACAAGTAGAATTAGATTATTATTTCAATGGCAGTATGAGTCCTCACTCATAAATATCCCAAAAAATGATAATAATTTGCGATAATAGGTGATAAACTCAATATTGAACAGCAACAAATACTGCTAATATTGATGGCGTACGCTATCCTGATTAAAACAGACTTCCCACAACCACTCGTCTGTGTCAGCCTAGTAACATTCATCTAAGTGAAAACAGCATAAACGATGATAATGCTGGTAAGTCTATAAATATCGGTAAATAGCGTGCGATGTGCAAAGTGAAAGTTATTTCTATTAATTCATATACTTGTGGTGCGCTGTCAACATAATAATTCATTTTGTTGTTGGGGTTGCCACAGCGATCATATCTACTTCCACTTTTCGTTTTTTCTTCAATCAACAACATGATTTGACACAAACTAATTAAAGTATGTCAAAAACAGTATTATAGCTGGCATCATAAAATTAGAATAAGTAATATGCAACTTTTTATAGAATATTTCTATAAATAATAGAAAATCACCAAATTATTTTTACAAAACATGAAAAAATAAGTAATGAGTAGAATAAAAAAATATATTATATCAAAAAACTGTTTAAAAAAAAGTTTAGTCAAGAATATTTATAGTGTCGTAACACATGTGACATATAGCTGTGTGTGTATGATTGCATGACACAGAATTATATACTATTCAAAAGAGTATCCCACTAAGATTCATGTGTACAAACCCTTATGTAAATTTGAATAGTTGATTGTCTAATCTCTACAGTACAGCTTTAGTTATTACAACTTCCTCACATGTGTGACAGAGATGGTGCGCAAGCATATTCAACATTAAATAAGTCAATAATTGCACATGCATGGAGTGTAAATGCTAGCTAACCATTGTGGGAGTAGCATGAGTATAACTCCATAAACTTACTTCTATACATAACTTTATAACTTCATAACTTTATATATGAATCTATACAATTAGTAGTATAGATTCAAACCCTTATATATATATATATATATATATATATATATATATATATATATATATATACAGTGAAACATGGATAACTCGCCCTCGGATATATCAAACGCATGGTTAACTCGAATGGATTTGCTTGGTCCGTTCCCACGCAATGATAAATGGCTCTATATAACTCGACCTCGGCACCGTTAACTCGAACAGTTTTTTGCCGAATTCAAAAACGTGGTTTCCATTCAATTTGTTTCGAAGGAGTTTCCAGCAATCGCGGAGCTGAGACCACTCTGCTTTCTTAACGAAAGCGCTTTTTATACGCGTATAGTCTACATATAATTTCCCCCGTACCGTATAATGGAACCGAAAAAGAAATCGTATAAAAATGATTAATAGGGTCGCTAAGACATTCGCTCAGTTACGGCCAAGCTATAAACGTTAGAAGGTATTAGCGATAAAAATTTAATAAAGATAGACACGGCATGCAAAATACATATTGTAACAGTGATTATATGCGGATACATAAAGATAAAATGTCACAAATAGGCTCGTGGCTTGGCGTCCGCTACAACAGACATCCGCTTTATGATGGCATCACGCAAGCAAAGAAAAGCGTGGAAACCTTCTGACAAACTTAAAGTACTCGAGGAAATCGAAGCAGGACAAAAGCTATCAGCATTATCAAAAAGAGAAAATATTTCAAAAAGTACAGTGTCAATGTTGATTAAACAAAAAGAAAGAATAAGATCGTTATGTGACCAAAATTCATCAAGGCTAAGAGATTGTTCAACGTCGCACGATGATTTGGATGGTGTATTATTGACTTGGTTTAGACAAGTGTGTAGTGAAGGCATACCTATCGATGGGCCAATTTTGTTAGAAAAGACTAACAAGTTTTTAAGGACTATAATAACTGTTTAAAATCTATTTCTACAATAAGTCACACTGTTGATCTTTGTCAAAAAAATACCTTGTCACAGACTACACTCGATAAGTTTTTTAAATGAAACAACTGATCAGATGTAAAGCATGCTTTTTTGCATTGGTCATAATTGTTTACTTATGTCCAGTTTTAAAAATTATCAGAAAGAATAGATATTTTTCTATTGGGCTGAGATTTGTTTGCAGTTTTAGTTGATGTGACTGACAAGACGTTTTAGGATTAAAATTGGCAAAATTGATCTCTAGTAAAACACTCAGAAGAAAAAATGTCTTCTGAGCGTTTTAACCGCGATTAGGTTTTGCCAATTTTAATCTGAAACAGTTCTGGCAGTCACATCACCTAAAACAACACACAAATCTCAAGTGTATAAAAATATCTATACTTTCTGATAAATACTTTAAAACTCTACATCAGATGCCCTTTAGCTTACAACAAACAACCTATACTTTAGTTTTATATATACATGTAGTTTGTATATGTATCTACTGATAAATACATTCACTTGTGACTGTGCTCTGATAACTTGAACGCTCTGATAACTCAAACACTTTCGCTCGGTCCCGTGAAGTTTGAGTTATCCATGTTTCACTGTATATATATATATATACACTGTATATATATATATATATTATAACCGAAAAAGAAATCGTATAAAAATGATTAATAGGGTCGCTAAGACGTTCTCTTAGTTACGGCCAAGCTATAAACGTTAGAAGGTATTAGCAATAAAAATTTAATAAAGATAGACACAGCATGCGAAATACATATTGTAACAGTGATTATACAACCGCTACATATGCAACATATTGTAACAGTGATTATACATACCGCTATATACAGTGTATATATATATATATATACACTGTATATATATATATATACACTGTATATATATATATATACACTGTATATATAATATAAATACAAAGATGGAAAAAATTTTAGCAACAGTTTATTACTTAAAGTTTCATGATGCAAAAGGATGTTAAGTTTACACCAATCGTCAGATAAAAAATTGCATGACACAAACACAGAACCAAGAATACACTAAGAACACCAAAATGAAAAGTTACCTGTATAAATACAAAGATGGAAAAAATTTTAGCCACAGTTTATTACAGTTATAAGTCATAAACTGTTGCTAAAATTTTTTTCATCTTTGTATTTATACAGGTTCGGTGGACAACTTTGAGCACTATATCAGTGAAGTCTCAACTATTAACTGTATATATATATATATATATATGTATATATATATATATATACATATATATATATACATATATATATATATAACTTTATTGGCGATAGCTTCATAATTTGGAAAAGAAATGTTTTTCAAATTATGCCAAAGAGCAATAATAAAACAAAGACAAGAAAAAAGGCCAATAGTTGGCCAACAAAATGGAATATATAGTTTGACATACAGTGTTTAAAATACCTTTCTCTGCTAAAAGAACGGATATTAGGTGGAAGATTGCTAAAGCAGTTAGCAATGATATTTTGGAAATAATTGTTAGACAGTGTTATTGATATTTTGTTTAAGTCTTATTATTAGCATGTTCACTTTTACCGATCGCTACGGTTACTACTATTCAGGGAAGGTACAACAACAGTGCATGCTGGGTAGATAAACCAAATCATACAAGATTAGAGAACTTCTATGAAAACCAAAGCTATGATATGTTACACAGAACATTTCTAACACACCCCTTTAGCTGCAGAGTTTTATGAACAAAACTAAGAGTACATCAACATCTAAATATTTAAGCTAGCCTATGGACATACTGACCATCTATGCTATACCAAACATTAAGTGAGGTTTATCATATCGAGAGGGCGGTAAAGGTTTTGTAAGAATGTCTGCTATCATAAACTGAGTAGGGTCCTGAAATGCCCTATAGGCTATTTTCTCACGCGCATAATGATTAACAACACAGTTTTATGTAAACAAAACTTTATTGATTGGTGTGATGAAAATTACTTTTGCAGGAAAACCAGCAGAAATGATTAGTAGATACAGCATGAGCATGGGAGCTGAGAATGGCGTAGATGGAATATATATTCCACCAGAAGGTGCTGAAGTCTCTTCACTTCTTCATACAAAAACAGCAACAAATCCCTGGTGGAGAGTAGATCTTATGGAAAAATATTGCATTTGGGGTGTCAACATTCTAAATAGAGGTACACTTGCAGATTAAATCCCATTGTGTTCAGGTTTAATTGAATCTGATGCTCACAAACCCAAACAGGACTTGTATCTGATCAAACAATACTACAAATATGCCAAATAGTAGCAGCCTCAAGATTTAATAAGACTGCAACTATAATTTGCAAGATAACATAAACTCTTTAATTGTTGAAGTGCATAGTAATGACTTTTTGTAAAGGGTTTTTATAGATGAAAATGTTTGTTTTAACATATTTCACCTGGAAGGTGCTCACCATTCATTTAGCTGACGGGGAAATGTTATTTTGGAAATTCCATTACATATGACTACAGTTGATTGGCCACTAATAAACCAATCACAGTAAGTCAAGTTTATTTATTGCTAGCGTTAAACATGACAATGTTTAGAGTTTCTTTCATTTTTAACTAAAAAGACTGCAGCATGTGTGTAAATCTTCAATGTAAATTGCTAGACTGCTATCATGAGAAAAGTCTATGAACACATTCATAGAAGGCACATTCATAGAAGGCACATTCATAGAAGGCACATTCATAGAAGGCACATTCATAGAAGGCACATTCATAGAAGGCACATTCATAGAAGGCACATTCATAGAAGGCACATTCATAGAAGGCACTTGTCTTTAATGCATTCAGAGGCACATTTTTGGAAGTTTAATCCAGTGCTTGTTTAAAAAACTGGTTTGCAGAAACCAAAGTCTTGAAACGAAATACTTTGTCGATTTGATGAAAGACTTAGAGCATATGTTTGTGTGAAGTTTGGAATAAATTGACCAAAAATGTGAACCCGACTTTTTGAGACTAGCAGACAAACAGACACAATAACAAAGTTTGATTTGTTGATATAGATACAACTGGATTTCTTCTTATGCAGATATATTTGTTATGTTAGGTATAAAAATAAAAGATAATACGTTTGCTATTTGTCTCTACCAAATCTTATATTTTATGTTATTTTAGCACCAGTGACCAGTGCTGCAATTTTAAAATTACCTAATATTGTTTTGCCGTCTCACATTGGAATTTTTATCTTCTCAAAACTGTATGGATCTTTAAGATTCAACCAAAAATATTTTGTAAAAAATTTCTACAGGTTTTATATTTAATAAAAAAGTGATTTCAAGCTGAAAAAATGTGTTGGTTTGAATAGAATTTTTTCTTAACTTCCAGATAAAAATGTGTGACTCTTATTCTAGACACAAATCTCACATTGTGAGAATGTGTGAACTCAACTCCTTTCACACTCTGCAAGCTTTGATTAATGATCAAATATTTTTGACTGGCCCTCAGCATACTCTGGCACCCATAATAACTGCAACAGCAAAATTAGTCTGCCACAATTACAAGTTGAATGGTAATGTTGCCCTCCTGAAGTGCAATTCTGCAATCATTTAAACTAGTGACAAATTAAACCAATATAGTAAACGCCTGATACTGGTTAGTGTTAGCATTTAAAGAGCTTTTATCGGTTGATTTTGGAGCCAGTACTTCCTTATGAATAAGCTAATAGAAGCTGACTATTGATAACACAATCAATTTATTCCTACCAATAGATGATGCAATAACCATTCATGTTAACTCATTCCATGTACAGCTATTTCTAAATTATAAAAATTTTTTTTTAATTTTTCATGTAAAAAATTGTTGGCCAAGCAGAAAACCTTACCATTATGTTTCAATCATATTGCGAGCAATAATTGTAACCAAAATACTAAACCCATATCGACGTCTACCTAAACCGGAAAACACCTTGGCGGCTTAATTTTGGTTGATGCGGTCAATTTTTTTCAACTCTAGAAGTGAATATGCAGAGTCAGAAATGGTAAGAGAGTGAAAAACTGCATAAATCAAATTAAAACATAATTTTTTATGTTTCAAAGTTTTTATTAACTATTAATTTTGCCAATTTGATGCGTTGTGCTCGAATAAAAATGCACTTTTAGGTAATCAGCCATCGTCGGACTAAAGTTATCATTCACTTTTGATAAGATCATATTCATTCTTAGAGCTGTCTATGAAGTCTGAAAAGTCACAAACAGAGTTATTGAACATATTTTCATTAATTGAAACATGTTTATGACAGTTTATTTGAGATATATTGGCATGGAGATTTGCTATTTTTTGGTTTGAATTATGATACTCATGAGGAAGAGTTAAAAATTAGAGTTTCAGCATTTTTACATTCTTGACTAACTGTTATATGTATAAAAATGTTATTTATAACTTTGGATTGTTTGTAATAAAACAATAGTTTTAGCTACATTAGTTATATTTTACCATTTTTATTGTGAAATTCCAACTTTTTTTCAGCAATTCAAGGTTTTAAAATATCAGGAATTTTCTAAAACCACTTTATTTGAGACACATTATTTGAGACCTGACTGTCAGGATGTTTTAAAATTAAATTGTCAAAACTTAATCGCGGTTAAAACGTTTATATTCAAGCGAAAGTGTGTTTATGACGTCCATAGCTGCACTTCAGCAAAAATATCGGCGGAATAGAGACGCGTACAGCTGCAATGTTAACGCAATATATTATATATATTACTCTATTCTATATTATTACATACTACTATATTATAAATTAATGCAGTATAGTAATACTAAAAAAAAATTATACACATATATAGTTTTTTCTATCATTTGTAATTTCTTTTATGTTTGAGGTGATTTGACTGGGAGGATGTTTTAAGATGAAAACTGTCAAAATTTGTTCAAATCACTCGTGTTCAACCAAGAGTGCAATTATGGCATCTATAGTTGTAGTGGGGCAAAGAGACCAACTGAATATAAAAGCAAAACACTGCAAAGTTAAGGCAACGGACTAGTGTCAGTAATGAAAAAGACTGGCAGCCACACAACTAATGTATTTTGATGTAACAACGTGTGACTAGTATAAAACTGTATTTTTCTTCTGATCGTTTTAACAGTGATTAGGTTTTGTAGATTTTAATTTTGAAACATTCTAGCACTCAGTTTGGTTTAACTATAAAAAAAATTTGAGAATGATAAAAAATAATGATACTTTCTGATTAAATACGGTTAAACTTTGTGTATACTCATCTTTAATTATATTATGAAAATGGAGCACAATCTCTGCAGGCCAGTACTTTGTTACTTTGAGTACTTTGTTACTTTGAGTAGTAAACATTACAGCTGAGTTTGTAGCTATACTGCTGGTTTCTAAGTTCACTTTATATTTTGTACTGTTGAGCCAAAAAGATAAATGATACTGTGCTCAGCCCTCTTATGAATATTAAACAAGCGGATCATTAGTAACAATGTAAATAAGCAGCCGTAAAATAGAAGAAAACTTTGGGTTAATTTTGCCAAAACGAAGCTTCATTAAACATGAAAGTTTCATAAGAAGCTGCACTCAGTTTTTTGTAACCTGCCGCTGTTTTTTTCTAATTTCAGGTTTGACTAGGTCATACAAACGTTCAGCTAATGCCACTGTCACAGCTGCTGATGATACAACGGATGTATTCTACAGCTCCGAAAAAGCCACAAACTTCTGTGGCAGCCGTAATGGGGAACTAGAGCAATATTACACCGTGATTAAATGCGTATCACCAATTAATGGTAGGCTCGTTCAGATTCAGTTCATGATTACAAATATTATGAACTTATATGAGATTGAAGTGTACGCTGCTTTGTAAAGAGCTCCGCAATGACATCATTAACTAATATGGCTATTGATATTTTCAACTACGTGTAGCATTTGCAACAACGCCAAAAATTTCTTGCATTCATTTAATTATCTGCTGAAGTCAGAAAAGTGTTGTATTATTTAGCGTTTATCTATTGTAAGCATTTATTTGAGATCTCAAGGCAGTGAACTGCTGTTCATATCTATAATGAAACTGCTCGAGTGAGTCAGCAACTTTTGCATGCCTTACTAGCTGAAACCGTGTATGGTTCCACCAATCCTAATATCAGCAGCAGATCATCTGACATTCAGCTTTTAACCGTATTTTATTTAATTTGTTGTAGGTCCAATGTGGTAAAAATGTGCCACTAAAATAAAAAAAGTTGGTGTTGTGTATTTACTGAACACAATAAGGTATATTCTTTAGGATGTGATAAAACAGACGAGCTATTGAAGCACGTAACATCACAGCATTACATAACTTTGGTTAGTATGCATACAACGGAAATATCATAAGATGTGTCAAAATAAACTGGAAGTGTTAGAACAAAATCGCTGGTTTACATGGCACACTCTCTAGCAACAGCATCTGCATATATATCAAAAAAATTTCAATGATTACAAAAAATGAAGAAATGAAGAAAAAGAGAGAGAGATGGCGAGATATGGAAAGAAATAGAGATAAATGGGGAAACAGATAGAATCGATGAAAGACAAAGAAAAGACCGAGAGAAGAGAGACGGAGAGAGAAACAAGGAAAGATGACCGAAGACATAGATTCATAATGTACTCTATAATCCACATGCAGACTCCGTTCTTTGATATTGGTTTATGTTTAGTTATTATCAATCTTCTAACTCATAGCTAGTAATTGACATCATACACAGAGTTAAGTTCAGGAAGTCATATTAATGTTACTTGACTCTGTCTCTCACAACTATTAGCTCTATAATTCAGGCTTTTTCAAGAGATAACGGTGACCAAAAACTGAGACTGTAACAGGAGTTTTATGTTATAAAGATCATTTATTATATTTTCCCTCATTCAAATATTGTTTGTTTTAATTGTACTGTTAGTCTGTAGAACTAGGTAATGTTTTGTATGTCTGTGTTTATTCCACTGATTGCCTATATTTTTATGTGTTGTATATAAAATTTGGTAATCTTTTAATAATTGTAGAAATAGTCTATAATATGTTCCATATGCGTTAATCTAATTTTATCGTGCCACATATAATACCATTCTTAGACATGCTTTGCTCATTTAGTGTCAAACCTTGTTCTGGCCTTGTTAAACAGAGCTATCTGTTGTATAGTGCTGCTGTAACCTGCAGTATCAGTTTTCAGACTTTGTAAATAAATTTAATACTATCTCTTATTTAGTCCTAAATGTCAGTTATAGATTTAGTCCAGGTCACTCAGTACTTGTTTGTTTATTAAAGTTTGTTTGTAGTATCAGGTTTAGATACAAGGCTACTTGTGTTTCAGAATACAATTATCATTCGACAGTTTCCTTTACTTATCACACCAATCAAAAAAGTTTGTTTACAGAAAACTATGCAATTCTATAGGTCAGTTATAAATTTAGTTCATGTCACTAAGTGCTTTTTTGTTTACTAGAGTTTTTTGTCTGTAGTATATATTTGTCTGTGGGTTTAGATACAAAACTACTAGTGTTTCAGAATACAGTGATCATTTGATATTTTACTCTGCTTTGTTCTGCTACAATATTACTTTGATATTATGTAAGTAATATAAAGATATTGTATTTTAAGACTTTATTAAAGTTTGCTGACCGATACCACAAGTTGCCGATGTGAGAGATTGATTGGCAGATGAAAAACCATTAGATATGTCAGCCACCTTTTAGCCCTATTGATCTTTAAGGCATCAATATACACTACAGATTGTATATACATCAATATACACTACAGATTGTATATACATCAATATACACTACAGATTATATATACATCAATATACACTACAGATTATATATACATCAATATACACTACAGATAATATATACATCAATATACACTACAGATTATATATACATCAATATACACTACAGATTATATATACATCAATATACACTACAGATTGTATATACCTCAATATACACTACAGATTATATATACATCAATATACACTACAGATTATATATACATCAATATACACTACCGATTAGCGCCAGTCTGCTATAGTCTGCTATAGTCCGCTATAGTCCGCTATAGTCCGCTATATTCCGCTACAGTCCGCTACAGTCCGCTACAGTCCGCTACAGTCCGCTACAGTTCGCTACAGTCCGCTACAGTCCGCTACAGTCCGCTACAGTCCGCTACAGTCCGCTACATTTTGCTACAGTCCGCTATAATCCGCTACAGTCCGCTACAGTCCGCTACAGTCCGCTACAGTCCGCTACAGTCCGCTACAGTCCGCTATAGACCGCTATAGTTTGCTATAGTCCGCTATAGACCGCTATAGTCCGCTATAGTCCGCTATAGTCCGCTATAGTCCGCTATAGTCCGCTATAGTCCGCTATAGTCCGCTATAGTCCGCTACAGTCCGCTATAGTCCGCTACAGTCCGCTATAGTCCGCTATAGTCCGCTATAGTCCGCTATAGTTCGCTATAGTCCGCTATAGTCCGCTATAGTTCGCTATAGTCCGCTATAGTCCGCTATAGTCCGCTATAGTCCGCTATAGTCCGCTATAGTCCGCTATAGTCCGCTATAGTCCGCTATAGTCCGCAATAGTTCGCTATAGTCCGCTATAGTCCGCTATAGTCCGCTATAGTCCGCTATAGACCGCTATAGTCCGCTATATTCCGCTACAGTCCACTACAGTCCGCTACAGTCCGCTACAGTCCGCTACAGTTCGCTACAGTCCGCTACAGTCCGCTACAGTCCGCTACAGTCCACTACAGTCCGCTACATTTTGCTACAGTCCGCTATAATCCGCTACAGTCCGCTACAGTCCGCTACAGTCCGCTACAGTCCGCTACAGTCCGCTACAGTCCGCTACAGTCCGCTATAGACCGCTATAGTTTGCTATAGTCCGCTATAGTCCGCTATAGACCGCTATAGTCCGCTATAGTCCGCTATAGTCCGCTATAGTCCGCTATAGTCCGCTATAGTCCGCTATAGTCCGCTACAGTCCGCTACAGTCCGCTACAGTCCGCTACAGTCCGCTATAGTCCGCTATAGTCCGCTATAGTCCGCTATAGTCCGCTATAGTCCGCTATAGTCCGCTATAGTTCGCTATAGTCCGCTATAGTCCGCTATAGTCCGCTATAGTCCGCTATAGTCCGCTATAGTCCGCTATAGTCCGCTATAGTCCGCAATAGTTCGCTATAGTCCGCTATAGTCCGCTATAGTCCGCTATAGTCCGCTATAGACCGCTATAGTCCGCTATAGTCCGCTATAGTCCGCTATAGTCCGCTATAGTCCGCTATAGTCCGCTATAGTCCGCTACAGTCCGCTACAGTCCGCTACAGTCCGCTACAGTTCGCTACAGTTCGCTATAGTCCGCTATAGTCCGCTATAGTCCGCTATAGTCCGCTATAGTCCGCTATAGTCCGCTATAGTCCGCTATAGTCCGCTATAGTCCGCTATAGTCCGCTATAGTCCGCTATAGTCCGCTATAGTCCGCTATAGTCCGCTATAGTCCGCTATAGTCCGCTATAGTCCGCTATAGTCCGCTATAGTCCGCTATAGACCGCTATAGTCTGCTATAGTCAGTTTTAGTGCTTTGTGTTTTTTTATATTCTTCAAGATGAACTTACACAAAATATTAGTTGGATCTGTCGGAAAGTGATTTATTATCTTTTGCTGTAGTTTTTGGTATTTTAGGTGATCTGAATGGCCAGGATGTTACATGATTAAAATTGATAAATTTTTATCACGGTTAAAACGCTCTACAAGTTTAAATACAAGGAACATGTTCACGGATTGTGTTTGTAAAAGTGGCGTAGCAATTTGTATTAAAAATCTACATGAGTGCTGCAAGATATCTGACTAAAAGTTAAAATAATCCTTAGTAAAGCGAGGCTTTCTGCTATTATGTACTTATATACAGATTGTAAACAATCAACATGTCAAATTGTTGTACTGATGTACCTACAATTGAGAATTATGCCTTCATTTGTGCATATTTTCAGGACTAGACGATTTTCAAAGTGTACCAGCTATACCAACTTGCAAATTTTGCCAGATATATAAATAGCCAACTTGTTCCATTTTCTTAATTGCTATGATTTGCTAATTGCTACTAAATTTCAATTTTTTGAACTTTTTCAGCTGCTGAACTTATGCGAATTAAACTATTGCTGAAAGTGATGTTTGATTATGGAAGACAAACACATCCGCACAAACTATATGCAGTCACAATACTTCACAGTTTATGATAATAATCAAGCAACTGTTGAATGTTTTTGTACAATCATACTTTGACATAGGAGAAAATCGAGATACAAGCAACATTTGGAGCAAGTTTATGCTTTGATATACAAAAAACCTTTTGACACACGAGTCAGTTATCAATGGCCACTAAATTGCCAAGTATGCGAGAGACCGCCTTTGAGAACAGCATCGCTCAGTCTTCCTCGTCGAATCCAGTTTAAAAAATTTTAAATTAAGTTGGCTAAAAGTTATAGTAAATGCAAGGCAAAGAGCGCCAAACCGGAAGCAGAAGATAAACATTTAAGACAATGACAAAAGTAAAGTTAAGTTTAGTTAAAGATTAAAACTTGGCTTTAATCGTGTGCTTAGTAAGATAAATTCATTTATGGTGAATTTAAAGCTTGTGTTATGTTAGGGAGTGTCATACAAGTCTAGTGTACCGAGTGCATTGCTGTCAAGTCTTTCCTACCGCTGTTAGCTACTATAAGCTATGCTAGCTATGCTAGCTACGCTAGCTACGCCTATTTTGAAAGTAAAAACTACATATACAATAAAATACTCCCTAAACTCAAAAAACTTCTGTACTTGATAATGTTATATTTTATTGCAGATCATAAACACTAAATAAGTAATTATTTTGCTTTGTGAGCGTAAGCAATAATTAACAATGATTTAAAGCATGTTTTCCATCATTAAATCATGTTTTTAGTTAATTTTTTCATTGTTTGAGAACGGATTAAGTTGTATTTAGTTATCTTCCATATGGTGTTATATAAACGTGCGTACTCACATGTGGTTGAAGCAAAGAAGAAAGCTCTCTCAATCTCCCGACGCCTTTATCCTAACCCTGACTTCTCGTACCTTCCCGTAACCTCTCGTACCTTCCCGTAACCTCTCGTAACTACCTGTAACTACCATGACCTCGAGCATTAGTGTAGCCCGCGGCCCACCAACTCGATTATACAACATGCCCTTTTTCTTTTTCTTTTTTGTATGGGCCACTAACCTTCCAGAAATACATTGGAACTCATTCACCGACTCACCTTGCTGGTGAAGTTTACCTTACGCTTTAACCCAGGTCTTCGTCCATCAACACATCCTGTGTACCATCGCTCTCGAGCAACCCGGGGCTGCCGTCGTACTCGGCCGCACTGCTCTCCTCACTCTCCTGATACTCCACTCTCACTGTTGTATAAATCAGTGTACTCTTCTCGCTACTGCCAGCTCCATTGCCAGTCTGCACTGGCTTTTCCATCACTCTGACCTCCGCCGCTACCAATACTTTTACCGTGATCACTGTCACTACCAACACTCCTTCCACCAACATCTCCAACACTACTTCCACCAACCCTGACAAGCCCGGAGTCTTTTGGTTGGGTCAGTAATGACTCCTCAACCTCATCTCCGTCTCTTCCGTCTTTACCTCGCTCTCCCCAGTAAGAGGCAGGCTCAACAGGCTTCCTGTGGGAGGTCTCCACCTGGGCCGTAACCGGCTGCACAGGGGATGGCACCACAGAGCTGGGAGTTGGCATAGGCCCAGACCTATCTAGCTCGACCTCACCTGCAACCAGTGCAGGTCTGCTACTAGCAATTCTCCTCTGAACCTCGGCTAACTCCTGCACCACTACCCTGAATGCCTTGACATTTTCCAACTCCATGACTGCTGCCTCCCGTTTGGCTTTCAGCTTAGCTAATTTCTCTTTCGACTTCCTCCGCACCTCCCTTTCCTCTCTTTCAATCTCTGCTACCTTTTTCTCATGACCTTCTCTGTCTAACATTCCATTGCTGGATATCTCGGCTAAAAAAGAGCAAACCTTTTCCATTACAGACACTGGTTTAGCTACTTTCTCAGCACCTTCCCTTACCTCATCGTGACTCTGTTCTCTATCACACCCCATAGACACTTGCACATCTCTGGTGCCTTGGGCTGTCCCCTGTTGGCTACCAATTTCCACGTATTCGCTACTCTTCACTTCCTTGGTTTTGCAAGTCCACCAATCTTGACCTGTGTGACCTCTCTTAACTTCGCTCTCTCTGTCAGACTTATTTGTCAGGTTTTGCAACTCGACATCATCTGAAACATAACTAGACCCAGCAATAATGGTTCTTGACGAAAACGGCTTAACTGGCTTAATACTTCTACACTTCTTAACAGCCTCAAACTTACTTTCGCATACCGCGTTTACAACAGCAAATAATTTAAGCTGCCTTAACTCAGTTATGCCCAAGAAGTTTGTTCTCAATCCTTTCACCACGTATACCTCTGTCTCCATAAATCTATATTTACTTTCCAACTGAACACCTGCTTTACCGACTACTCTTAGCTTACGACCATCTATTCCCGCCAAAACAGTAGATGGCTCCTCTAGCCGTAGGTTCAGCCTTTTGGCCGTCCCCTCGGTTACAGTCGACACCTCTGCCCCAGCATCAAACGTAAATTTAACGTTCTTCCCATTGACCTTCAAAACCTGTACAATTCTCCTTTCTAGTCAACTGTCATCCTCATACTTATCCCTAGAACCAGAGAACCTAACACTTCTGCTCTTACTACTATCTTGGTACCTCTCCTTATACTTCTTCCCCTCAAACCTATCCATACTGTTGTCCCTGTACCTCTCCCCACTACTGTCCCTGCTACCATACCGCTCGTAGCTATTATTTCGACTTCCTCCTGACCTCGTACTACTACCTCGCCCGTCATAACCTACTTCTCTCCTATCCCTACAATAACGGGATACATGTCCTCGCTGTCCACAACAAAAACATTTAATGGAGGGACAACTCCTCATCTCATGCCCACTACGTTTGCAATTGTAGCATACTCTACCTTCACTGCCTTCTCTACTGCCTGCTCTATATCTAGAGACATGCCTCTCCCTGCTATTATCTCTATACTTTCTACTGTCACTGTCCTTGTTATACTCCCGGCCTCTTGTCCCATATCTACTAGTATCTTGCTCTTCACTACCATAATCATCTCTACTACTCCTAGGGCTACCCCTAGGGGAAGATCTACCTGCTGAATCATAACTTCTATCTCTATCATTACTCCTGTACTGCACTCGACTATCAAACTCTGATACCTTTGCTACCTCTCTCTTAACCTCACTCTTTAACTCGGTACTTCTACCCTCATTTCTCAAAAATCTATCAGAGCTGTTGGCCATTTCACGAGCCCTCAATGCCTCCTGCAATAACGCCCAAGTAAGATTGGCATTCTTCATTAACTCTCTGCTTACTTCTCTATCTCTCAACCCGTTAACCGCCACAATCAGGGCAAACCTTACCCTATCATTATCGTTAGTCACCTCTGCATATCTGCTCAAACTCTCTACCCGTTGTAAAAACTCTCTATCACTTTCCCCAAGTGTCTGCCTAGCCGTAAGGAACTTATGCCCCTTTACGAACATACTCTCTTGTCTACCATAATAATCCTGTAAAACCTCCACTGCCCCTTCATAAGTAGAATTTACGCCATCTACGTCAAACCCTGCACTCCTCAATACCTCTCTACCACTGTGCCCAATAGCTCTCAATAGTGGCACTAACCTACCTCTACCTCTCATAATAGGGCGTCTATCGCCACCTTCACCTTCATAACCTCTTCTCTCAACTGCACTCTCAATGCATAAATTCATCTCCTCTATGAATCTCTCCCACGACCCATCACCGTGCTCTCCAAACACCAGTTTCGGAAACCCACTCTCCATCTCTACCAGACACAATATATCTCCCTCGCCACAAATTCACTCTACCCCTCTCGTGTAAAATTAGTGTAACTCCCACCTCCGAATATGTAGTAAATAATTACACCTCACCAACATCGCTACTTTACCGCTACAACACCTCACAACACTACCCTACCTCACGTTACCTCACCTGCACGCCCGTGAAAGGGTCTATTCAACCGTTTAAACTTACCCCGCAACCAGAAAAATTATCGCTAATAATAACAAAAACAGAAAAAAAATCAGAGCTTCGTCAACTGCGCCATGTTATATAAACGTGCGTACTCACATGTGGTTGAAGCAAAGAAGAAAGCTCTCTCAATCTCCCGACGCCTTTATCCTAACCCTGACTTTTCGTACCTTCCCGTAACCTCTCGTACCTTCCCGTAACCTCTCGTAACTACCTGTAACTACTATGACCTCGGGTATTAGTGTAGCCCGCAGCCCACCAACTCGATTATACAACATATGGAATCTTGCTTTGAGATACAAGTGCTTTGCCATACGAGCTCAGCCCCAAACCCCATTGAGCTCGTGTGCCGAGGTATGACTGTATGTCCTTTTGAAAGCAATTCATCAATAAAATCTTAACAACACAAACAACCCTCAGTGTAGGAATAATTGCTTTCTATTCAATCAGTCAGAGAATGCAGCCGAGTTGAATCAGTTGAACAAGTGTAGAGACTGACTATTTTAATTACTATATCACTTTAAATTTATACATAGGAAAGGCTGCTTCAAACTACAACAGCCGTTCTTCAAGGTGATATCAATATTTTTAACTTACAGTTTTCAACTTTGGATTTTATGTTATAACATATTTTATTATATTGTAAAGAAATTGTATGTTATTACATAATAGTAAATTATATTTCAACATATTGTTTTATATTAAACTAGTATGCTAGTCTATCCTTGCGCTGTGAGAGATCATCACGTGGAATCAAAATCTGTCTCATTATTCCAAAATGCTGCAAGGTGGTCCATGGGTGCTGTTGGTAACGCGTTTATCTGCCAAACTAAAATACCCAAGTTCAGTTCTTGTGCAGCAAATCTTATCCCAACGCTTTAAACGTGGCTTCAGAAAGACAGATGAGAAACGGTTGATCTTACTATAGTAAAGATTGAATTATGTTCAATTGGGTTATATTATGTTTCATTATATTATATTCTACTATATTATGTTGCACTGCGGTATATTATTGTATTGTATTATGATAAGACTTTATAATATGTCATATGTTTTATTAGAGAACATTATCTTTCATGATATTGTATTGCAGTATTATATAATAGTATATCACATTACAACATACATTGCAGTGTGTTTAGTGTTCATGGGTTGCTGCATCACCTTAATCAGTTCAACATGTGCAGTAAAATACCAAAAGACAGCCATCTTGAACAACACACCAATGAAAAAAAAAACAAACCATTGAACGATCACCAACTGAATGCACTACTGAATGCCAAGCTGCATCTTGCCAGGGTTTTGTTCATGAGAAGTCCTTTGATTGTCAGTTTATCAGCATATCAGAGACAGGGTTTCTGGCAGAAGCAGCGGGCATCAACTCAACTGAAGCATATGTAATTTATTTTAACACAAGTGTAGCAAGAGGTGAGAGCATGGGATTGTTTAAATAACATACAAAGTTCTCTTTTCTTAGATCAGTTTCATCTGCCATATTTGTCTTTCTATTACATACATAGGACAAAAATACATGAGATTCAAGAGAGTAAAGCCTTTAGCAGTTTTATATAAAGTACAAGTAAGAGCAAAAAACTCCAAAAGGCACGACAAAATCGTTCAGCACATTGTTCCTTGGTGTAATCAACGCTGTTGCTTACACCAATCTTTTGCATAATAAACGCTGCTGATTATGGAAAAGATTAATACCGGCTTGCAAACTTTCTCTGAACTTGATTGTTTTGTTATTTTTGGATGAACGATACCAAAAGTGGAAAATACTCTTTAATACTGGCACATGAGCAGATTGCAGTAGTATTTTTACGTGTAATGTAAGAGATCATTGTCAATAGCGGTAAGAATTTTCTACCTGACCATGTGATGGGTTGAACTTCATTGACTAGTTCATCAGTAAAGCAATGTTTTGTAAAAAGAGCCTACATACATGTACATAGGAAGGCAAAACTGGTACAGATGTATTCAGAAAAAGTTGACTAAAAGCTAATGAACATATTTATGCAGTTCTAATGATATCTTACCTGTAAGCTATTATACAGACACTTGTAAAGGCATGTTGCTAGAACTGCCTACTGATTTTGGCATGAACTACATCAATATAGTAAAACTATTGAAGTTATATATAGTAAGCTCGTTTTGTAATCATAGATGCATATGCAAACATTTTGATAGTTTTGTTGGGCTCATTAGATTGTCTCCTCTTATTCTCATTTAGAAAAGCAACTGCACAGGCTACTGTAACAATTAAAGCTGAGAGGGCAAACTTCTATTGCGTTGATCACTTCAACAATGACAGCAGATAGAACTCAGTACTGACAATTGTATAGAATACAGTGAAAAGTTGTCTGCTGACATAAATTCTCCGCTTTAACCTAGACTGCTAGAAATCATGTAGTAACTACAACAAAAAAGTAATTTTCAACGGTAATTAGTTGTTTAACAACACTTTTTAGTTTCAGCTGAGTGATACAGAACCAATGATATACAATATGTTACCAAAAGCACGTATGTAGTTTCAGCTCATAGGGCCAGAGAAATAGCCATCAAGCACTAAACCAACTATAGCTGTCTGCCACTATACTGTATATTGATGCCTTAAAGATCAATAGGGCTAAAAGATGGCAGCCATATCTAATGCTTCTCTCATCTGTCAATAAATCTCTCACAATGGTCGTTTGTGGTATCAGTCCACAAGCTTTAATTGAATCCATACAATAGAGTATCTTTATATCACTTGCATAATATAAAAGTAATATTTAAACAAAACAAAGTAGAGGAAACTGTCAAATGATAATTATAGTCTGAAACACTAGTAGCCTTGTATCTAAACCTGATGCTACAAACAAACACTAGTAAACAAACAAGTATTCAGTGATCTGGACTAAATCTATAAATGACCTACATATATATTGAGTTGTACATAGTCTGAAAACTGATACTGCGAGTTATGGCAACTTTATGCAATATATAGCTCTGTTTAACATAATGAAAGGAATGTGTCAAGTATCAGGCCCTGATAACAACTGGCACAAAATTAACAATCAAGCGTAGCCAGTGATTGGTAAAAGAACAAGAGAATTATGTTATTATTTTAATGGCAGTATGAGTCCTCACAGATAAATAGCTCAAAAAATGATAATAATCCTAAATAATAATAGGTGATAAACTCAATATTGAACAGCAACAAACACTGCTAATATTGATGTCACACCTTATTGCGATTAAAACCAATTTTCTACAACCACTTGTCTGTGTCAGTCCAGTAACATTCATCTAAGTAAAACAAGGTAAACATTGATAATGCTGGTAAGTCTATGAATATCTATGCATTGTGAAAGTTACTTGTGTTATTGTGTAAACTTGCGATGCGATGCCAACATAATAATTTAGTTTGTTGTTGGGGTTTCTACAGCGATCGTATTTACTTTCGTTTTTAACTTTTTTTCATCAACATCAAGGTTTGACACAAGCTGAGCAAAGTATGTCAAAAATGATATTATAGCTGGCATGATAAAATTAGAATAAGTAATATGCAATTTGTTATAGAATATTTCTATAAATGATAGATAATTGTTTTGATCACCAAATTATTTTTACAAAACATGAAAAAATAGGCAATGGGTAGAATAAAAAACATGTTATATCAAAACGCTGTTTATAAAAAAGTTTAGTCAAGAATATCTATAGTCTGATAATATGTGTGACATAGATAGCTGTGTGGGTGATTACATGACATAGTTTTATATACTATTCAATAGAGTATCTCCCTAAGATTCATGTGTATAAACACTTATATAAACTTGAGTACTTGACTGTCTAAACTCTGCAGTACAGTTTTAGCTAATACAACTTCTTCAAGTGTGTGACAGAGACGGTGCGCAAGTAGATTCAACAAAATTGCAGTCAATAATTGTATGTGTATTGAATGTAAATGCTAGCCAGTAACCTTTTAAAGCACATCAATTATATCAGTACTTTTATTATATATTTCAGTACATCAGAGTCTTGGCTTTCGAATGAGCCTATATTCAACACACAAAGAATAATAGAACTATGAAAAACAGGGTGTCAAAAGTATGTCCTGCAATAAAAAAAACACTTGGTTGTGGTTCCGACAATGTGATGTCATAATTATCATTTAGCCTTATGTCATCGATCCCTTTCGCTGCCATCGAGGCTGCGATTTTCTGTGACAATCAGTGCAATAGGATTCTAGATAATCAACAATGCCTGGGGATTGTGCTAACGCCTGACCAATACAAACGCATGTTCTTAGTTAATAGATTTCGGGTGATTGTTAGAGTTTGCTTTTTTCATCCTTTCGTTTATTTTAAGCATTTATAGTAATTATTATCTCATCGTTTTATATATATGACTCTAAAGGCTTTCTAAATATGATTATGCTTCAATAAATGTACTGTTGTTAATAAAGGTAATGAAATCAAATTGATTACATGTAAATTGTGACCTGCAGTGGCGTGGCCCTAGGACTATATGTAAATTGCACTTTCGGGAGATCACGCAATGCTTGAAATTAATTAGCCTCAGTCATGCCCCTCAACATCACAATAAAAAGAGAGAGAGCTATTGCATAATATCATCGGGAAAATATAGTATGATGCTTAGAATCTGGGCTATTTATCATAGCAATAATCTGTACATGGAGAGCTAATGACACTGATTCCTTTGTCATCTTCATTGGTTCTCTGGAGTTGTCCTACCTTTGTTGCCACTAGCCTCATTATCATCATTATCATAGTTGATAAATAAGCGGTAAGAGCATACAACACCGAATATGAAAATTGTGACGTCATAATTTCCGAGCCTATACCATTGAATATTTCTGTGGTCGGGCTTTGGGGAAATCCTATAAACACCATCCAATGTCTGTCTCACCATGTCAAACAATGGCTCATTTAAAAGCCAAGATATTGGAGAACCTGAATAAGCTAAAACAGTACTGATATAATTGATGTGCTTTAAGTAGCATGAGTATAACTCCATATACATGTACTTACTTCTATACATAACTTTATAACTCCATAACTTTCTACATAACTCTATACAATTAGTAGCTTATGTGTCAAATGCTTGATCAAGGTTAGAGGTAAATAATCTGTAACATAGCCATAATATAAACGTACAATTTATCTTTTCCTATTTAGCACTCCTCTTTCTATCCTCTGTCTCTATCTTTCTCCTCTTTATTTTTCTCTACTTCTCTCTTTATTTCTCTCCTTATGTTTATATCTATTTATCTCTTTCTCTTTCTTATTTGCCCTTCCTATATCTTTTCTTTTCTCTCCAGCTTTTCCTTCGATCTTTTTGCTTTCTTTTTTCTTTCTTATCTATTTTTTATTGATTGTTCTCTTACAGCCTTCCTTTTTCTACTGTTTTTTTATCTCTCTTCTCTATCCCTTTCTCTCTCCCTACATCTTCATTCAATTTACTATTTTACCTTTTGTAATAATTAACATCACTGTTTGTTTGTCCGTCTATCCGAAACCACGATTGGAGATTGGAAACCATATTGCAGCATACAGGATTCAAATCAACAACAATGAACTTCACTGCCTGGTACACTATTACCTGCACCAATCATTCTTCTTATATGTTTCTGATTTCTTGCGCATATATTTATATAAATATATTACTTCATTGATGATAGCTTTATAATTTGAATAAGAATTGTTTTTAAAATTATGCCATAGGACAATAATAAAATAAAAACAAACAAAAAAACCACAGTCATTAAAATGGAATATATGGTGTGACATATAGTGTTTAAAATACCTTTCTCTGCTAAAAGAACGGATATTAGGTGGAAGATTTGTAAAGCAGTTAGTAATGATATTTTGGAAATAATTGTTAGACGGTGTTATTGATATTTTGTTTAAGTATTATTATTAGTATGTTCACTTTTACCAATCACTACGTTACTACTGTTCAGGGAAGGTACAACTACAGTGCATGCTGGGTAGATAAACAAAATCATACAAGTTTAGAGAACTTCTATGAAAACCAAAGCTATGATATGTTACACAGAACATTTCCAACACACCCCTTTAGCTGCAGAGTTTTATGAACAAAACTAAGAGTACATCAACATCTAAATATTTAAGCTAGCCTATGGACATACTGACCATCTATGCTATACCAAACATTAAGTGAGGTTTATCATATCGAGAGGGCGGTAAAGGTTTTGTAAGAATGTCTGCTATCATAAACTGAGTAGGGTCCTGAAATGCCCTATAGGCTATTTTCACTTTTAACGATCACTACGTTACTACTATTTAGCAAAAGTACAACTACAGTGCATGCTGGGCACAAAAACAAAAAAATACAAAAGTAGCAAACTTTCATGAAAACCAAAGCTACGATAAGTTACACAGAACATTTCCGACACACCTCTTTAGCTGCAGAGTTTTATGGACAAAACGACGAGTACATCAACATCTAAAAGCTTAAGCTAACCTATTCACATACTGACTATCTATGCTATACCAAACATTAATAATTATCATATCGAGAGGGTGGTAAAGGTTTAGTAAGAATGTCTGCTATCATAAACTGGGTAGGGTAGTAGTCTATTAAGATGTGTTGATTCTCTTCTACCTCACGCAAATAATGATTAACAACATAGTTTTATGTAAACATAACTTTATTGATTCGTGTGATAAAAATAATTTTTGCAGGAAAACCAGCAGACATGATTAGTAGATACAGCACGAGCATGGGAGCTGAGAAAGGAGTAGATGGAATATACCTTCCACCAGAAGATGCTGAAACGTCTTCACTTCTTCATACAAAAACAGCAACAAATCCCTGGTGGAGAGTAGATCTTATGGAAAAACATTGCATTTGGGGTGTCGACATTCTCAATAGAGGTACAATTGCAGATTAAATCGCATAATGTTCAGGTTTAATTGAATCTGATGTTTATAAACCCGAACCGGACTCATATCTCATCAAACAGTACTACAAATATGTCAAACTGTAGCAGCCTCAGGATCTAACGGGACTGCAACTATAATTTGCTAAAAAACATAAACTCTGTATTCGTTGAAGTGCATAGCTATGACATTTTGTAAGTGATTTTAAAAAATGAAAGTGTTTGTTTTAAGTTATTTTACTTGGAAAGTCCTCACCATTTGTTTAGCTGATCGGAAATGGTACTTTGGAAATTCCATTTCAAGTGATTAAAGTTGATTGGCCACTAATAAACCAATCACAGTAAGTCAAGTTTATTTATTACTAGCATTAAACCTGGAAATGTCTAGAGTTTCTTTTGTTTTCAATAAAAAAGACTGCAGCATGTGTGTAAATCTTTAATGCAAATTGCTAGACTGCTATCATGAGAAAAGTCTATGAACACATTCATTGAGGGCACTTTCATTGAGGGCACATTCATTGAGGGCATATTCATTGAGGGCACATTCATTGAGGGCACATTCATTGAGGGCATATTCATTGAGGGCATATTCATTGAGGGCATATTCATTGAGGGCACATTCATTGAGGGCACATTCATTGAGGGCACATTCATTGAGGGCACATTCATTGAGGGCATATTCATTGAGGGCATATTCATTGAGGGCACATTCATTGAGGGCACATTCATTGAGGGCACATTCATTGAGGGCACATTCATTGAGGGCACATTCATTGAGGGCACATTCATTGAGGGCACATTCATTGAGGGCACATTCATTGAGGGCACATTCATTGAGGGCACATTCATTGAGGGCACATTCATTGAGGGCACATTCATTGAGGGCACATTCATTGAGGGCACATTCATTGAGGGCACATTCATTGAGGGCACATTCATTGAGGGCACATTCATTGAGGGCACATTCATTGAGGGCACATTCATTGAGGGCACATTCATTGAGGGCACATTCATTGAGGGCACATTCATTGAGGGCACATTCATTGAGGGCACATTCATTGAGGGCACATTCATTGAGGGCACATTCATTGAGGGCACATTCATTGAGGGCATATTCATTGAGGGCATATTCATTGAGGGCACATTCATTGAGGGCACATTCATTGAGGGCACATTCATTGAGGGCACATTCATTGAGGGCACATTCATTGAGGGCACATTCATTGAGGGCACATTCATTGAGGGCATATTCATTGAGGGCATATTCATTGAGGGCACATTCATTGAGGGCACATTCATTGAGGGCACATTCATTGAGGGCACATTCATTGAGGGCACATTCATTGAGGGCTTAATGAATGTGTCCTTAATGGTCCTTAATGCATTCAGAAGCCCATTTTGTGGGTTCAATCCAATGATGGTTTAAGAGGCTCATTTGCAGAAACCAAAGTTTTGAAACGAAATACTTTGTCGATTTGATGAAAGATTTGGAGCACATGCGTGTGAAGTTTGGATTAAATTGGCCAAAAAATGTGAACATGACATTTTGAGACTAACAGACAGACATACAAAATGCATTTCATCTACACAAACTAACAGACAGTCAAACATAATGACAAAGTGGGATTTGTTGATATAGTTACAACTGGATTTCTTCTTTTGCTGATATATTTGTTGTGTTATGTATAAAAATAAAATATAATACATTTACTAGTTACCTCTGCCAAATATTATATTTTATGATATCTTAGCACCAGTGGTGAAGGCAATCTTAAAAGTAACTCACATTGTCTTTGTCTTCTCACATTGGCATTTTGTATGCTACGTTATTTTTTCAAAACTGTATGTATCTTAAAGTTTCAACCAAAAAATATTTTGTAAAAAAGTTCTACAGGTTATAAATTTAATAAAAATGTGATTTCAAACTTGAAAAAATGTATTGGTTTGAATAGAATTTTTTCTTAACTTCCAGATAAAAATGTATGACTCTTATTTTAGACATAAATCTCACATTGTGAGAATGTGAACTCAACTCCTTCACACTCTGCAAGCTTTGATTAACGATCAAATATTTTAGGCTGACCCTCAGCATAATCTCGCAGCAACAATAACTGCAACAGCAAAATTAGTCTGCCACAATTACAAGTTGAATGGTAGCATTGCCCTCCTGAAGTGCAATTCTGCAATCATTTAAACTTGTAACAAATTAAACCAATATAGTAAACGCCTGATACCGGTTAGTGTTGGCATTTAATGAGCTTTCATTGGTTGATCTTGCAGCCGGTCCTTCCTTATGAATAAGCTAATAGAAGCTGACTATTGATAACACAGTCAATTTATTCCTACCAATAGATGATGCAATAACCATTCATGTTAACTCATTCCATGTACAGCTATTTCTAAATTATAAAAGAATTTTTTTAATTTTTCATGTAGAAAAATTGTTGGCCAAGCAGAAAACCTTACCATTATGTTTCAATCATATTGCGAGCAATAGTTATAACCAAAATACTAAACTCATATCGACGTCTACCAAAACCAGAGAACATCTTGGCGACTTAATTTTCGTTGACGCGTTCAATTCTTTTTAACTCTTGAAGTGAATATGCAGATTCAGAAATAATAAGACAGTGAAAGACTGCATAAATCAAATTAAAACCTAATTTTTAAGTTTCAAAAATTTTATTAACTTTCAATTTTACCAATTTGAATCGTTATGCTCAATTAAAATGCACTTTTAGGTAATCAGCCATTGTCAGACTAAAGTAATCATTCACCTTTGATAGGATCATTTTAATTCTTAGAGCTGCCTATGAAGTCTGAAAAGTCACAAACAGAGTTATTGAACAATTTTTATTAATTGAAACATGTTTATGACATATTATTTGAGGTATATTGGCATATAGATTTATTATGTTTTGGTTTGAAGGATGATACTCATGAAGAAAAGTTTAAAATTAGAGTTTCGGTATTTTTACGTTCATGACTAACTGTTATATGCATATAAATGTTATTCATAACTTTGGATTGTATGTAATAAAACAATGGTTTTAGCTAAATCAGTTATACTTTACAATTTTTATTGGGAAATTCTAACTTTGTTTCTGCAAGTCAAGGTTTTAAAGTGTCAGAAATTTTCTAACACCATCTTCTTTGAGACACATGTCCACATGTAAGTAATATGAATTTTCTATTTGAATTTTACACCATCTGAATGAAGAGACTTGACTGGTTATTTTACCAATTAAATGGGTAACTTACCGGGAAACCTCTAATTGTACCTCTATTTGATTGCCCACTGTGGGCGAAGGGCTGAAAAATATAGCGCCACTCTCTGATGGAACGCCACTTCCATTTGACTGCCACTTTGATAATCTTTGATCATTATGAAACCATAGAATCAATTGATCAGTAAAAATGTCCACAAAATCGTATTAATAACGAATCATTTATATCAATAACAATCAATTCTCTTGTCAAAATCTAAAGCTTTTCACTATTTTTTGATGAAACTTTGAAAGCAACACCATAGAAATAATTAACAACTGTCTCTGGCTAATAGTATTTCATTGTTTAAAGCAGTCTTGAAACTTACAAGTAGATGTTTATAGAAAGCGGTTCAAATTTACAATGGAATGTACACAATACAACGAATGTACACGAATACAATACAATACAATACAAGAAAATTTACAATGGAAAATTTACAGATGAATGACTAGTTTTAGGGTGAAGGTCGCAATTTGTGAGCAACGCATTTATGCGTCGCATTTGTGCTGAATGCATCGAATAAAAGTATTACTCTGCCAAAAATTGTTTGGACGCTAATATCGACAAGTTTAGCAGTGCAGAAAAAAGTTAAGGTCAGGAGACATTGTGGAAGGCATTGGACAACCAGGAGATGTTTGTTCTAACGAAAGCAACCATCAAAACGCAGCTATCCGAGCAAACGATGCAAATATTTTTGTTTTAAAAACAATAAGTTATGTTTCTGCATGTAACATAAGTATGGTTCATTTATGCCACTTGTTTATTAATATATATAGGTAGAATTTGATCAATTATTATTATATAACTTATAAATTTGTAGATTTATAGCATATTATTTAATAGCATCTTTGCGGTTATATTAACACGGCTTACAATGGATCGACACTCATAACTCATCTTCTGATACACATAAAAAGCCAGGTCTGGCTGCAAACTGTGTCAAACATATCAATGAGCACAATGCACATTTATGCAACATGGTTAAATATAGATACATAATAAAATTATGTCTTCATTTATAGAATGAAATAAAAATTGAAAGCTCCAACAATTTGCAAAGGAGTACACAGGCTATAATATCACCACAGATTAATTGCAAGCAATAGATATTTACTGGTTGAGATATTTTTCGTTTATCAATGCATGTTTATTAAAAGATCTTCTTTGATGAGTTGTAGTTATGTTAGCAGATTTATTGCACCCGAAAGGTTTAATATCGCTCTGCCGGAAGAAGAGGGCAAAACATAGGCGACATTCGCTTCACTAGAGAAAGGGCTTCCGAAAATTCTGACAAGCCAATTGAAAAATACAACCCCTACCTCTCATTGAATGCCGCCTCCAATTGACCACCACCATAGAAGAAGGGTGGAAAATAAAATGCAATGGCATTCAATTAGAGGTTATATGATTTGGTTATATGAGAAGTTATCTCAATTTAGTCGTGTGTAGTAGTAGCTTAAATTATAGCAATCTTTTGAGAAATGACTAGTATTTAAGGTAGATCGCATGAAGGTTAGTTGGTTGCACATAAGTTAAGGTTTGAAAACATTTTCTACGAGCTTTTAAAGCGACGATGCTTTCTTACCAAACACCTTTTGTTGAAAATCTTTAGCAAAAACAGTGTTAAACTGAGCTACATTTGCATACACAATATAATTATGTAACGCAATATTTCAACTGTAATAAAATGAGATAAAAAGAAAATTTTCAAAGCAAACGACAACCGCCACTGAGATTACGGCTGCTATGCAAATGACTATAAAAAATATGCATATATATTTTTTGTATAATTTGCAATTATTTTGGTGTTTGAGATGACCTGACTGTCAGGATGTTTTAAAATCAAATTGTCAAACTTAATCGCGGTTAAAACGTTTATATTCTAGCGAAAGTGTGTTTATGACGTCTATAGCTGCACTTCAGCAAAAAGATCGGCGGAATAGAGATGTGTAAAGCTGCAATGTTAACGTAATATATTATACATATTACTCTATTCTATATTATTACATTCTACTATATTATAAATTAATACAGTACTATAGTAATACTAAAGAAGAAAATTATACACATATACATGTATATAGTGTTTTTTCTATCATTTGTAATTTCTTTTATGTTTGAAGTGATCTGACTGGGAGGATGTTTTAAGATCAAAATTGTCAAAATTTGGTCAAATCACTCATATTCAAGCGAAAGTGCAATTGTAGCGCTTATAGTTGTAGCGTGGCAAAACGACTGACTGAATAGAGACGTGTAAAACTGCAACGCCAAATCAATAGCCGATGTCAGTAACGGAAGAGACAGGCAGCCACGCAACTAGTGCATTTTGGTGTAACAAAGCGTAACTAACGTAATACTGTATTTTACTTCTGTTCGTTTCAACAGCGATCAAGTTTCGTAGAATTTAAAATTGAAACATTCTAGCACTCAGATTAGTTCAAACATAAAAAATAATTGCAAATGATAGAAAAATAATAATACTTTCTGATTAAATACACTTAAACTTTGTGTAAATTCATTTTTAATTTGTTTATAAAACTGAAGCACAGTCTCGGCAGGCCAGTGCTTTGTTATCCTGAGTAATAAACATTACAACTGTGTTTGTAGTTATACTGCTGGTTTCTGAGTTCACTTTACATTTTATTCTGTTGAGCCAAAAAGGTAAATGATACTGTGCTCAGCCCTACTATTAATGTTAAACAAGCTGAACATTAGTAACAATGTAAATAAGCACCCACAAATTAGAAGAAATTTGGGTTATTTCTGCCAAAACAAAGCTTCAGTAAACATGGTAATTTTATAAAAAAAATGTACTAATATTACCAGCTTTGACTTTGTAAGGATTTCAATTATCAAACTGTTTTTGACAATCAGTTTTCATAATCTGCCACATTTTTATCTAATTTCAGGTTTGACTGGGTCATACAAGCGTTCAGCTAATGCAACTATTACGGTTGCTGATGATGCAGTAGCTGTATTCTACAGCTCAGACAAAGCAGCAAATTTCTGTGGCGACCATAATGGACACCTAGAGCAATATTACACTGCGATTAAATGCATGTCACCAATTAATGGTCAGCTCGTTCAGATTCAGTTCATGACTACAAATGTTATGAACTTATATGAGATTGAAGTGTATGCTGCTTTGTGAAGAACTCAGCAATGACATCACTAACTAATATGGTTATTGATATCTTCAACTACGTGTAGCAATTTCAACAGCGCTCAAAAATGTCTGCATACATTTAATTGGCGGTTGAAGTCAAAAAAGGGTTGTGTTATTCAGCGTTTATCCGTTGTAAACATTTGCTTGAGATCTCAAAGCAGTCATCTGCTGTCCAGATATATAATGAAAGTTCTGAAGTGAGTCAGCAATCTTTGCATGCCTTACTAGCTGAAACCGTCTATGGTTCCCCCGATCATAAGATCAGCAACAGATCACCTGACACTCAGCTTTTACCTGTGTTTTATTTAATTTGTTATAAGTTCAATGTGGCAGAAATGTACTATTAAAAAAAGTTGATGTTGTGTTTTTACCGAACCAAATGATGTATATTCTTTTGGATGTGATAAAATAGACCAGCAATTGAAACGTTGCATAACTTTTGTCAGTATGTATGAAAGTGAATTTTCATAAGGTGTGTTCAAATAAACTGGAAGTATTAAAAAAACCGTGTGTTTACATGGCACTCTCTCTAGCAACAACATTTGCAAATATATCAAATAAATTCCAATGATTAAAAAAAGAAAGAGTCGAGAAAAGATGGAGAAAAGCAGTAAGAAACGGCAAGAAATAGAAAGAGATAGAGATATATGAAGAGACAGATAGAGTCAATGAAAGACAAACAAAGACCGAAAGAAGAGAGACAGAAAGAGAGAGAGAGAGAGACAAGAAAAGATAAAAGAAGACATATAGATTCATGATGTAATCTATAATCTACATACAGACTTCATTCTTTCATATGTTTAGCTTTAATCAATTTTTTGACTCCTAGCTATTAATTGACATCATGGAGAGAGTCAAGTCCAAGAAGTCATTATCATGCTGCTCAACTCTGTCACTCACAGCTATCAACTCTCTCATCCAGGCGCTTTGAAGAGATAATGTTGACAAAAACTTAAATTGTAACAAAGGTTTTATGCACTCCACTAATTAAATTTAAATGAATTTTCATACATGTGACTAATTGCGAGGTACTCTATTTTATAATAGAGAAGTCTATATTATGCAGTCACGCACATCATAGGGATTAGCTATTTATGATGTACCTATTTCCACACTACATAAATATTTTTATAAACATCCTTATGAATATAATTTGTTATATTTTCCTCTCTGTTCAAATATTGCTTGTTTCAACTGTAGTGTTAGTCTGTAGAATTAGGTGATGTGTTGTATATTTTTGTTTATTCCACTAATTACCTAGATCTTCGCGCGTTGTATATAGAAATTAGTGAATTTGTATTAATGGTAAAAATATTCTATAATGTGTTGCATATTCGTTATTCTACTTCTAGCATGCCAGCTATAATACTATTATTTAACATACGTTGCTCAGTTTGTGTCAAACCTTGTTCTGTCTATGTTAAACCTATTGTATAGTTCTGCTAATAGCCCTTCCTGTAGTAGTATAAGTTTTCAGACTTTTTGAATAAATTTAACAATGTTTCTCACGGGCTCATTCTATAGGTCAGCTATAGATTTAGTTCAGGTCAGTAAGTACTTGTTTGTTTACTAGTGTTTGTTTGTAGTATCAGGTTTAGATACAAGACTATTAGTGTTTCAGACCACAATCATCATTTGACAGTTTCATCTACTTTGTTCTACTACAATATTACTTAGATGTTATGGAAGTAATATAAATATGTTCTATTTTAGTGACTATTAAAGTTTGTTGACTGAAACCACAAGTGACCTTGTGAGTGATTTATTGACAGATAAAAGAGGTGCTATATATGACAGCCACCTTTTAGCCCTATTGATCTATGAAGCATCAATATACACTAAATATTAGCAACAGACTGCTAGAGTCAGTTTAATGCTTTTGTTATTCTTCTAAAAATGAGCTTACACAAACTTTAGTTGAATCTGTCAGAAAGTATCAGTATTTTACTATCATTCGCGATTGTTTTTGATATTTGAAGTGATCTGACTGCCAGGATCTAACAAGATTGAAATTGACAAAACTTTATTGCAGTTGAAATGCACGATTTGCTTAGACAATGTAAACATGTTCATAGATTGTTGTCGTGAAAGCTGTGTAGCAATTTGTATTAAAAATATATATGCATGCTGCCAGATATCTGACTAAAAGTTAAAATGATCTCCAACAACGTTAAGCTTTTCTATTATTATGTACTTATATACAGATTGTGAAAAATCTATATGCCATATTTTGTACTGATGTACCTATAATTGAGAACTATGCCTTCAATTATGAACTATGCCCACCCAACTTACGAATTTAATAACACTTCAAAAGAGCATGATAAGGACCATTCACAAAAATACATCGCTTCACCCATACCAAACCTCTTTTCAAATCATTATCTATTATACCTATCAGTTCACTATATTCATACCTCATAATACTTTTAGCCTTTCAAGAATTTCATTGTAACTACATCCCTCGCACAATATATCAAACCCGATTATCAAATTCCTGTCTAAATCTCCCACAATCTTCTTCCCGTTCAGGCCATCACAGGGTGGATTACCAACATGCCATTTTTTGGAACTAACTCCCTAAGACTATTAAAAGCATAGAGAAGGTGGCCAGTTTCAAGAGAGAACTTAGGTTGCATCTTTTAACAGGTGAATGAAACCTAATTACCCATAAAAATTACCGTTGATTACGCAATGACGACAAGCCCAACGCCACAACTAGCTATGCTAATGCGTATTATGGGCTTCATCACTCTTTCATCTTTTTTCTTTTGTTTAACTAATTTTGTTGATGAAAATAAATCGCAGATCATAAAATCACAAATTATGCATATTTTCACAAGCAGACATTCGTATTTTTGGGAGTAGACAACTTCCAAAGCATACAAGCTAAATCAAATTGTACACTCTAACATACAGTAAAACCTCTAGTTGAACGCCATGGCGCTCTATTTTTCAAAATTTCTTTTATTAGTAGTGATCAATTGTAGGTGACGTTTAAACCTAGGCTGGCAGTGTATTTTTCAAATGGCTCATCAGAATAAAAATTTTAAAGATAAATTTAGCCCTATTACAGGTGAAGCGAACATCACCTATATTTTGCTCTCTTATTTTGGTAGAGTGATATTAAATATTTTGAGTGCAATCAGTCTGCTAACTTACTGCCAACTGTTCAAAGATCTCCTGATAAATGTGCATCGAGAAACATGTTTGTAATCGAGAAATATCTCTACCCGTTGATATCTATTTCTTGCAATTGACCCGCGACAATATTATAGCCTGTGTCCTTCTTTGCAATTTGTTGGCATTTTTAACTTTTATTTCATTCTAAATTCAAAGACGTCTTTTTATTTTATATCAACCTTTATAGTTTTTGAATAAAAACTCAATGTACTCACTGATATGCTTGCTACAGTTTGCAGCCAAAACTAGCTTTTTACATCCAATAGAAGTTGAGTTATGAGCATCGATCCATTATAAGCCGTGTTAAGGTAGCCACAAGGATTTTATTAAATAACATGCTATAAATCTGCATATTTATAAGTTATACGATAATCATACATTAAATGATATAAATATATATTCATGAACAAGTGACATAAACCAACCATACCTATATTACATGCAGAAACAAAGATTAACGTTTTTAAAACAAAAATATTTCTATCGTTTGTTTAGATAACTGCGTTCTGATTGTTGCTTTTGAATGAACATCTTGTAGTTGTCCAAGCCCTTCCATAATATCTTCTGGCTTCATCTTTTCTTCTGCATTGCTGAATTAGTCGGTATTAGCGTTTAAACCATTTTTTTGACAGAATAAAACTTTAACACGCTGCATTTTACCCTAATGCAACGTGTAACACTTTGCTCGCTAAATGTAACCTTTAGTCAAAAGCTTGCAAACTGGTTTTTATATGTGTGTTCTTTGAAGTATTAGGACCATGTTAAACAAGGAACTACTATTAGCCTGAGCCAGTTATTAGTTATTTCTATGGCATTGCTTTCAAAGTTCTATCTACTATTGTGAAGTTAAACCGTTTTTGATATATGTACATGTACACGTACTTTGAAGTATCATGACCGCGTTAAACAAGGAACTAATATTAGATTGAGACAGTAATTATTTCTATAGCGTTGCTTTAAAAGTTTGTCTACCATCGTAAATTTTTTATATACAGTATGTATATAAATTTTTTTTATACAGATGTAGGCTACTTCGAAGTAAAAAGACTGTGTCAAACAGAGAACTATTACTAGCCTGTGACTGCTATTGATTATTTCTATGGTTTCGCTTCCAAATTTTTAACAAGAAAACAAAAGGCTTTGGAATTGGCCAATGATAATATTAATAGCTATTGATATAAATGATTTATTATTTGTACAATTTTGAAGACACTTCTCATCGGATCAGTTGATATTATGGGCTCGTAAAGATTAAATAATGTCAAAGTGGCGGTCAGATGGAGGTGGTGTTCAATTGGAAAGTGGCAGTTTGTTTTTCAACCTTTCTCTCAGAGTGGCGGTCAATTGGTAGTAGCAGGCCTGCCAACCCAAGAGTGGGGCAATGCGTGAGATTTGGTTTTGGGGCAATTGATGTATCAATGATAGTATATATAAATTGTAGAAATTGGGGCAAAAATCTCACGCATTTCTCACGCATTTTCATTTTTTCTTTGGGATGATTGCGTGAGTCTCACGCCCATTGCGTGATAGTTGGCAGGTATGGGTGGTAGCATTCAAATAGATATGGCGTCTGATTAAAGCTTTTATGGTACATTTTAATTATCAACTTGGTTTTTTCGTCATTCCTATAAGTTGCAAGCTTGGCTATATTTCCATTTGTTTGAACTTTTGCAACTGCTGAACTTATGTGAATTAAAGTGTTGTTGAAAGTGATGATGCAATATATGGAGACAATTCCTTCCACAAGAACTACACAGATATGCCGTCAAAAGTATTAATAGTTTATGGTAGTACACAAAAAACCGCTGAAGGTTTTTGCATATCCTTTTGAATACATTTCATCAATAAAATCCTAGCAACCCAAACAGCCCTCGGTGTAGAAATAATTGCTTTCACTTCAAACAGTTGGAGATTGCAGCTGGGTTGGTTCAGTTGAACAAGTATAGAGACGGACTATTTTAAATACTATATCACTTTGTTTATGCATGAAAAATGCTGCTTCAACCGACATCAGCTGCTCTACAAGGTGATTTCAATATTTTTAGCTTACAGCTTTTAACTTTTAATCTTATGTTATATTGTATTGTATTTTATTATATTATAAATATATTGTATGTTATTACATAATAGTAAATTATATTTCAACGTACAATACTACACTGGTATGCTGCCAGTCTCATGCCTCATGAAAAATCTTTATGTGTAATAACTATATGCATAATTATTCCATATATAGCAAGGTAATTGACTGGCTGCAAAGCCCAATATCGGAGTTCAAATCCTGGGAGATGAACTCCTTTTCCAAACACCACTTAGCATAGCTTAGGAACACCTAGTACAGACACAGCTCTTACTATAGTAAAGACTACTGAATGTCTGGCATTAAACTAGTAATTTATTGGGTAGTTTATCATCCTGTGTTGCACTAGTAATAGATTACACAATGAATTTAAGTAGCCTACTTGGTAAAACTAGTAACTTATAATAAAAGTCATATTCATTATCTAATGCCAGCATGCATTACGTCACGTTTAATGATCTTTAATGCAATCATGAAATTGAAGTGTGTTAGTATTTTTGCAAGCAATGCATAAATATGTGCCATATTATGGAATAATATGGCAAAGAATGGCAAAGGCAATGCAGTGTACTAGATTGGTTGCAAATCTGCATAGCTGGAGGTTCTTTATTCAAATCCAATGCAAGATAGTTTTTTCGTTCATTAAACCATATCACTACAGCTGGACAGATGGAATTACAGAAGTACAGACATACAAACATTGAGATTTATACATATAGATTCTTTTATAAAAGTACGGCAGCAGTCCCCTGGGCAGCAGTCCCCTGGGCAGCAGTCCCCTGGGCAGCAGTCCCCTGGGCAGCAGTCCCCTGGGCAGCAGTCCCCTGGGCAGCAGTCCCCTGGGCAGCAGTCCCCTGGGCAGCAGTCCCCTGGGCAGCAGTCCCCTGGGCAGCAGTCCCCTGGGCAGCAGTCCCCTGGGCTGTGAGAGATTACCATCATCATAAAGTGTAATCATAATTTGCACAATTATTTAAAGATGCTGCAAGATAGTTCAGTGGCAAATTTGGTAGTGCGCATAGCTGTAACACTAGAATATCCAAGCTCAATTCCTGTGTGGGCATATTTTCCCTAACCCTCTAGGCGTGCCTTCAGAGAGATGGATGAATGTGTTGGTATTGATAATAGTAATGATGTTAGTGTCAGCATTAGTTATAGTAATATAATTACTAATCTTATTGGTAATACTAATCGTAGCAGTAATAGTAACAAGAATAGTAATAATAGTAATAGTAATAATAATATAAATAGTAATGCTTTTATAATAGTAAAGATTAATTTGTATTAAATTGCAATATATTATGTTGCACTATGATACATTATTACATAGTATCATGCAAATGTATTATAATACATTGCATTATATCTTATTGCATAATATTGTCTTTCATAATATAATGGTACGTCATATTACAATATATATTGTAGGTTATTTAGTGCTCATGTGTTGCTGCATCACTTTGATTAGTGCAGCATGTGAAGTAAAATACCAAAGGACAGCCATCTTGAAAAATACTACGATGGAAAAAAGACAAGCTGTTGTACGATCACCAATTGAATGCGCTACTGAATGCCAAGCTGCATTCCATTGCCAGGGTTTTGTACATGAGAACCCCTTTGGCTGCCACTTTATTAGTGCATCAGAGAAAAGATTTCTGGCAGGAACAGCAGGCATCGACTTAACTGAAGCATATGTAGTTTACGTAAACACCAGTGTAGCCAGAGGTAAGAGCATGTGGTTGTTTAAATAGCATGCTACCTTTTCTTAAAACAGTTTAATCTGCTGTATTTGCTTTATTATTACATACATTTATTATTATTTTATCTTTATTATTGTTTTAACATCAATGTAGCAAGAAGTGCGAGCATGTGGTTGTTTAGATAACATACTACCTTCTGTTGCCTTAAAATAGTGTCATCTGCCATTACACTCCGCTTTATGCAAACACTTGTAAAAGCAATTGCCATTAGAACTGTCTACCGATTTTAGCATAAATTACACCTATATAAAAATACCATTGAAGTTTCATATTGTAAGCTCAATTAACTAATTATGGATGCATACACAACACTCTCCTTGATAGCTTTATTGGGCTCATGAGTTATCTCCCCTCACTCTCATTTGTACTAGCAACCACACAGGCTACTGTAACAGTTACAACTGAGGGTACAACCTTCTATTGCGTTCATCACTTCAACAAAAGCAACAGACAAAACTCATTGCTAGCATCTACAAAGAACCCGTTGAAAAGGTCAACTGCTTACCAAAAGTCACCACTGAGCTAGCCTGCCAGAGAAATCATGTTTTATCTGCAACAAAATAGTAAACTTAAGCCGTAATTTGTCGAACACTATTTCTTGCATTTAGCTGAGTGATACAGAACCAATGAGATACAATGTTACCAAATGCGTGTATGCAATTTCAGCTCATAGGGCCGGAGAAATAGACATCAAACTCTAAACTGAATATAGCAGTCCGCCGCTGATCTATACTGTACGTATATTGATGTCTTAAAGATCAATAGGGCTATAAGGTGGCTGACATACCTAATGTTTTGTTCATCTGCCAATCAATCTCTCACGTTGGCCACTTGTGGTATCGGTCAACAAACTTAAATAAAGCCTTAGAATACTATATTTTTATATCACTTGCATAATATCAAAGTAATATTGTAGCAGAACAAAGCACAGTAAAATATCGAATGATGACTGTAGTCTGAAACACTAGTAGTCTTGTATCTAAACCCGATACTACAGACAAAAAACACTAGTAAACAAAAAAGCACTTAGTGACACGGACTAAATTTATAACTGACCTATAGGACTGCATAGTTTTATGCAGACAAACTTTTTTGATTAGTGTGATAAAGTGAATTTTGTAGGAAAACCAGCAGAAATGATTAGTAGATACAGCACGAGCATGGGAGCTGAGAATGGTGTAGATGGAATATACCTTCCTCCAGAAGGTGCTGAAATCTCTTCACTTCTTCATACAAAAACAGAAACAAATCCCTGGTGGCGAGTAAACCTCCTAAAGAAGTTTTGCATTTGGGGTGTAAACATTCTCAATAGAGGTAAAATTACAAACTAAATCGCTTAGTTTTTAGTTTTAATTTAAACTGAACTTCACAAACCAAAAAAAGACTTAATCAAATTGTCAAATGTTGGTCACTGTTGAATTCCCTCGCATGCAAGTGAAATTTATGGCGTCTATAGTTGTAGTGGGGCAAAGAGACCAACTGAATATAAAAGCAAAATGCTGCAGCATTAAGGCATCAGCCGATTTCAGTAATGAAAGAGACTGTCAGCCACAGAACTAGTGTATGTTGATGTAATAATCTGCAACTAATATAAAACTCTATTTTACTTTACATATTTTACTCTATGCACTCTAGTTAACATAGTAAAAGTAACATAGTAACTCTATTTTACTTTACATATTTTACTCTATGCACTCTAGTTAACATAGTAAAAGTAACATAGTAACTCTATTTTACTTTACATATTTTACTATATGCACTCTAGTTAACATAGTAAAAGTAACATAGTAACTCTATTTTACTTCTGATCGTTTTAACGGTGATAAAGTTTTGTGGAATTTAATTTTGAAACATTCTGACACTTATATCAGCTCAAGCGTAAAAAAGCATTGCAAGTGATAGAAAAACATCGACAAGTTCTGATTAATTATACTACAACTTTGTGTGAGTCTATCCTTATTTTGTTTATAAAATTTAAGCATAGCCTTTGCAGACCAGTGCTTTGTTAGTTTGAGAGGTTGACATTACGAATGAGTATGTAATGATACTGCTCATTTCTAAGTTGACTTTACATTTTTATACTGTCAAGCAAAAAAGGTAACTGATACTGTGATCAGTCCTACTAAAATACGGAACAAGAAGAACATTGGTAACAATGTACATGTAAATAATCACACACAAAATATTCTGATTATGAAATAATTCTGCCAGAATGAAGTTTTATTAAACTTGTCACTTTTATAGAAAGCCGCACTAATTTACCATCTTTGACACTGAAAGACTACAACATACAAACTGTAACAATCGGTTTTTGTAAGCTGCTGCCTTTTTGTCTAATTTCAGGGTTGACTGGGTTATACAAGCGTTCAGCTAACGCCACTGTGACGGTTGCTGATGACGCAATAGATATATTCTACAGCTCAGAACAAGTAGCAAACTTCTGCGGCGGCCACAATGGACAACTAGACCAATATTACACCGTGATTAAATGCATGTCTCCAATTAATGGTCAGCTCGTTCAGATTCAGTTCATGATTACAGATATGATGAACTTGTATGAGATTGAAGTGTATGCTGCATTGTAAAGAACTCTGCAATGACATCACTGACTAATATGGTCATTGATATCTTAAACTACATGTAGCATTAGCAACAGTGCTAAAATGCGTACATTTCTGTCTGCATACATTTCATTGTCTGTTGAAGTCAGAAAAGTATTGTGTTATTTAGCGCTTATCCGTTGTAAGCATTTTCTTGCTATCTTAATGCAGAGAATTGCTGGCTATATATATAATGAAACTTGTGAAATGAATCAGCAATTTTATTTTTTTTGTTAGCTTACCTAGTTTATGGCTCCAGAAATCTTGAAGTCAGCATCGCATCATTTAACACTTGTTTTTAAATGTATTTGTTTAATTGCTATAAGTCTATTGTAGCAAAAATGTACCCATAAAATAAAAAAAGTTGCTGTTGTATTTTCACTAAGCTCGCTAAGGTGTAATTTTCAGACTAACAATTAAAATTCTGCATTACATAACTTTTGTTCGTATGCATGAGACTGAACTATCACAAGGTGTGTAAAAAAAACTAAAAGTTTTACTAAAAAGCATCATGTTTATAAAGCATTATCTCTAACAACAAAAAATACAGATACACTTATATCAAAAAGCTCTCACTGAGTACAAAAAAATAATTAGACAGAGAAAGATAGATAGAGAAAGAGAGAGAGAGAGAGAGATATGGAGAGTTAGAAAGATGCAAATAATCTCAGAGAAAAATGAAAAAAAAATGGAAAAAAAAGAAGAAACACAAAGAGAAACAAAGAAAAAAGAAATAAGACGAGGTAAAACAGAAAAAAAAAACAGAGAAAGACAAAGAAAGATGAAAAAAGTTATATAAGGTAGAGAGAGGAGAAATGGAAGAGAGGTGTGAGAGAGGAGAGAGGGGAGAAAGGGGAGAGAGGGGAGAGAAGAGAGAGAGGGGAGAGAAAGGAGAGAGGAGAGAGAGGGGAGAGAGAGGAAAGAGGGGAGAGAAAGGAAAGAGGGGAGAGAGATGGAAAAGAGGGGAGAGAGAAGAAAAAGGAGAGAGAGAGAGAGGAGAGAGGGGAGAGAGAGGGAAAAGAGGGAAGAGAGAGGGGAAAGGAGGGAGAGAGGGGAGAGGGGAGAGGGGAGAGAGAGGGGACAGAGGGGAGAGAGGGGAGAGAGAGGAGAGAGGGGAGAGAGGAAAGAAAGGGGAGAAAGGGAAGAGAGAGGGGAAAGAGGAGAGAGAGGAGAAAGAGGGGAGAGGAGGAGAGGGGGAGAGGTAGAGAGGGAGAAAGGTGAAGAGGTGGAGAGGGGGAGAAGGGAAAAATGGGAGAGGGAGAGAGGGGAAGAGGGGGAGAGAGGGACAGGGGGAGAAGGGAACTAGGGGAAAGAAGGAGAGGGGGGAAATGGCGAGAGGTGGAGAGGGTGAGAAAGGAAAAGGGGGAAAGGAGAGAGGGGTGTTGTGTTGGAGGCAATTATGTTGAGCAAATTGCTGTTTCGAACTGATTATTTTGTTGCTTTTTGGTTGTGACTTTTCTTGCAACCTCTGGTTCAGAATGTTTTGTTTATATGGTTAGATTGTTTACAGTTGTCAGCAATGTGTTCTAACCAATAATTTCTAGCCAGTGCCATTGTTGAATACAATGAAAAGTTGTACCCTGAATTTATTGATTTCAGTAGCAGACAGCTAAAACCAATTCAACGCTTGCAATTTTCTAAATTTTATAATAACAGCCACAAGTTCCATGTACTGAAAGTGGCCGTGTTTATATTATTGTAATTTATATTAGTCTAATTTTAACTACTTGACCCTAATAATCTTGTTTGGCATAAAGAAAAACAAATAGTACACAAACCTTGTAATTATAAACTCATTTCATCATCAGCTGAGATTTATCTAAAATACCTTTGCAAAAGGTGCTTCCTCAGTAGTATTTACAGCATTTGAAAGTTCATTTTTATGTTCAGTGCTGGGTTCTAGAAGCTTTTTTAAAAATATTTTTGATTATTATTGTTTTTGTTACTTAAAATAATCCTCTGGTTCATTTTATTTGTAACTAAGTGAATGCCCGGCAATGCATGGTTACTAGTAAACAACATTTTTTTTCACATAAAAGTTGCTTTTAATTAACATATACAACTGTTACCATTCTAACTTTTAAACAAAGGTATCAGTTTATGTCTGTGTACTGTGTTATTTTGGTTTACTAAGTTTATTTGTGTAACTCATATCATACTAGACACAATGCCTACTACAGATATATACATGTACTGATTGCAATAGTCTTATTGGCTATATGAGTTTAAACTTTTTTCTTCAGATTAGGGAATACGTTTTGGTGCTGGTACTGCTTTACAGACCGTTCTTCTGGTATGGCATCACACATAACGCTAGCTGTAGTGTTTAAGGTGAAACCATGAAAGACTCGCATGCGTTTTGCCTGTGTGTCCAATTTATTTAAAGATGTAACCAGTTAAAAACTTTAGTTTCAACTCTTGTACTCACAACCGGGTGTTGAGATTTCTAATCCAGTTTGTAGCGAACTTCTCATTCTTAAAATTGTATCGCTATGTCTGGACAGACAGATGAACAGACATACAATCATTGAGATTTATATATAAATATATTAAATGATGGTTTGTTTCAATTTATTTCTGTTTTTACAAAGAAAAATTTAGTCACTAAGTAAATGTATAAAAGTATATGTTAGTAATATATAAATTATAACTACTTTTCTAAATAAATAATATTGTTGCTAGAAGCATTTAACTGGTGATTCCCATCCTTTGTCCAATATTTGCTGCATGCATGTAGTTGCTGCTTCTGTAAGTGCTAGATTGTACTGAAATAAATGACAAAATCAAAACCATGCTTTGTGGCTAACCTATCGTGCCTGTTTTTTTAGCAGTTATATTAATATTTTTGTCGTTCTGCTTAGAATTTAGTTTTATACCTAAAGCTTAGTTTTAGTTTTAAACCCTAAACTATATAAAACTATATATTATTATTTTTTACGCTTTGCATCACGGTTTTCAACAAGTTTTGTTTGGTAGTAGTGATATTAAATAATACTATGTTATAGAGGTTACAACACATTACTATTGTTATATTACAAATTTTTTAAATTAAATGGTTATAAAATTTTTCTCTATCAATTGCCCCTTCTAAAGAAACTATGTAGAAGAATTTTAACATTTTGTACCTCTTTTTACCAGCCATACTTGTGACAGTTATGATCTGAGGTGTTACCAGTGTGTCTAGTTCAACTGGAAAATATATATCTGGTGAGCAATTCTATGTATAAGGTTTTTACCTGTAATTGCATGGGTGTATGTGAAAAGCATAACTGTAAACAACAGCTTCTGCTAATTTTTCATTCTCTAAATTTAATTGAAATTATCTTAACTAAGACCTAAAGCATCTGATGCTCTGTGAGAGATGGTTCTGGGAAATGAGCATCTGCAAAATCATTCTTTACCACATCAAGGTAGTAGAATGTTGCGGATAGTAGTGCATGTCACTGTTAAGCCAATGGTCTGACTTCAAACCTTTTGTAACATAACCTTTTGACAACCAACAATGACTTCAGAAAGATGTACAAACACGGCTATTAATTATACTGTTAAGGTTGGTTACTCTTTTCGCTGCTGCAGATACCTTGTTGGTTTTTTTTGCACTATTTCTCGCAGTTAGGCTAACGAGACTAAATATAAACCAAGATATTCAGTAGAAATTAGGCTTTTTAAAACATCAAAAAATTTAAACGTAGACTCTGCTAATCACTCCTTGTCATGTAGACTATCCTAGGAACCATGAAGGTAGTTACACGCCTTTACTAGAGGCTGATTACTAGGTTGCCTTATTTCTAATAGTTTAGCACAAAGTTAATATACACCTATGGGACTCTATCATTATGTGGTCACTGAAACAGCTCAAAACCCATCATGTGAAACTTTAAATTTTCCCAAGACCAAACACTAGTGTTTGGGAGCTTTATGATAAATTCATATATGCACACAACTCTCGAAAAGTATCCACCCACCGCCATACCCAAACCCTTGTACCGAAATCTCATCAAAAATTTTAACCATTTTTCTGTGGAGTCGTTTAAGTATAATAATGATACAGAAAACCTATTCACCTATTTAAATATATTACCAAGTCTTTGAAAATTGTTGACAATATCCTAAAACTTACCCATCTGATAGGATGATACATAACTAGAAAGATTCATTTGGCCTAAAATCGCCATTAAAGCCTGACAAGCCTTTTTAATCAAAATTAAAACCGGCCAGCAAAACGCCCATAAAACCATGTGACAGATAGTAGAACCATAAAGCCGTGCACATTTCACGAGAAAAACATGCACATTTCACCAGTCTATGGCTGAAATTACCGCTGGAATATCGTTTGTTCCTCTCTCGAGTTCGAAACATTAATAACTTACTTGTTAACAACTTCGCTAGAGAGCGCATCACTCGATTAGCTGTCAATGACCAAATTCTACAACGTAAAAGAGAGAAGACTAGACTGCGTGACCTATAACAGAACACTGCACTTATCTAACAAAACTATTTATATTATTTTCATATGAACTTTTTCTAAACACTTTATGTCTCCTTTTCTATATTTCTTTTATTATACATTTCCTTTGTTATTAGTTTGTATACAAAATACTTTACATACACTTATATTAATAGGGTCTACATATAAACCTATTTACAACATTATTCTATATCATATACCATTATTCCATTTATATTACTTTATATACAATTTTACATTCCCCATATACTTTCCATTCACAACATTCCTAACATTTGTCTATACTTCCACTTCTAAAATAAAACTTTTTCACCTTTAGATGTCTATTTATATTACACTACTTAATACAACTGTAATATCAACAATTAACCAAATACTCATATACCTGGTTTCAACCCAACTTTACTTCAAAAATAAATTTATAGTTGCACCTTTTTGGAGTCGGGCTCCCTCAAATTTATTTTATATCATCTCGAACAACTCTCATTTACACTGTGGCGGACACCAGACCATGACATTGTAATTCGTGTAGATATTTTATATGTTATATCTTGTTATATGGTTGTTAATTTTTCCATATATTATATCGCTATTATGTCTTCGTTTATCGCTGTATTATAACCATGCCACCGGATTAGCGATTCTGTTTATTACTAATGTTATACGGTTTTTACTCGGTTCCGTTAGCCGGAACGGGTGAGTTTATTATATATAAAGGAGCGGGCTCACTCAGTTGAGCAGAGCAGATAGCCTTACGCTCCTCAGCTAATGGAATTTCCTTCTGTAATAAAAACTGAACGAAACTACACGTATTCTCTTCTCTTTATGTAATAGCCTGGATCGTGCCAAGTGAAGGCCGACAAATTCCTTTACAACACTATGCTCTGTCAATTCCTGCTGACAACTACTTTTTCAACTACCAGCAGTACCCTTTCTTTTTCCCATCATCACTTTGGTTGGGGGCTGTATGACAGGGGAATTTCTAGTTCATTTAAATGGATTTAATTGCTGCTTTTCGAACAATATTTACTATTATGAGAGCTTAGTCTAAAGCCATGATTTGAGGGTGGAAACAATATTGCATTGGAAAGTATTAGTAAACCATTGCACCAATCATGAGCATCCTTAAATAGTTATTTATAAGTTATCATATCTAAAGATCCTTTGTGAAAAATTACGTAGTCTTGGTAACAGTTTGTTAATCTCCCAGCTAAGCTAGGATACTGGGTAAAAGGATTAAATTAATTAAGATTTAAAGACATGACCTTCAGCATCACCACCGTTACAATACTACCTGTGCCATTCACTCGCTCTGCAAAGTAGAATTACACTGGATATACTTATTCTCTGTACTTTATTGACATACCTGATATCTATCATGAATCTCAAAATTTCTAATATGCTCATTTTACATAACTATTGAGCGTTGAGCGATTGTTAAACAGGTCTCCTAGTACTAATGTTACTAGTTGATTTTATTGAGTAATAATGCAGTGAATGGTTTTTGGCTATTCCTTATATATGTAATGTGTAATATTTCAACTGATATTCATTCCTCTTATAGACCTTTTTTGAAGTTTTTTATAAGGAGTTATCATCACTACAACAGCAATAATTGCTAATTTGTTGTCCTTGAAGCACTAGTGATCAGGCAGATAGGCAGCCGATGGAAGTCATTATTACCTGAGAGCTGTTAGTTGTAGCCAGAATCATCACTACTAAATTTTTCTTTTGAGAAATTCTTTTGATTGGATATATCAACAACAAAGACATGTGAATACATGTGTGTGTACATGTAGGAAAGATATAAAGTATATAACAAATCTTAGTGCTTGTCTATATTCTGTCGTGGCCACAATAGAAGAAGATGCATGTTTGAAAATTTTCCAGCTTATGTTATAGGCTTAGGTCATTTTGTACCCTAAAACCTATTTTTGGCTGAAAATGGACATAGAGAGCTGAAATGTTGCACACTGTTTGGAAGCTAGGTACTTATTAACCACCCAAAAATCATCGTGTTTGATGTAGCAATTTTTAAGATATGGCTATCAATTAAAGATTTTAGAGCTGTACCTATTCAGATTTTGTGAATCAGCTGCTACACCAAAATCCTTGTTCTTGGTGTCAAATTGAAACTCAGAATGTGCTTCTAAAAGTGGCAGAAACAGAATGTTGATATCAATTACAAAACAAATTTTTGAGCAAAACAATTGATACCGATCGATATGACAAAACTGTGACCGATGATTTACAGAATAACAAAAAAGGTACTGATTTCAGGCAAAATCTGTTACTGTCACCAAATTCAGAACTCTTTCAAAAGCATGCAACCAAGCAACTGCAAAACAAAATAAACTTTACTGATTCTCCCTTCAACTTCTGCTCTTCTTTATGCTACTGTTTCCGTTGCTCAGTCATTCTGCGACGTGCTATTGACCTACTTCGGCAGAGGGTTGGAAAGTTTCTCAACTCTTTTAAGAGAATGTTCCCAACCGACTGAAAGAGAAAGTCAAACTTACCGATGCTATCTTCAACTTCTGCTCTTGTTTGTAGTTGCTCAGTAGTTCTGCGATGTGCGGTCGACTTACTGCTACAGACACTTGGCCTCTTCTCTCAAATCTTTCAAAAGAGAATAGACAATGATCTATAGGAGGAAGTAAACCTTACCATGATGTTGACTTGTTCTGTTTTTACTGATTCTCCTTACCTTCAACCTCTGCTCTTCTTGCATGCAACTATTTCTTCTTACCTACAACCGAACCAAAATACGTTTGCACTCTAAATACTTCAGTCTTACTACTATTGAATACTACTATGTATAATACTCTAACTAGCGTTTCACCATACTTCTGAATTGGGCACCAAATCTTCCGGCCACATAGGCTACTCCTTCTTTATGTTGCTGTCTTTGTTGTTCAGTAGTTCTGCCACGTACTTTCGACTTCCTCTGGCTGCTACTGACGATCTTTCTCTTCAATCTGCACTCATCTTTGGCTTTTGTATGCAGTAATGACTTCTCACCTAAAAGCAAATCAAAATACTTTAGTGCCCTAAATACTTCAGTCCTACCACTATTGAAGACCATCACAGCCATCATAGCACTCACTGTCACTTCACGCTTACCATGCCACTGGGTCTTCGGGCAACGCCGCCAGATTTCCCCATTCAAGCATTTGTTCGCATTCTGCGTACCCACATTCGCACACCGCTCCAACAATCTCTCGTCTGACAATCTCTCGTACACAGGCAAGATCATACTCTACATAGCATTCGGTAAGTCAGGTTTCGAAGGCGACCTGCTGGGATTCTTATACCAGCACCAGCTATTAGAAGGGCAATAATCATGCTGCCGGTGCAAGTCATCAAACGTGATGTGATACGGCGCGGCCAAAATTGCTTTTTTCCTGCCATCAATGTCACCCGAATGCTGATTGATAGCGTTGCAATAATAAGACTGCAAACTTTGCATCAAATGGTCCGTAAGCTTGCCTTTACCGGAAATAGGCGTCAACGTCTTGCTATATGAAACTTTGAGATTTTTCAAATGAGTCGTCAAACGCTTAGCAACATGATTTATACACGCTTCCTTCTTGACGCTGACATCACCATACACATTCAGACTGCTCACTGCATCATACGCTGCACTGTCACCATCACCAAGAAAAACAGTATATCGTAAAGGCCCTGTTGTAGATCTCTGCCAGATGATCTTTGCTGCTTCTTTCTCCATAACACCGCTCGAGCCGTCATGGTTCTTTTTTTAAGTATTTTGGCGTTTCTTCCAGAATTCGTTGTAATCGCTGTCCTCTTTTTTGGTACTTTTTCACACACCTGGCAGAAGTTTGACATCACTTCAAAGTCTACAACATACCCAGTAAGAACATCTATAGCAACAAATACGCCATTGTGTGAACTATGTCCACGCTTCTGCCATGTACCGTCATAGCTTACAGCTATATCTACAGTATCTACATCAACATCAGTCCTACGTTCCTCAAGCTTCAGGTACTCTTCCTTCACAATATTCCTAATGATTCTAAAATGCTCCTCTAAAGCTGTAGTACATGCAGTAGCTAACTTATCTAACTTAGTGTAGTATGCACGAGAAGTAATAGGCTGAGGTAAATTTAGATCTGAAATAAAGCCACACGCCTGTTTGTGTCATACCCTGTTACTTTTACAGGAATAAACAAACCTATTATTGATATCATAAGCCCCACCATTTACCACACTTGGGGATGTGTGCTGCGACATAATTTTGGCCTCACAATCATGACAAACTACTTCAAATAAACAAGACATACTGCAGGCCTTAGCATTCTCAACTAACCCTACATTCCTACTAGAACAGGCGGAACAAACTATACAAAATACTAGGCTATTTAAAAATTCCAAACCAACTACCTTATAGCTGCCTGCACAAACACTGCTTGCGGCAGCATCACCAGAAGGAATATTGGCGCCAGCAAAAATAGGATCGCTAGCAGAATACTCCCTGAATGTCTCCAGTTTGTGCTGGGATGCAGAAACTGGAGCAGCAGCAGAAACTGGAGCAGCAGCAGGAACTGGAGCAGCAGCAGAATCTGGAGCAGCAGCAGAATCTGAAGCAGCAGAATTTGGATCAGCACAAACTGGAGCATAAGATGTTGATGGTGCTGATGAGAGAAGAGGTGTGCTCGGCGGTGTTTTGGTCGCATAAATTTTCTACAAATAAAAAATAATTTATGATGCTTAAGAATTATTGGTTCCAGATAATTAATTTTTTTGCTGAGACTTCATATTTATCTTGGGTTCATATTCTGTGATGTATACAACATAAACAGCATACTGAAGCACCATAGCTACATGTAACTTTACCACTGATGGAAGCGCTAATAGGAAATCTCCAACACGAATGTTTTGTAGCGAATAGCATAACACTAACTAGGTATCATCGATACAAAACCAATATTTTGTAATGGAAACTATTGAATTTTTTGGTTCAGCCTAATGAAATGGGTAGTAGCTGAAAATATTTCTAGTAACTAGTTAAAAATAGTCATGGGGACTAAAAACTGAATCGAAATAAATAAAAAATAGCAAGATGATAATACTAACCTCATCATCAGTCTTTTTAGATGGAAAGACTCATTTCCATTTTTTCTTGCCGTATGAGCTGGGTGTGTATGCCTTCACCATCTTGTAATTCAAAATAGCAACTTTTAATAATGTGCTACAGCTTTAGAAACGCGTGCGTTTGGGTCTTCGGTTAGAGACAAAAGGAATGAGCTTTTCAATGGCTTCGCAATGTTTACAATCGCTATCTTCAGCACCGTGGCATTTCACTGGTCAATTTCTATTATGTGTTGATTTCATTTGATAAGAAAAAAGCAGCTCCGACGCAAATCCAGCAGGTTTGATTTGCTTCGAGGTTGTTATTTTGGCAGGAATAAAAAGGCTCTCACTCTTTATTGGCTGATTGAAAGTGAATAATATTAGTACGATTAAAAAGACCATGTGTTGAGCTTTTGTTTGGTATATAGATTGCATTTGATATTGGCCGATAAGGAGCCGTTTATTATGCAAATAAAGAGGTCGTGAGGGTTGCATTTTTGCGGTTTCCTTGCGGTTTGGTTTATTACAGGGTGGCAATAAAAGGCTTACTTGTAGAGTTTGCATTAGTTTCTGTCAATAAACTGCATACATGTTGAAGGAGCACATTCTACTGCTTACATTGCTTCATAAATTTGCAATTTAAAAAAATTTGACAAAAATTCAAAATTCTAGTACAAATTTGCCAATGATGCTCATATTACATAGCTATGAGCTTTGAACAGTTGTTAAACAAGTCTCATAGCATGAGTTGATTATATACACTAATAATGCAGTGGATAGTTTTTGGCAGTTCCTTATACATGTAATGTTTAATTTTTCAATTGATACTCATTCCTCTTATAGGCCTTTTTTGAAGTGTTTTATAAGGAGTTACCATCAATACGACAGCAATAATTGCTAATTTGTTGTTCTTGAAGCACTAGTAATCAGGCAGATAGGCAGCTGAAGAAAGTCATTATTACCTGAGAGCTGTTGGCTGTAGTCAGCATCATCATTACTAAATTTTTCTTCTGAGAAATTATTTTGATTGGATATATCAACAACACAAACATGTGAATACATGTGTGTGTACATGTAGGAAAGGTATAAAGTATGTAACAAAACTTAGTGCTTTTCTATATTCTGCTACGACCAGAATAGAAAAAGATGCAGTCTGCAGAATTTTCCAGCTTGTGTTAATGTCACTCTCTTTCAGCGTCCATATGTATTTGCTCAGTTTGGTGAAGTTTTTCTTGTCGGCAGAAGAGAAGGATGATTTGTGGTTAGAAAATATTTTCTGGAAAATTCTCAAGCATGCATCTTCTTTTAATCGGTCTACAAAACCCTGCAACCTCTGTCAATGGGAAAAATTATATATAGTTCACGAGCCACAGCTATCAACATTAAACAACAGAGTAGAAATGATATCGACATGTAGAAATGCACAAAACCACAGACTGGGTCACATTACATGAATTCTGTTACCATACAACATTCGTTTATAGTGTCTTTTAATCATATTTAATTTAAACTTATAATTGCTAGCTTGCGTTTATAACTTTTACCAACCTTTGATCGCTTTACCTGAAGAGTGCACCTACTATGCACGAAACTATTTAGAAGTAAAATGCTTTAACCATTTTGGTAACTTTACTCAAATTTGATTTTAGTCAGCCTTACTTTTACTAATGCGCACTTTTTTTTCAAACCATACGATTATCCTTCATTTATATATACATATATAAAACATTACAGGAAAAACATGCGTCTGCGTTCAAATCAATTTATTACTAAATAGTTTCATGCCTCTGCGAGGCAATCATCAGTTTCACAAGGTCACTGTATTTATCTATATATATAAATATATATACATATATATATATATATATATATATATATATATACATATATATATATATATATATACATATATAATTATATATATTTATCAGAATGTACAATTTGGTTTAGCTTGAACACCTAGGGAATTATCTAGTCCTGAAAATATGCACAAATGAGGGCATAAGTCTCAATTGTAGGTTTATTAGTACAACAAATTGACACACTGATTGTTCATGATCTATATATAAGTGAATAATAGCGGTAAGCTTGGCTTTATTAGAGATTATTTTAACTTTCAATCAAACATCCTGCAGCACTTATCTGGACAACTAATACAAATCGCTACATGACTTTCATGACAACAATCTATGAATGTGTTAACAGTGTTTAAGCAAATTGAGCGTTTCAACCGCAATAAAGCTATTCTGATTTCAATCTTTCACATCCTGGCTGTTCGGACTACCTGAAATATTAAAAATTGATTATAGCAGTCTACCGCTAAGTTGAACTATATATTGATGCCTGTAAATTGAATAGGGCCAATAGGTGGCTGCTATATATAGTACTTCTTTTATCTGCCACTAAATCTATCACAAGTTCACTTGTAATATCAGCCTACAAGTTTTAATTAAGTCATTAAAATATAGTATTTGTATATAATTTGAATAATATAAAAGTAATATTGTAGTGAAACCAAAGTATAAGAAACTGTCAAGTGATAATTGTTGTCTGGAACCCTAGTAGTCTTGTGTCTAAACCTGATACTACAAACAAACACTAGTAAACAAACAAGTACTTGGTGACTTGGACTGAACTCATAACTGACCTATTATAGAATAAAGCCGTGAAACATAGAGTTAAATTTATTTACATAGTCTGAAAATTGATACTGCAGGTGTTAACAGATCTGTCTAACATATAGTTCTGTCTATATGGTCACAACAAGGTTTGACAAAAGCTAAGCAAATTATGCCAAAAAAAGTATTATAACCGGCATACCAAAATTAAAGTTTGGTATATGCAACATGTTGTAGACTGTTTTTATAATTAGTATAAAATCAGCAAATTATATATACAACTCATAAATATATAGGTAATTGACGGAATAAACAAACTTATACAGCACATCGAGTAATTATACAGACTAAAACAGAAATTAAAACAAGCAATACTTGAATGGAAAGAAAAATATATCAAAATATGCTTGTAAGGATGTTTATGAAAATATATATTTGGCATTGTAGTAAGTACATCATAGAGAGCTAATCCTCATTATGTGCATGATTGCACCACTTATTGTCTATCATTCAATCCGGTATCTAGTAGATAGTAACATACATGTATATGATAATTCAGGAATATATAGTTAGTGGAGTGCATAAAACTCCTGTTACAGTTTTAGATTTCCTCATCTTTATCTCATGGAAAAGTCTTAATGGTAGAGCTAATAACTCTGAGTGACAAAGTCAAGTAGCATGAATATGACTTCCTGAACTTAACTCTTTGTATGCTATCAACTACTAGCTTTGATTCAGAAGATTGATAATAGCTAAACCTTAATACATATGAAAGAATAAAATCTACATGTTGATCATAGATTACATCAGCCTTCTTTGTTTCCCTTAACCACTCCTCGTCTCTCCCTCTCCCTCTCCCTCTCCCTCTCCCTCTCCCTCTCCCTCTCCCTCTCCCTCTCCCTCTCCCTCTCCCTCTCCCTCTCCCTCTCCCTCTCCCTCTCCCTCTCCCTCTCCCCTCTCCCTCTCCCTCTCCCTCTCCCTCTCCCTCTCCCTCTCCCTCTCCCTCTCCCTCTCCCTCTCCCTCTCCCCTCTCCCTCTCCCTCTCCCTCTCCCTCTCTCTCTCTCTCTCCCTCTCCTTCTCCTTCTCCCTCTCCCTCTCCCCCCTCTCACCCTCTCTCACCCTCTCCCCCTTTTCCCCTTCTCCCAC